>NC_080176.1:81023504-81334564 GCF_950295315.1 Erinaceus europaeus
CCTACATTATCTTTCATTTGTGCTTTGGTGTTGATTTTCGAAATTATAAGATAGACTTATAAGTCCGTAACATTCCCTTCACCAGAGTTCTGCGGCCTCGCCCCCTTCCTTTGGAAACTGTAGTGGTTCTTTCATGGTCACACATATGGGTTGGCTTGATATCGATTTATATTTCTATTCTTGTTTTTGCCCAGTTTGTTCTGTGTCCCTGCCTTCATTTCCTTTCCAAGTATACACCTACACTTATCACTACTTCTGAGTGTCTGTCCTTTCTTTCTTTCCTTTTCTCTCCGGTAAGGGAAATAGTGCCTGGCTTCCTCTGTTTTTTTTCCAGTTTTGCTTCTCTTTCTTGGCACCGAGCTTTATAAACATCATTGTGCTGTTACAGTCCCCAGACCCTTGTCTGAACACACCTGAGCTATGGCAGCTGTGCGGTGGAATCCACCTCCACTTGTAGACTCTTTTGTCCCGATTACCATTCTAAATATCCTGCCTTCTGATGCTTTCTTTCATATTCTGTACATGTTCTGCATGTTTATGTATGTTCTTTATATGCTCTTTAACTGTGCATGTCTACCTTTCTCCTTTATAAATATACAGATTTTTTTTTTTCACCAGAAAACTTCTAATGATGTGTAGATTATTAGGTCACTGTAACACTATGCAGTAGAAATCCAGATATTGACTTCCTTTTTTGTGTGCAGTGTTGGGCTAGTGACGTGAGAGAGAGATGACCCAGGAACCAAGCTTGTGGCAGTGAGGCAATTCAAATCTTTATTCATCTGAGCACCCCAGTGTTGAGTGGTAGCACACCGGGTTAAGCCATGTGGCGCAAACCACAATGGCTAGTGTCCACCTCCTGGTCTGCCCAAGTACCTCTCCAGGCCGGGACATGGAAGCGGCAAATCAGAAATGAAGTGGCTTGACAATACCATCCATGGTTAGGGGTGGACAAAGGTAAAAGGGGCTGGGAAAGGTAGGGACTTCCTTAGCAACTGTTGCTAGGGGGTTAACTGGTGGGATTAATAATAATCTTCAGGGAATGAGGTAGGAGACCTTTCAGGCAAAACAGTGAATGTGTAGATAATAAGGGAGCAGGCCATACTATCAGGAATGCAGGGTACTTTGTGAAGCAGGGAGTCTGATAAGACGTGGCAAACTTTGGGGAGTCTCATGTTCCTCCTTGCTCAACCTCTCAGTAGAGAGAGAGAGACTGACAGGATAGATGTCCCCTCAGGTCAAGCCCTGTCAAGCTCAACCACATCCTCACAATTTCCCTGCAGTGCAGTATAATATGTGCTGGCTAGACAAGTTCCCCAAATTATTAGTTGACTTTTTGCCAGTAGAATTTTATATTGACCTGCTTCAGAATTCAGTAAATACCTTGAGGACAAATTAGATCCTATCTTTGAAGACCACAAATTCTAAAAAAAAATAGAAAAATTCTGAAAAAAAAAATCTTTGTGAACTTTCAGTATGACTAAAGAGTCTACTGTTTCTCCTCAGTTCAGTTACCACATCTGCTGGGGACAAAACTAACTGGTGGTCTTTTTCCCTTAGCCTGGATTCATCACGTATCTCTGGGAAGGACTACTTTAGAGAGTCAGCTAATCCCTGTGAGCTTTCCCTTTCTTTTTCTATATTTAAATTTTTATTATCTTTATTTATTTATTGATAGAGCAGTGAAAAATTGAGAGGAAAAAAGGAGAGAGAGAGAGAGACAGAGAGAGACATGCAGCTCTGCTTCACCATTCACAAAATTTCTAACATGCAGGTGGGGACTGGGGATTCAAACCCGGGTTCTCATGACATTGTAACATGTGCACTCAGCCTGGTGCGTCACCACTCAGCACCCTCTGAGCCTTCCCTTTCCACCTTAGTTTTATTCGCTTTGGAAGCTTCACTGTATGTAGATTATTTCTGAACCATATTTATCTTTTTTGTTTTAATAGTCATTGATTGATTGAGTTCTCTGAGGAATCCACACATGTAACTTCAATGTTCTGGGTAGACTTATTTTCAGATAGAGACAAAGGGAGAGAGAGCACAGCATCAAAGCCTCTACCAGTGTCGTTGTACCAGGGGGTCAAACCTGGGTCATGCCCTGGGCAAGGCAGGTGTCATAGCAGGTAAGCTACTTGGCCTGGCCCCTACTCCTTTTTATTATTCTCTGTGAGACTCCTGTGCTGCCGCCATCTGCTCTATTCTCACTAGAGAGGGGATTTCTAGTTTCTCAACTGTTGACCAATGCCTATGTATTTGTGTGCTGTCATAGGGCTTGATGCTAGAACAAATGTTCCCCCCTCCCCCGCAAGAATTACTTATGACATTATATGACAGAAAGAGAGAACCAGAGCATCCCTCTGGCATATACATTGATGGACCTTACCATGGAACACACAGAGAAGCTGCAACTCCATGTTTCAATGTTCACGTTAAAGACTTTGCCTCAGGAGCATAGGTAGGATAGTGTAGGCCTGGGCCAGAAAAATAGTGTGCTTGCTTTGCCACGTGTCCACCCAGGTCCTTGCCCAGGTCCCACTACATTGGAGGAAGCTTTGGTGTTGGGGTGTCTTTCTCTCATTCTCTCTATCTGAAAAAAAAAGTTGACCTGGAGTGGTAAAACCCCAATGAAACAAATAAACAAACAAACAAGCAAACAATGTAAGTCAAAACATTGAACAATTTGGCTCAGAAACAGTTCTGCCAGCGAGCACAAAGAAAACCGAAGGGGTGCATTTGTATCATAGCCCCTTTGTGTCTTGTTATCCTGCCACTAAGATTGCACATTGGTTGTTGCTGACTTCCTAGTTTTGTCTGGAGCCTCTTCTTCTTCTCCTTCTTCTCCTTCTTCTCCTTCTTCTCCTTCTCCTCCTCCTCCTCCTCCTCCTCCTTCTTCTTCTTCCTCTTTTTTGCTCCTTTTTATATTTATTTTCCCTTTTGTTGCCCTTGTTGTTTTTGATTGTTGCTGTAGTTATTATTGTTGTTATTGATGTCATCGTTAGACAGGACAGAGAGAAATGGAGAGGAAGGGACAACAGAGAAGGGGAGAGAAAGACAGAAACCTGAAGACCTGCTTCACTGCTTGTGAAGTGACTCCCCTGCAGGTGGAGAGCTGGTGGTTCGAACTGGGATCTTTACACCAGTCCTTATGCTTCGCACCATATGTGCTTAACCTGCTATGCTACCGCCCGACTCCCTGTCTGTAGCTTCTTAATCTACACACTTCCAGAAGAAAGCCAGTGTCTAAAACTGCTGAAAGAAAAAAAAAAAAGGTGTGCTTCCTCTAATTTTTCTTATTGAATTATAGCCTAGCACCAGTGTAGACACTATGAGCTGGGAGGAATAATAAGGGCCAGCAACTCTATACTGCCCCTCCCTTATGAATATAATGAAAGCAAAGATAAAGAACATTAAATAATTTATACCAAACGCCATGTTTTATTTAGTGGTGGAATCACTGTTACAACCAGATTTTCTGACTTCTGGTGCAAGATACTTGGTTTGTACAACCCAGATTTCTTTGAATATGATTGAAATAAGTTTCATCACCACTGTTGACCTGTCTGTACCTATTTCCCCCCCTCTTTTGGTTAAAATACAAGCTCCAAGTACAAAATCCTCTTGCCTTTAATCTGCTTCCTGTTCGGGGGTGGGAGTGGGATCCTACATGGATGGCTAAGGGATGGAGATAATTCCCCTTGGTAGAACATACACTTGTGCTTGGGGTCCTGGATTTGAACCCTGGCCCAAGATGAGAGCACTAAAGACAGCATGGAAGGAGTTTGATGGATGTTGTAGAGTGGTGCTATGGAGTCTCCCATCTGTCCTGTCTTCCTCTTTCCTCTGTCTTTCTGTCTTTAAAATAAGAGGGAAAATATTGGACCAGGCAGTGGTCCAACTGGTCAAGTGCAAGGTTGTGGCACATATTAAAAGATTAAAATACATTTAAAATATTAATTAATTTATTTGTTCCCTTTTGTTCCTCTTGTTTTATTGTTGTAGTTACTGATGTTGTCATTGTTGGATAGAACAGAGAGAAGTGGAGAGAGGAGGGGAAGGCAGAGTGGGGGAGAGAAAGACAGATACCTGCAGACCTGCTTCACCTCTTGTAAAGAGACTCCCCTGCAGGTGGGGAGTTGGAGGATCAAGCCAGGATCCTTAAGCTGGTCCTTGCACTTGGTACCATGTGTGCTTAACCCTCTGCACCACTGCCCAACTCCTTAAAATACATTTTTAAAGTAAGTATCCAACTGAAAACAGGACATTATACTTTAGCTAGATGGTGAAAAACACTGTAAAATATTTGTATGCCATATATATATATATATATATATATATATATATATATATATCTTCTTGTCTTATTGCTGACTTTGGAAAAGATTTGTTTAAACTCAGCTAACAGAGTGCAGGGGTTTGCTGGAATTTACTCTCAGGCAGCCCAAGTACTGTGGTGCTGTTTTGAATTCTCTCTCTTTCTCTCTCTCTCCCTTTCTCTCTCTCTCTCTCTCTTTCTCCCTCCCGCACCCTCTTCCTCTCCCTCTCCCTCCCTCTCACCCTCTCCTTCTCCCTCTCTCTCTGCCTATCTCTTTTATCAAGTTCTCTAGTTAGCTCATATGAAGCAAATAAAATGAATATTTAAAATATATATTTTTTAACTTTTTAAGAGAGAACATACATGTCACCACAGAGCTCTGGCATAGGTAGTAGCTTGGTTTGAATCTGGAATCTCATGTGTGTAAGTTTTGTGTTCTTCTCACTGATTTATCTCTGGTGCTTAAGACTATTCCATAAAGGAATATATGACGAACTTTGTGTAGACGTGGTGTATAAGAGGGGAAACAAAATGCTACATAAATAAATAAAGCAAAAAAAAAAAAAAAAAAAAACACACAAATAACAACAACAGCAACAAAAACCAAACACATCAACTGCTGCCCAGTCCTGTTGATCCTGTTTATAAACTGGTCTGAGATGCACCAGCACATTCTCCAGAGCTGCTGGTTTCATTGCCCTTACTTCTCTTTTCTTCTATGAGTCTTAAAGCTAGGCAGCCACATCTACAATGGAATACTTTGGTGAGATTTTCATTAGCTATAATGTATAGAAGGTGCCATTGTTTAATGAGAAAATAAAATGATCTCGCATACAGGACTTTCCACCAGAGTAAGATACTGTTCTATTTCCTATGTTTCCCTAAGCTTATAGAATTGGACACAATGTTATATTCTGAATGCACATGGCAATACATTGTTTTCTAGGGCTTACAAATACTATGAGTTATTTTCATAAAGGAAATGATGGTTTATTTCCTTTGTCTACACATCAGTGGTTCCTGATATTGATAATGAGACCCATTTGATGTCAGAGGAAAACAGAAGACAGGTTAATCAAAGTTAGAGTCTGAGCAACCAATTACACTGTTAGAATAAAGTTAGGGTGAACTTCAAATAGATCAAGTTGAAAATAATTACATTGTCCTATGAAAAGGTTTTTCCACGCTAAATTGCTTACTCTGAAGTCAATGACTAACAAAATTGCTATGGAAAAAAACATATTTTTAAGTTACATAGGTAGCTATCTCTACCTTTATAGACTGGATAGATAGGTGGTGCTTATACAATACAGTATTGTTGGCATTCACAAATATCAAGACACTTGTTTCCTTGGTATAAAGATAGGCGATACCTTTTCATCATTACCGCTGCATAGAACAGATGGAGTCTTATAATTTCAAAGCTCCAATTACTATAGTAAGGTATTTTCTGTGTATGCCCTTGGTTTTTTTCTGCATGATTTTGAAAATACTTTAATCATCTACTAGTTTAACCAAATAACATTTTGTTGCACTCTTCAATCTTCATTATTTCTATTTATGATTGCAATCTGTTTTGGATTATTTTTGTTAATGTTTGCTTTCACTTAATTACTGAGCTGCATATGTGGAAGGCCAAATGGAACAATATTAAAAATGGCATCTCCCTAAAAAAACCACACCATATTGTGCTCAGTTGATAGGCCATACATTTTCTTATTAGGAAAAAAAGATTTTCAAATTTGCAATAATCATAAAGGTCATGTAAAAAACTCTTTTCAGCACTTTTATTTAATTATTCCTTTTAACCAGAGCACTGCTCAGCTCTGGCTTATAGCAGTGTGGGGGATTGAACCTGGGATTTGAGAGCCTCAGGCATGAAAGTCTCTTTGCATAACCATTATACTATACCCCCACCCTTCTCAGCACTTTTAACAGGACATTTTTACTTAAATTATATAATGGTTTTGAACCTTGACAAATATACTGACACACTCTGGAGGACTTGATTTACATGTAAAAAAAAGAGCTAGGTTTAGTTACTTTGGAATAAATATATATTCTGGTTGATTGAGATAGACTTGAAAAGTACAAGAGGCAAAGTTATACACACATGAACACCTGCAATTATAGCAAGGGTATGTGTTTTGGATTCACACAATTCCCATATTCATAATTTTTCCAACATGTCTCACTTCTGTAGATTTGAACCATGATTTTCCCCCCTCTAGTATTTGGTATTTTGCTCTAAATTGTCATAGAAGTCAAGATAGTTTAGCACCAGTGGCATGCAAATATTAAGTAGTGAGATATATATCCAAAGCACTACTCAGCTCTGGTTTATGATGGTATGGGAGATTGAACCTGGGGCTCTCAGGTATGAGAGTCTCTTTGCGTAAATATTATGTTATCTAATCCTGCCCATAGAGACATATTCTTGATCAAATACTCAAAATATTCACAACCTCACCAAACTGTTTATCTTGAAGCAGAAATAATAAAAGCTTTGACATCAATCTTAGCCCATGGTGCTTAATTATCTGCGGGACTAGTTATCTTAGTTAGGGATGCACCTGGCACTCTTGAGCACCTACTTCCAGCCCGTGCTGCATCCTCTACAGTCACCTCACTGTGCTCTTCACACAGCCCTACAGCATCAAAAGAGATCTGCTGGGGTGGAGAATGTGACAAGTCAGCAGAAGGCACAGTGTGCTGGCAGCTACTAAGGAGAGGTAAGGAACTATACACATGTGACAATAAATGTGTAATTCATCACCTCTCCTGATAAAGTCATTATGAAATAAGACAAAATATGTCAAGACATTCTCCAACTTCACATTTTTGCTAACATGTGGTCTTCCAGCTCCCAAAGCACATCTTCTTTCCATTACACTATGCTTAACAATAGACTAGCATGCTCCAATTCTCTCCACCAAGTTAACCCTAGGTTAGCACATTCAATTCTTTAGACAGTGATCATATGCCATAGATTCTGTTTCTTCCTCCAAGAAACAGGAAGAGTTAATACTTATATCTGACTGATAGGCAATTAATTACATACAATATGTAAATTCCTACACTCCAGGTTTTACATATATACATGGTGAATATAGAACATGCTTCTGGGCCCAGATTGTGGCACTCCTGCTTAAGCGCACACATTACAATGAGCAAGGACCTAGGTTCAAATCCCTGGTCCCCACCAGCAGGGAAGAAGCTTTATGAGTGGTGGAGCAGAGCTGTAGGTGTCTTTCTATCTCCTCTTCTCCTCTCAACTTCTCTCTGTCTCTATCCAATCACAAAAAAGAACATGCCTCTACTGAATTTTCTACTTATATTTTCTTACTAAAGACAGGATTTTGATTTCTGATGTTACTTGGTGAAGAGGATTTAAAAAGAACCAGAACATATGCTTGATTCTAAACAAGTACAGTTTAGTGGAGAAATATATTTATAAACAATTACTATAACAAATGAACTTTCTTCCCTTCCTTATATTTCAAAAACTGTCCCCTTCTTTTCCCCCCAACATATGGTCTCTATGGAGAAAGGAAAGTTAACAGAATTTTAAGGAAATTAATGGCTGTCAACACTTTAAAACAAGCTGCACAGCCCATCTATGTAAAAACGGCATGGAACCAAATGTACCTTATTTCACAAATAAAAATGCATAATTTCATGGAATCTATTTAGTATATTGCTTTTTACAAGTAATTTTGGTGCCATATGATTCCTCTCTATGTTGTTTCTCTCTGTCCATCTCTCTCTGTGTCATGGAGATGTTCTAAAAACAAACTGTTGGCGTGAAGCGCAAGGACCAGATTAAAGATCCCAGTTTGAGCCCCTGGCTCCCCACCTGCAGGGGAGTCGCTTCACAGGCAGTGAAGCAGGTCTGCAGGTGTCTGTCTTTCTCTCCTTCTCTCTGTCTTCCCCTCCTCTCTCCATTTTCATCTGTCCTATCTAACAATGATGATATCAATAACAACAACAATAATAACTACAACAACAATAAAAACAACAAGGACAACTAATGGGGAAATAAATTTAAAAAACATTAAAAAAAAACTCCAGGACTTTTTTTTTCCTCCCAGAATATGAAAGAATGTTATCAATGTCACTTCTATTTTTACCCATCTCATGAATCATGGTATTTTCTCTAGCTCTGTGCTTGACACTTGAAACCCCTCTGAACTATTTATTGAATGAAAGGTCAGAGGGAACTAAATTCAATTCCTAGAGATTTTGTCCTTTAGCCTCTGACCTACATTTCTTAGATTTTTACCAAAACCTCTGAAGCATGAAGATGAGAAAAAAAAAAGTTTATGCAATTGGTTTTTGTCTCCAGCTGTTTTAAAATAGAGTTTTTCAACTTGGTAAATGTCTTGTAAATAGAAAGTATTGAGCAGCCAGAGAAGCAACATGGATTGATGTCCTGGGCTGTTGTGTTGTGTTGTGGGGGAGAGAGAGAAGAGACCAGGAACTCGGAGCAGGAATGCAAATATTTATTCATGTGGATGCCCCAGAGTTGGGTGTGAGCACAGTGGTTTAGTCCACGTGGAGCTGTGGAGCTAGCAAAATGGCCACCTCCCACTATGCCCACCAGCTCTTCTTCAGGTTTTCTCCAGATGCATAAGAGAAAGAGCGAAACTGGAATAGCAGTGGGGTTTTTAGGGTAATAACTGGAAGTGGCAAGTCGGAAACGGAATTGGCTAGAAAAGGGGGTGGAGAGAGGCAAAAGGCATGCTGGGAAGGTGAAAGTGTCCTTAGCAACTGTTGCGATGGTTTTAACTGAATTAGCAATTCCCTGAGGGGATAATGTGGTGGGAATCTTTCAGGCAAAACAATGATTATGTAAGCAGAGCAGGGGGGCTGGCTTTAAGGCCCAACACTGGGCTGCTTTATTTTTGTCACCCCAGATGTCCTCACTATACATGCTGGGAACTCATATCTGCCTTTGAGTATTTGGCCACCTCTGCCAAAAAGCAGACGGTCACGAGAAACACTTATTTCACTTGGTAGTCAGCTCTTCAGCTGTAACTCCAAGATGTTAGCTGTGTTGAGGCAAAAGTTTTATACAGTAGAAAAGATGAGAAGATTTTTAGACAGAGACATACAAGGTAATCAAAACTGCATTAAGAATGAGATGTGAGGTCTGGCGTTAGCTCAGCAGGTTAGGTGTTCATGGCACAAAGCACAAGGACCGGCACAAGGATCCCAGTTTGAGCCCATGATTCCCCACCTGCAGGGGTGTCGATTCACAAGTGGTGATGCAGGTCTGCAGGTGTCTGTCTTTCTCTCCCCCTCTCTGTCTTCCTTTCCTCTCTCCATTTCTCTCTCTCCTATCCAGCAACAATGACAGCAATAACAACAATAACGACAACAATGAACAACAAGAGCAACAAAAGGGAAAAAATGACCTCCAGGATTTGTGGATTCATAGTGCAGGCACCGAGCCCCAGCAATAACTCTGAGAGGCTAATAATAATAATAGTAATAATAATAATAGAATTAGATTTTTAAGTTGCCAGCTATCCAATAATAAGTTATTTTAATAACCTTTAAGAAGCATTGGAAAAAAACAAGAAAGAAGAGCCAGAGACAACTTTTATGGCCTCTTTTGGGACTAGCTCACATTTTCTATTAGTTCAAGCAAAGACAAACTTCAAAGATGCTCTTTTGATCTTTCAACCTACTTTTACCAGCCATGATGAATTTCCATAGGGAATATAAAAAGTACAGTAACAAATGTTAAATTTCTTGGCAACTTAATTTTATATGAAAGATAAATAAGTTAGTGATTAGTTGATTGCAGAGTGGTCTAGGAGTTTGCCCTATAGCCTCCAATATAAAGCATTTCTTTCTTTTTCTAGAATATTCTCTCTTTTTTTCGTTCACTTGCTTGGGCTGATTGACAAGTCCCATTATGGGATTGACCTGAGGTAGTAAAGGGACAGGTAAATGTGGAGTCTTCTCCAAATCAAGATATAATTGTTTCTCACCAATTGTGTGTAGGAAACTAGGTATAGAAAAAAAATACATCTTTCAGGTCTCTGGGAACTTAAAAAATATGCATACAAAAGAGAAAAATCCTTATGTTTTTTTTTTCTGATGCAATATGAACAAGGATCAGGGAAATTTTTATCTATTTAGTTATTTAACTTTTTTTTTTTTATCAGAGTACCAGTCATCTCTGACAGCTAGTGGTCATAGGGTCAAATATTAGATCTCTTTCATAAAAGTTCTCTGGATTACCCCTGTGAAATATTTCCAGCCTTTAGAGGATATCTTTAACCTTATCGAATCATTTGATACACTGGTTGAGCAGTTCTGATTATAGGTATTGTTGTACCCAATGCTATGTAGTCAGAACATAGATCAACTTGACAGAGTTTCTGATTTCAACCATTCACATAGATACTATTTCTTTTTTCTTATTTATTTATTTTTATTTAATGACTACAAATTAATAGGAGTGTACATAAACACCATTCCCACCACCAAAGACTGTGTCCCATCCCATCCCCCCGCCCCAGCCCCATAAAGCTGAACATCCACCCTCACCCTCCACCCAGGGTTTTAACTTTGGTGCACTACTACAAATTTAGTTAGATCCTGCTTTGAGTTTCCCTTTCTGTTATTCTTTCTCAACTTCTGTTTATGAGTGGTATCATCCCACTTATGAAACTATTTTATGTGTTTTCTTTGCCAGGAAGACATTCATCATCAATTACCTACTTGGGGATATTATCCTATGACTAAAAAGAATACAGGTTTTTACTGTTAATATACATAATTGAATTTTATGTTGATTTTCATTTCATTGTTTGAGTTCTTGCTTTCATTAAAAAAAAAAAAAAACACTTACAGGAAGTCACTCTACAGCTCCAAGAAAGAGGTTGATGACTGTAGCTCCCCAAATACTACACCATAAAGGAAAGTGATTTACTAAACCCAGGGACACGAGTATGATTTGGGATGGTTGACTTTCATTGGATAATTATGTTGAATCTTCTCCTAAACCTTTTATTCCCCAGGCAGTGCCATCCTTGGTGTGAGACACCATCAGTATGCATTTCCCATGCATCAAACACATGACAGCTTCAATGGCATGCTGAAGCAACAGCTCATCAGAGCGTCGGTGCACTGAGAAGATCTATCATCACCACATACATCTGGAGCAAGGCAGCAGAGTAATAGATAGCTAGGACTGTTAAGGAATGTTACACAGAAAAGTACTTAGCTGCTAGAGAGGCTCCCAAGAAACCTGGAAACCTCATCTTAGCACACACACTTTCACACCAAATGAGGAAATATTTATGGGTGAGAGCTTTTATTTACTTGTTTTCTAATTTTTTTAATGGTTGTGATGATATTTTTATTTATTTATTTATTTGAGATTTATTTATTCCCTTTTGTTGCCCGTGTTTTATTGTTGCAGTTATTATTGTTGTTGTTATTGATGTCATCATTGTTGGATAGGACAGAGAGAAGTGGAGAGAGGAAGGGAAGACAGAGAGGGGGAGAGAAAGACACCTGCAGATCTGCTTCACTGCTTGTGAAGCTACTCCCCTGCAGGTGGGGAGCCAGGGGCTCAAACCGGGATCCTTACACTGGTCCTTGTGCTTAGTGCCACCTGCTCTTAACCTGCGCTGCCCAACTCCCTTGTTTTCTAACTTTTAAATGATCTTTATTTATCTACTGGAAAGAGACAGCCAGAAATCAAGAGGGAAGGTGGAGACAGAGAGGAAGAGTGGCAGATGGACACTGGCAGCACTCCTCCACCACTTGCAAAGCTTTCTCCCTGCAAGTGGGAAGGGGGTTTGGACTGGATCCTTATACATTGAAACATATGTGCTCAACCAGGTACACCACCACCCAGGCCTGAGAATTTTTATTCACTATATGTGTCACTGGACATTTGATTGTCCATGGTTGTCTAGATAACTTAAGTAATTTTATTTTGCATAATATAAAACAAAACTGAATAATACTTCACTTTTTACAGGTTAATTTATTTTCATGAGAAAGATCAGAACACTGGTCAGCTACAGCACATGGTAAGGGCTGGGGACTGAACCTGGAACCTCTGGGTCTTTGGGCATACAAGACTTGTACACTTCCACTGCACTATATACACAGTCCTCTGTTTTTAATTGGAAAAGGGACTGTGATTATTACACGTGATCTAAAGTGGCAGTCATTGCTCTACTTTACGGAAACACTGGAATATTTCCCTATCCTGTTTTCCAGAAAGATACATAGCTTTAAAAAGTGCTTTCCAACCCAGGTGTCCAACTACAGATGAGTGGCTGAGCAAGTTGTGGTCTATATACACAATGGAATACTACTCAGCTATTAAAAATGGTGACTTTACTATTTTCAGCCCATCTTGGATGGAGCTTGAAGAAATCATGTTAAGTGAATAAGTCAGAAATAGAAGGATGAATATGGGATGATATCACTCTCAGGCAGAAGCTGTAAAACAAGATCAGAAGAGAAAACAAAAGTAGAACCTGAACTGGAGTTGGCATATTACACCAAAGTAAAAGACTCTGGGGTGGTTGGGTGGAGGAGGGAGAATACAGGTCCAAAAAGGATGACAGATGACCTAGTAGGGGTTGTATTGTTATATGGAAAACTGGGAAATTTTATGCATGTACAAACTATTGTATTTACTGTCGAATGTAAAACATTAATTCCCCAATAGAGAAATTTAAAAAAAGAAAAAGTGCTTCCTCCAGAAAACTTCCTTCTTCCATGAAGTAGTTTGCTTAAATATTTGCTCAGTAAGTGGTGAACGATTCACTCTGAAACTGAGTGCAAGATAAAAGACCCAGCTAATAAAAATAATGAACTGTTTTGGAAATTCAAGTGTTGAGACCTATATTTACTATTTCAATGTTGTTTACAAAGACTGCCCCACTACTATGTGAGTTTCAGAACAAAGGTTTGGGAAAGCTATCTCTTAATGCTTAGGGAGATCCTCAATGTAGAGGTGCTTTGTAGATTTTCATGATTCCAGAAAACCCAACAATTCATTCTCCTGGATTTTTGAAAATATGAGAATAATTAAAGAGGTTAGCTGAGGATGTTAATTTTATTCATTTTGTAGCCAGGCCAATTTGCAATGTTCCTAGACATAATTTCACATGCATGGTGTCTCAGAGCCTCAGTTCCATCTGAGATGATTAGTGGAACATTAAAATAGGTTCAGTTTGGGAAAGTATATCTGCTCAGCTAATGAGTCCTACTTTGAGAAGGACAAAGCAAACTCTTGCCCTGATTTTGTTGTGCACACTTGTCCTATTTCTTGAAGGTGCTGTGAGTTTGCAAATATCTTTCGGCAAACCTTCCAACACAGCATTTGTCAAGCCTTTATCAATCCTCCAGTGCCAACTGAATAAGAAATATTTCCTGAATGAGTTATTTCTTCTTCATGCAACAGGAAGCTGTTTTCACCAACTATTGGACAGTAAAGGAAAAAAAAGTTTAAAGAGACTAAGTGGTGCATTTTGCTGCCAGTTTACATTTTTGGTATCTTCAGTATACATACACTACCGTGTTTTATGACCAGAGATACAGCATTTCCCCGATTAGTTTATGCACAGGTTTTCCTAACAAAATTGTGTTGGCAGTTTAAATAGCTCCTACCCTGGCGTAGTCCATCACTCTAATTTATCCATTTATATGTCCAACTTGCCCCACTGGGCCTTGAGCTTTCTGAGAATGTGTATTATATTTTATCCTTCTTTGTATTCTCAAGGGCAGCATCGAGCAAGTGTCCAGTCAATGTGACTTGAAATACTTTTGTTATCTATGGTGACTTCAGTATATAAATCGCCATTCACCGAAATGAACTTTGATTTGTATGAATCTTTTTCTTATCTCTACCATAGGGTGTTTTTGATTGTGTAAAATTCGACATTGATTTATATATTAATGAGAGAAAAGTCAGAGTGCCACTCGGCTATATAGGCAGTGTGCCAGGGCTTGAACTATGGACCTCAGGCTTGCAAATCTTGTATTTTGTCCCTGAACCACCTCCTTGGCCACAGGATCTATTTGCTATGGTGGAATGACAGCACATTTGCTGAGTTTGGCACATAAGATTTAATTGAAACCACACTTATTTGTGGTCAGATTGTTACTGTCAGTCGAAGCAGAGAGGAACAAAGGTAAATATATACAGCATGTCAAATGTGGCCAGAATTAGAACCAAGACCACAGTGATTAGTCAAATCAATGACTTGAAGAACTGCAAAACCAAGTCAATTACTGAAACAATAACCAACTCATGAAAAACAAGTGTGTGCAAGGGGTCTCTCTGGGATGTCTTTGTAAGACTGAATTAAAACCTCATGCTCACTAAGATAGGTGCCATTGTTGTCCTGATTCCACAGAGGATGGAGTTAGTTTAAAGACAAGTATCTCACTCCCAAGAAGGGAGATGACTGGTATGTGACAGAACAAAGATTCTGTCCCAGAGGATAGAGTTTGGCTTGGGATTAAGCTGTAGCTACTGTCTAAAGTCTTGTATTAAGACAAAACACTAAGCAGAACTTGGACTAGAGTTGGTGTATCACATGAAAGTAAAAGACTCTGGGGTCAGTGGAAGGGAGGGGAGGGGAAGGTTGGGGTCCTGGAACATGATGACAGAGAAACTAGTGGGGGTTGTATGCTATGCATGCACAAACTAATGTATATACTGTTGACTATAAAACATTCCTCCCCCAATAAAGAAATTAAAAAAATAAAAATAAAATAAAGTCTTGTGTTAGGGTATGCACAGGTAGTCTGATAATAGAAATTTCAGTGGACTGAGGTTTCTATGAGGGATTCTACAGCACTTTACCTACACTGAGTCTTGGCCTTTATCATCTGGTTATAAAGATGCTAGAAAGTTTTCAAGGGGAACAATACAATCAGATTTGCATTTTTACTGCCTTACTTGGGTACAGAGTCCAGTGGCTCTCAACCTTGACTCTATAGCATAATAACCTGGAGTACTTGGAATGTAATAGCAGGAATATAAAGAAGTGGTAGCACACAGCACTCTTATGCAAGAGGCGTCAAGTGTTATGCTTGGCAATGACAATAGCCAACTGAGTGACTCTTTGGTCAAAACAAAGAGAGGGAGAGAGAAGTGAAAAAGAAACTATTGGTTCTCTCCCTGGAGTGAACCATGTTTCAGCATGTCTACATATCCACCAAAGTATTCCTCACTTTTTTTTTTTTGTATATGTAATACCTCAGTTTGAACCTATCACCTCAGATGTGAAAGTCCTACATTCTACCTGAATTAGTTCCCTGCTAGAAGGGACTATTGTTTTTCTTTTCTTTTGTCACAAGTGTTATCACAGGTTTGCTGCATTTCTTATGAAAGCCAGAGAGGAATAGAGAAGGAAGATGAGAGAGACACCTGCACCTCTGAGCCAATATTCATGACACTTTCCCCTTTATAAGTGGAGAATGAGGGCTTGAACACAGGTCCTCTTGCATGGCTAAATGTGAGCTCTAGTGGGCATACCACTGTTTGGTCCTTGGAATGTTTCTAAAAGAGTTTTCTGTTCATGCTAAAGGTACTGGCCTCATAAAAATTCTCTGATGCAATTTACTATCACAGATTAGGATAGTAACCATGGAGAATTCAGTTAACAAAGATGCAAAGATTTTTGATAAATATTAATCTATGGAAGTTATTTTTTTTTAGGAATGGAGTTACTGAATTTGATTATTTTATTAATCAATAATAATAATTACTGGGCCAGGTTCTCATGTTTTTAGCTGGGTGATGGTGCTAGCTGAGATAAGAGAAATCACCAAGGAAGATTTAAGAGTAAGGAATATGTTATACACTGTGATTTTTGAGATTAGAATACTTTAAAATATTTAATTATCAACATGAAAAAGAACAAGAGCATCACTCTGGCACATGCTATGCTTGACACCACACTTGGGACCTCATGCACTTAAGTCTAATATTCTAGCCATTGTACCACCTCTGAGGCCACTGGGATTTTGTGACTTAACTCTTTTAATGACATATGGAAATAAAATACAGTGTCTCTTAAGAGGGGGAGAAACATATAAGTGTAGTATGAGGATAATAAAGTTACCAAATTTATCTGGACAAGAATGAGATGGTTTTGCTTACAGTCTACATACCTAATGAGATTATATAGACTCATGCGTACAGAAGCACATAGTATAATAGCCAAAACCTGGTAGCAATCTAGATGTCCAAAGAGTGGCTAAGAAAGTTTGATACACACACACACACACACACACACACACACACACACACACACACACACACACACACACAAGAATTGCTACTCATTTATAAGAATTGAACTTTCTTATTTCCATACCTTGGATTTAACTTAAAGGAATCATGTTGAGATAAGCAGAAGGTCAAGGTCAAGTACTGGATGTTCTCACTTCTAAGTGGTACTGAAGAAACAAATCAGGAAAAAGGAAACATAGGATGAAACTTGGCTGGAAGAGTTACATTGAAGCAAAGCAAAAGATGCTGGAGTACAGGGAGGTGTGGGGGAAAAGAGGCTATTGGGTCCCCAGGAAATGACGATGAAGATAGCCTTGGGTCAGTGGTGAGTGTGTAGACACCTGCCACAGAGGGATAGAAAACTGTACTAGTGTATCAACAACTTCCCTGTAAACCATTAGTTTCTCAGTGAAACAATTTTTAAAACTGGGGGTTTCCTAAGGTCAGAGCTCTTCAGCTGTGACACAATTCACTAAGTGTACATTATTTCTCAGACCACTCATTATTGCCTCATGGAACTTGAGGGGAGCAGGGGCTAACTCCGCCTGAGGTTCCCATTAACATCCCTTCCAGAAGTAGTAAATCAAATGTCTCCTATCATGAACCAGATTAGCATGTTAGCTTCTAAGTACTATAATATTTTAGACACAGTCCCTCCCTCTTTTCCTTCCTTCTTACCTTCCTCCCTCCCTTTCTTTCCTTCTTTATTTCCCCTTTTGTTCCCTTTCCCTTCCCTCTTCTTTCCTTTCCTGCAGGGAGGTTGTGGGGATGTGGTAGAGCCTGGCAGGGCTTCACCTGAGAGGTGAGTTCACCTGATAAGTCTCTCTCTCTACAGAGGGGGTTGAGCAAAAAGGGGGACACATAAACTGCAAAAGGTTGGCAGCCATGTAAGTCTTCCCTCATCCACAAAAACATCCTGCGTCTTCCCGCTGGAGCCGAACATTCTTATCAAGCCTGTTCCACCCTACATTCCCTGCTACTATGGCCAGTCCCTTTATTATCTACATAAAAATTTTCTGCTTTGTCTTACAAATTACTAAAGGTCTTCTTCTGAAATCCCTGCAGGGTATTGCTAATCCTGTCAGTTGAACCCCTAGCAACAATTGCTGGGGAGGTCCATACTATTCCTGGCCCCTTTCTCCACCCCTTTCCTAACCATGTATGGTATTGTCAAGCCACTTCCGTTTCTGTCTTGTCTCTTCTGTGTCCTGACCTGGAGGAGGGTGGCGTGCAGACCAAGAGGCTCATGCCAGCCATTGCAGTTGGAGCCACGTGGCACCAGGTGTGTTACTGCCCAACTCTGGGATGCTCGGATGAATAAAGATTTGTATTGCTTTGCCGCCACAACCTTAGTTCCTGGGTCATCTCTCCCTCTCACTACACTAGCCTGAAACTTAACTTTCCTTTCCTTTCCTTTCCTTTCCTTTCCTTTCCTTTCCTTTCCTTTCCTTTCCTTTCCTTCCCTTCCCTTTCCTTTCCTTTCCTTTTCATTATTTCTATAAATTTTCAACTGGGTTATCACTGGGGCTTAGTTTCAACAAGACAAATCCACTGCTCATGGAAACCATTTTGAGTTTTTTATTCTTGGAATGGGACAGAGAGGAATTGAGAGACTGGGGGAGAGACAAGGAGAGAGAAAGAGAGGCCCCTGCAGCACTGCATCACTGCTCATGAACCTTCTGCTTTGTAGGGGAGGAACAGGGACTTGAACCTCAATCCTTGCACATGATAATATACAGGTTCTACTAGTGCACTACCACCCAGAACCCTAGATACAGTGTTTATCATTTATGCCTGTGGAAACATCCTAGATTCTGTGTCTAAAACTACAATAGAATGAGGCTGTAATGTTCAGGGAAGCAGATTTCTGGCAATCTTTAGGATGTAAGTGAAGACTAAGTTGATAGAGGATTAGCCTGAAGTGAATTTAGCTAGACAGTGGGCAACTAGTTTCTCTTTATAGATCCTGCTCTAGAACTGGACTGTCAGGGTACAGTAGTAAGATAGCCCAGGAAATGTCACAGTGACTAAAATGCTGATCTTGCAAACATAAGGTCTGGAGTTTGATTTTGGAATCGTATGTGCCTGAGTGATGTGATAAATGTTATTGCATAGATATGGTTCAATAGTATTATGCTAAATGGTAAAACTTCCAAATTTGACTTACTGTACAATTTCTCTTATAGAAACTCTAGAAATGTCTAAAGTGTGGAGACATCAATTTGATCACAGATATAATAGGTTTTGGAAGGCAAGTCTATTGACACAACCAACTACTTTGGGTGTCAAAAATTCTCGATCTTAATTGTGATGATTGCTCTATTGTCTATATTATCCAAATAAATCAACTCACATACTTATATCTTATGCATTTTTCTTTCAGTGTAGTGTAACTTCATCAGTTTGATCAAGAAAGAATAAAGGGATATTTTTCAGCCTTATACCTGAATGACTTAATCTATGTTTCCATGGAATGTCTTATACTAGCGAGTCTTAAGATTTCAACGTAAGTATACTTTTAATTTTGTGTCATGATTTTCCTCCTTTCTGACTGTCATTTCTGCAAGCATTTCCTTTCACATGGACATTGAATTATAGGATTGGCATTATTTTGATGAACTCGTCCCACTTCTGTGGTTTTTCTACCTTGAGCTGACACCACATTTGGTTTGGAGCTGCCTGTTAATATGTGTTATGAGTTGTGAGGTGTTTTTAATGTCCTTGATATGTCACCTTAGCAAACTGTTCAATCTTTATATGCTATTTGAACTCTGAGATTTAAAAAATTGACAGTTTCTTGATTAAGTCCCCAAAGAGACATAAGAGTGTACTTACTAGCACAGAATATGAAAAGAATGTTCAAGTCAATATTTGAACTTGTTTTTAGAAATCTACACCTAGTTCCAAGAGATGTATGTATTTTTATTGTAATAAGAAACAAACACGTGTTTTGGCCCTAGCCATAAAGCAAATATTTTTCACGGCTTAGTTGATGAGGTCTCTACCTCAGACTGTCTTTAAACTAAATCCAATTATCTCTAACATATAAATTATATTAAAATTATATATATATATATATATATTAAGGAATACAATGATGAACATGTTGTTTAGGTGGAAATCTGAGTTTCATGCAATGAAAATGAGAATATTTTTTGTTCTTATTTATTTATTCAATATTTATTTTATTTATTTATTCCCTTTTGTTGCCCTTGTTGTTTTATTGTTGTAGTTATTATCGCTGTTATTGATGTCATTGTTGTAGGATAGGACAGAAAGAAATAGAAAGAGGAGGGGAAGACAGAGGGAGGAGAGAAAGATAGACACCTGCAGACCTGCTTCACCTCTTGTGAAGTGACACCCCCCCAGCCGCCCCAGCCACAGGAGCCAGTCCTTGCGCCAGTCCTTGCTCTTTGCCTTGTGTGCTTAACCCGGGGTGCTACCGCTCGACCCCCACTGATCTCTCTATATTTTGTTTATTAATAAATTTATTAATCACTTAAAAGAATCTTTTAAAAATATTTTGTCTGTATTTATTTATTGGTGAGAGACAGAAAGATATTGAGGGGGCAAGGGCAATAGAGAGGAAAACAGAGTTACCTGTAGTATTGCTTCACTGCTTGTGAAGCTTCCACCCCTTAGGTGAGGACTGAGGGGGTGGGGGGCTGAATCCATGTCCTTAAGCATTAAACTGTGTGTGCTCAATCTGGTGCATCAGCACCCAACTCCAAAGATTCTTTTTATTGCTGTTATTTTTATTGCCACTATGGTCATTATAGGGACTGAATACCACTCCCTGTTATTACATATAATAGAAACAGAGAAATGGAAAGGGAATAGGGAAAGATGGAGAAAGACAGAGGCACCTGCAGTACTGCCTCATTGCTTGTAAAACCCCTACCTCCTGCCCTTGGGGGCTGGGAGAGGGCTTAAACCTGGGTCCTTTTACATGATCCTTCCACATGTAATCCCTCTACTAGCTGTGACACCTCCCAGCCCTTAAAATATTCTTTTTTTTATCAGCGGATTAGCGGTTTGCAGTGCTGTTGTTGACACATGGACACAGTTCCTCATCTCCTAGTGAGAGTTCCTTGAAGACTGAACACTGTCATCCACAGTTTTGGTCCTTTTACCTTTTCATGCACGACACCCCCAAGGTTTTTTCCACCTCTTCCCTCCACCTCCTTCCCCTAGTCCTTTGATGTAGTACACCACACCCAGTCTGAATTTAGTTTGTTCTTATTTCTTAATTTTCACCTATAAGTAAGATCATTTGGTATTTGTCTACACTGTGCAACATCTCACTTAATTTGGTGTATTCAATTTCCATTCAAGATGAAGCCAATGAGAAGACTTCATATTTTTTAACAGCTGAGCAGTATTCCATGGTTTATATATACCACAAATAATAATTAAAAAAAAAAAAGATTCTTGGGTTGGGAAGACAGCATAGTGGTTATGCAAAATATTCTCATGCCTGAGGCTCTAAGATTCCAAATTCAGTCTCAGGTACCACCATAAGCCAGAGCTGAGCTGGGTTTTGGCCTTTGTCTCTGTGTATTCCTTTCTGTACTTCTCACTCACTAAAATAAAATAAAATATTTTAAATACATAAGATCTCAGTACACTAAACACTAAAACAAACAAAGACAAGCAATCCCATTATAAAATGGGGCAAGACATGAAAAGAAATTTCACCGAGGAAGAGATCCAGAGGGCCAACAGATATATGAGAAGGTGCTGAAAGTCACTGATCAGAGCAATGCAAATAGAGACAATAATGAGATGCCACTTCATACTTGTAAGAGTGTCATTCATCAAAAAGGACAGAAATGACAAATGTTGGAGAGGATGTGAAGAAAAAGGGAGACTTCTGCACTGCTGGTAGGAGTGCAGTGTGGTCCCACCATTATGGAAAGGAATCTGGAGACTTACTGGGACTCTAGGAATGGACCTGCCTTATGACTCAGTAATTCCTCTTTTGGGGTAATTCCTCTTTTGGGGAATTGTTTCCCAGAGGAAACAGAAACACCTATCAGGAGACATCTATATATACACCTTTGTCATAACATCACAGTTTGTAATTGCCAGAAGCAACTCAAATGTCCAATATCAGATAATTGGCAAAAACAACAACAACAAAACCATGTATATACACATGACAGAGAACTACTTAGCTGTTAAAAATTATGAAGTTGTTTCCCTTGTATCTTCTTGGATAAAGCTTGAGGACATCATGTTGAGTGAGATAGCCTAAAAAGAGAAGAACAGATAGCAGATGATCTCATTTATTAGTGGAACTTAATGCAGTAGCTTGTGCATGTGTAACATTTCTCAGTTTTCCATATAATGATCTAACTCTACCATAAAAATCATCAACTTATGGTTTAAAGTAGGATGTATATCTATTTTAATTTTTAAATTATCTTTATTTATTTATTGGACAGAGACAGCCAGGTATTGAGAAGAAGGGGGGATAAAGAGGGAGAGAGACGCTTGTAGCCCTGCTTCACCACTCATGAAGTCTCCCCCTGCAGGTGGGGACAGGGGGATTGAACCTGGGTCCCTAAACATTGTAACATGTGCACTCAACCAGCTGTGCCACCACCCAGCCTGGGAGATATTTTTAGTCTTACATCTCTTCCAGTTAGAAATCTAACCCTTGGGAGTCCAGCGGTAGCACAGGGGGTTAAGCACAGGTGTCACAAAGTGCAAAAACTGGCATAAGGAGACCAGTTCGAGCCCTGGCTCCCCACCTGCAGGGGAGTTGCTTCATAGGTGGTGAAGCAGGTGTGCAGGTGTCTGTCTTTCTCGCCCCCTCTCTCCATTTCTCTCTGTTCTATCCAACAATAACAATAATAGCTACAATAATAAAACAGGGGAATAAATATTAGAAAAGAAAAGACATAAAGACATAAACCCTACCTTCACCAAACTAAAGTCAAATTTTCAGCCAGATCCTTAGTTTCTCAAGGTCTGTTCCTCCATCTGCAGAAGTGGTAGTATTTCCTCTCTCTCTCCTCCCACAGTCACACCGCCCCTCCTTCCTACTCTTCTCTGCAATGTTTAAATTTATGACTCTTTCCTTGAATCTGGGCCTCAGCAGGATAATCCCCCCAGCTCTCACTTGGCACTCAGTCACATATGCTATGCTCCCTTTGCCATACAATGGATTTCATTCTCACCTTGAGATGGTTAGCACTGGGTATTTTATAGAGAGGGAATATTATTCAGATCTCTAGGGTCCTTATGGTATGCATTTTATTAAAAAGTTGGCTGAGCAGCCTAACTCTTTAAATAAACAAAACATCTGTCGTTGAAGTTAACTACTATACTAGGACATGGAAATAATGCCAATGCCAGAGGGAGCAAATGGACTAGATGATTTCAGTAGAGCAGAATGGACCAGGAAAAACATGTGAGCATGGATGAAAGCCATTTAATTGGGAACAGGTTTGAGGAAGCTCGGGGCTGTTAAAGGAGGAATCTATAATTTTTGTTCTAAAGAGCATGTAAGAGTTGATTTAGCAAAAAGAAAAGGGTGTTTGCAACATATGTAATACCTGTTGAATAATTTCATCTTAAATAATTTAAGGTGAACATTTAATTTCTACCTTAATAAAATGTATCATTGTATTTGTGGTAACTTTTCTTTCTTTGTGGAGAAGATATCGATGCTATTTGAAGAAAAGTGTACAGTAATGAAACCTAATTTTCTACTTAAAGCTCACTCACCTCACTCAGTCATTTCTTGCTTGTTCTTGCCTCGTTTCCTGTAGGAAATTTTGTTCTATTTTAAGACAGATACTGCTGCACTCAGTAGAGAACTAATGGCTGGAAACCATCACTGTTATTAGCAAATATTGTAATTTCAAATGTCTTCCCTAAAAGCAATCTTTTCTCTTTTTTTTCCCTTTATTTCCACCATTGCTCCCCCAAATATGCAGTAAACATAAGGACACAGAATACATTTCAGCTATGAATTTGTAAGGTAGCCTTCACTTATCTTTTCTGTAATATTCAAGTTGAACTTCCCCCATATAGTACCTTGCAGCTGACTTGTTTGAGTTTCCAAACAACCAGCAATTGCTTCTGTTAAGTCACAATGCAACCCCACTATCTTGTAGAACATACAGCAGAAATCTCACAAAGTCTTTGCACAGTACTATTTTGCAGAATATACATCTACAATACGATAATTAGCAACAAACTGAGAAAGACTATGTTTATCTAATTTGGTAGATTAGGAAACTGAGATTTGCAAAGATAAATAAACTTGTTCATAGTCTGAGAGGTGGCACAGTGGATAAAGCATTGGACTCTCAAGCATGAGGTTCTGAGTTCAACCCCTGGCAGCACAAGTACCAGAGTGACGTCTAGTTATCTCTCTCTCTCTTTCTCTCTCTCTCTCTCTTTCTCTCTCCTTCTAGCCTTCTCATTAATTAATAAATAAAATCATTTTAAAAATAATAAACTTGTTCAAGTTTTCCTTTTTAAAAATTGCTAGAGCTTCAATCCTCAGTTCCAGTCTCTGAATGACTTGTGCACATAGCTTTTTATCTTCTGTCCTCTAGGTAATTCTATCATGCTTGGTTAAATCAACTGAAGAAGAAATGGTTAAGTTCCAAAACCACAGAGCTTTCTGAAATAGCACATTATACCACTCAATGATTAAAAAAAAAACAACTTTCTTTTGCTCATAAGTGATAAAAAACCCCACATTTAATATCCCCATAAAGATATGTTTCCTATTTAGTTAATTTCATTTGTATATAAACTCACATGCTATCATTAATACCACATAAAGAAAAAAAAATAGTGTAGGAACTTTAAGCAAAGGCAAATAAGGAATAATATCTTATATTTACTTTTGGGATAGAAAGAATTAACCAGGTTGTCTAGGGTGACTTAGATTATAAGATTATATAAATCTTAGTAGTTATTTCAGACTTAGAATCCATGGAGGGCATGACTTCTTGAGACCTAGAGAGAGACCAGTTAATGGTCTAAGAATATTATTAGTCTCTAAATCATACAGTCTGTTATTCAGAATGGAGAAGTTTCTGGATAGCCTTTAATTTGATAATGGGATTACAGCTACAGGCAGTGCATAGCAGATGCCATAGCTGAATGGGAAGAAAAAAGGCAAATCAGGGTGTTAGTTCTAATTGAAAGACAGGTCTCTCTCCCCCACAGCCTCCCACCCCCTACGGATTAGTTCATAAACTGTTGAAAGACCTACAACTTTAACACCTGGATTAACCAAACTATCTCCAATCAGCTTTTTTAAAATCAAAACTCATGATCATCGGAGGACAAACAATTTGACTTTAGAAATTAACAATCAATTGATTAGAGAGTCTGCAATTTTTCTCAAACTGTTTATTTTCTGGTTTTTTTTCCCCTAAAATAAAATCATGCACGTGCATGCTGGGAGCCTTCATTAGAATCTCAATTAGGAAGTCAGCTATTTATTACAAGTGGTGACAAAGACAGTGGCAGATGGGGAGTGGGTAGTGAAATCCTGTCATTTCAGTTTTCCGATTTCCCTTAGGCTTTCTCCGAGATTTTTTAAAAAAAAAATTTATTCAAAAGTTCCCTTAAGTATGCAGCTTCACAGACCCAGCTCCACTTGTTTCCCTCTAAAATATTTGCGGACAATTTTCAATAGCATCTCTAGTTTACTGATAGAAGAGCCACACTTACATCCCGACTTGGGTTTCTGAATTTCACCTTGTTCCTTTTGCGCTGTGATTGTCGGCGGCGGCTGTGTTCTTGTCTTTTTCTTCTTCTTCTTTTTTAAAATCTTTTGTTAATTTCACGAATGACAGTTTAAAAGAAAACATTAAAATTCTCCAAAAGTGCCCAAGAATTATGAAAGCGTTTAAGATGCACTTTTAGCCCAGGTTGGTGTTTTATGCCCGTGGCAAACTTGACTAATGAGGCCATTTACATTCATGAAATACAAAGACGGTCGGTAGAAAGTCATGAGATACATTTTTACACATTTAAATACATTAGTGGTATTATCTGGACATCATTGAATTGCAAGGCCATGAGCCTCAATTATTTGAGAAGCATATTTAAAATAGCCCAACTCCTCTGTTACAAAGAATTTAACTTTTTTTTTTCAAGTTCAGATGGTCAGCATACCATTTACAATGAGTGCTAATGATTATTCTTATTTTAAAAAATGTGGAGCTGTGATAGTTCTTGTTTCGGTAAGCCATTAAAGTTTATTTTTATAATTTCCAGGTGCTGTGATGTTATATTGCGGTTTCAAAGTGGTTCAGATGTCCCTGAGCCTAGTGAATATAGCTAGCTAAATGCTTTGCTTCAGGTTATTAAGGTACTATTTAGATAATTAAAGCAGGAAGCTATTTAATAACATTCTCATTTCTTTCCTTAGATCCTGTGTCAGCTTGGGTAAGAAGAAAACCTAAGTCTTTGCTTTACTAGTGATTTGTCTTTTCAAAACTTATTTGCATTTGTAGAATGCCAGTGATGTTAGTACTATTCCAAGTCAAAAATCAAAGCAAGAATAAATTCCCATTAAAATCATATTTTCACCTCTTCAGAGATATAATATGGGCATCCCAGTCCTCAGAAAGATGTGTGGGTCTGTGGACCCTTTACTATACTGCCATTAAAACATGGCATTGTTTTCTTTCTAAGACAAAATGGATAGGACTAGAGGTGATTATGTTAAGTGAAATCAGTCAGAAATGAAATACAGCTACAAGATAGCTTCACTAATATGTAGAATATAAATAACTAAAACAGATGAACTTGCAAAAAAAATAATAGGCCAAACTGATTCTTAGGTATGTGTGAAATGGTATCCCTAAAATTGTAAAATATTGAAAGTCAATCAAAAGTAAATTGACAATACAGCTCAAAGTTGTTTCACTTTATCTTTAGAAAGGTAACTATGTGCTAGAAGAATGACCTGGGTCTCTGGTTTACCTGACACTTGGTGCAGAAGATCACTTTTTACCATTTATTAAGGAAAAGAGAACTTTAATTGGAGAATAAATACAGATGTTTGAGCAGGTCATGCTGAGAATTTTAGTCTTCTTTATCTACTACTTGCAACTTCACTGAATTATTATAAAACGGATTGCATTTGAATTTAGAAAGTCCTTCTGGGGAGTTGGGCATTTGCGCAGCGGGTTAAGCTCAGGTGGAGCAAGGCACAAGAACCTGCTCAAGGATCCCAGTTAGAGCCCCCTGCTCCCCACCTGCAGGGGAGTCGCTTCACAAGTGGTGATGCAGGTCTGCAGGTGTCTATCTTTCTCTCCCCCTCTCTGTCTTTCCCTTCTCTCTCCATTTCTCTCTATCCTATCCAACAACGATGGCATCAATCATAACTACAACAATGAAACAACAAGGGCAACAAAAGGAAATAAATAAATATCAAAAAATAAAAGAAGAAAGTCCTTTTGGTATCTCATCTTGAATATGCATATAGCCATTCTTAGAAAAAAATTGTATATTTACATAGTTAAATGTGAAAATGATTTACTAAATGATTCTAATACAGTGAAAATTTTACATTCAAAGCATGTATATAGTCAAAGAATGCTAGTAGAAAAGATTTTGCTCTAAAGAGAATTATTTATAGTAAAAAAAAAATTCACTTGCATTTGACTTAGTGAACTAGGCACACAATGGAACAATATATACCATGTTTCCAGATACTGAAGTAAAATGTTCCGTTGGTTTCTTTTTATATGATATTAGTAAATAAATGATTTTAAATTATGACACCATTTGCAAATTATTTTTTCATATTACAGTGAATATATTTATACTTCTCTAAACTATCTCCTAATGAATTTCTAGATCAATTTTTCAGTGAATATTCATTTTGAACTCCAGTTTCTTTCTTTTTTTTTTTAGAAATTGAGAGGGAAGGGGGAGATAGAGATAGACACATTTGTAGCACTGTTTTATTACTTAAGAAGTATATCCTCTGCAGGTGGGGACCAGGGATTTGAACCCCAGTCTTTAAGCATCGCAATGTGTGTACTCAACCAGGTGCACCATTTGGCCCCTTCTTCTTCTTCTTCTAGCATTTGCCCTTCTTCCGTAGCCAGTCAACAGCGTCAGGTTGAGCCTGATGTAAAGTTTCGAGACCTCCTTGGAATCTGGAGAGGTGGCAGTCGTTGACTATGTGGGTCATAGTCTGTCTGGAGCCGCAGGGGCAGTTCGGGTCGTCTCTGGCTCCCCAGCGATGGAACATAGCGACGCACCTGCCATGGCCTGTTCGATAGCGATTGAGGAGGGCCCAATCATAACGTGCTAGGTCAAAGCCGGGTTGACGCTTGCAGGGGTCTGTGATGAGGTGTTTGTTCTTTACCTCAGCTGACTGCCAGCTCTGTTTCCAAGAGTCTGGAAGAGAGAAGTTCAGTGTAGGCGTAGGGGACCAGATTGGGTGACAAGACGTCAAGCGTTGGACAGGGTGGGCGAAGATATCCGCGTATATTGGCAGGTCCGGTCGGGTGTAGACGTGGGAAATGAACTTAGATGATGCCGCATCCCGACGAATATCTGGTGGGGCGATGTTGCTAAGAACTGGCAGCCATGGAACCGGGGTGGAACGGTGGTTCCAGAAATTATCCTCATGGAGGAATATAATTTGGAATCGACCAAGTGGACATGGGGGCTACGGAACCATACTGGGGCACAGTATTCTGCAGTGGAATAGCATAATGCCAGAGATGATGATCGCAGTGTGGAAGCGCTCGCGTCCCATGAGGAGCTGGCCAGTCTTGCAATGATGTGATTCCTCGCGCCCACCTTTGCTGCAGTTTTTATGAGATGTCCATGAAATGACAGAGTGCGATTGAGAGTAACGCCAAGATAGACTGGCTGGGCTTCATGCCGGATTCTTGTATCGCCAAGCTGCACATTAAGCTCACGCGAGGCCAAGGCATGGTGTAGGTGGAAAACAGATGATGCCGTTTTTGCAGTGCTAGGGATTAGTCTCCATTTTTTACAGTAATCAGATATCAGAGACATGTCTTTCATGAGTGTTTCCTCGAGGATGTCGAACTTGGATGCCTGAGTTGCACAGCAGATGTCATCGGCGTAGATGAACTTCCTTGAAGAAGTTTCTGGGAGGTCATTGATGTAAATATTAAATAGCGTAGGAGCCAGAACAGAGCCCTGGGGGAGGCAACTTGAGACAAGTCTCCATCTGCTAGACTTGTCACCCAGATGCACCCGGAATCTTCTGT
Source organism: Erinaceus europaeus (assembly GCF_950295315.1). Classification (NCBI taxonomy): domain Eukaryota; kingdom Metazoa; phylum Chordata; class Mammalia; order Eulipotyphla; family Erinaceidae; genus Erinaceus; species Erinaceus europaeus. The sequence continues at coordinate 81,052,351 of NC_080176.1, forward strand.
TTTGGAGAAGAAACGATATAGTGTTGGCCACCCATGGAGGCAGGCATCTTGAGATCTTGACTAGGAGACCATGGTGCCAGACCGTGTCATAGGCTGCTGTGAGATCAACAAAGACAGCACCCGTCTTTAAATTCTTCTGGAATCCATTTTCAATGTGAGTTGAGAGGGCCAGGACTTGTTCGCAGGTAGATCTTCCTGGGTGGAAACCAGCTTGGGCGGGTGATAGGAATTTCTCTGTAAGAGGAGAAATTTGTGACAGAAGCAGCCTCTCAAGGAGTTTGTAACACACGGAGAGGAGAGAAATTGGTCTATAGCTGGCGGCCAGTGTTGGGTCTTTCTTTGGTTTCAAAACTGCTATTATCTTTGCACGACGCCAAATTTTGTCCCCTATGAACTCTAATTTCTCTAATACTTAACTGCTGAAATTGTTTTCCCATAGTTTTAATTTATTATACATTTAAAATCTTTTTCTAGCTTTAACTTAGAATCACAAGAAAATGTTGTGACCTCAATGGCAACTATATGTTATTTTTATAATTTGAAGTAACTAATAAACATACTCTTTTATACAAAGCATTGGTTTGGGAGATATTTTATTTTTATTTCAATATCTGATTTTTTTCCAACTATAATTTGTATCATTTAAATAATAGTCTAACTTCTGCATTTTTTAAGTAATAAAACACAAATGATCATTTGTTATCTACAAGATTATGTGAACTACCCTTAATTTTACTATGGAGCTCATCACTGACATGGAAGTAATTATCCAAAAAGTTGATGCTAATGGTAACACTCCTTTCATCTTTGTATTTTAGTAGATACATTCTTACATTGTATATTGTACTTTATATACCCGAAATTTAGCAATCTCACTCTAAAACACAGTTTATGCTTCAGTTGAGGAAGAACGTTCAAGAAGGTGTAAATTAGTCTATAGCATTGGAGAAAAGAAGGAAGGCAAAGAAAACAGGAAGAAAACAAAGATAAATACAGAAAGAAAAAACATAATTATCTTGGATACTTTGTAACATTTTGTGTGAGGCCAGCTCACTCAGAAGTCCTTTAAGGGCAGCAATAGCACTGCCAACTACTCTGGCTCCTCCAAGAACCTCTCAGAATTAGGCAAAATTAGTGGTGGTACACTAAATTAGTGGTGGTACAGGGATGCATTGGATCGACCTTCTAGTGGTGCATCCCGTGAGTACCCATTCACTGGGGAAACTGACCATCCTTCCTAGCCGACTGAATCCACATGGATCCCAGTCACTTTCAAGGCCAGCAACAGGCAGCTCCTGACAGCTTTCAACCTGACGCTGTTGACTGGCTACGGAAGAAGGGCAAACGCTAGAAGAAGAAGAAGTGGTGGTACACTGAGAAGTCAGGCAGATTCAGTCTCGCCATCTCCTACTCATGTACTAGTGGGGCAGGAAAAACCTAATCAGGGATTGACTTAAATTAACCTAAAATCATCACTTTGCAAAGAGCTCCAAAGGGCAAGTGATGAAGACATAATTGCAAGATTTTCTTTTCTTTTCTTTCCTTCAGAATTATCGCTGGGGCTCAAGGGTTGGCACTATGAATCCTCTGTTCCTAGAGGTTTTTTTTAATTTTTTTTTTCCCTATTTTACTGGATAGGATAGAGAGAAATTGAGATAGGGAGGGGTGGCCTGGTTGTATCTTAATACTTTACTGTTCTTTTTTTTTTTAACTTGTTTATATTTTATTTTCCCTTTTGTTCCCTTGTTTTTTATTGTTGTTGTAGTTATTGTTGTTGTTGATGATGTTGTCGTTGTTGGATAGGACAGAGAGAAATGGAGAGATGAGGGGAAGAAAGAGAGTGGGAGAGAAAGACACCTGCAGACCTGCTTCACCGCCTGTGAAGCGACGCCCCTGCAGGTGGGGAGCCGGGGACTCGAACAGGCACCATTATGGCAGTCCTTGAGCTTCGCGACACCTGCACTTAACCCACTGCTCTACCGCCCGACTCCCACTTTACTGTTCTTGACAGCAAATCGTTTTCTCCTCTACTGCTTTTTTCTCAGAAATATTAATGGGGGCTGGGCGGTGGTTCACCTGGTTCAGTGCACCTAGTACTAAGCGCAAGAAAGCACTTAGGGACCCTGTCAAGGACCCTGGAGCTGACCCCCCTTCTCCCCACCCTGCAGTGGGGACGCTCAAGCAGGCCTGCAGGTGTATATCTTTATCTCTATGTCCCCTTCCCCTCTCAGTTTCTCTCTGTCTTATCATAGAAAAAAAATTTTTTTTAATTAAAAAGGAAAACAATGGTGGCCAGGAGATGTGGATTCCTAGTGCTGGCCCAGATCCCTCAATATACACTCTATCAGTAAAATAATGTAATCTATAGTCGTCTCTTTACTTTGATTGCTTCTCACACCTAATTGTTACTACCTAGGTTCATATTTCACACAGGAATTAGCGAATACCTGATATTTTGGTAGACCTAACCTACCAAACACAGTTTGACACACCCTAGGAACCCTTGAGATGTTTGTGCAGTGGGTTAAAATTTTTACTTTTATACATAGAGACCCACTGTCTTCAGTATGTATAAAGACTCCCACCAGTTTGAAGTTGAGTTGTCAAATTGCCTTTTTATATTAATACAAGAAAGAAAATAATATATTTTTTCTTTATTTTTTGTCATTTTTTAAATATAGAGAGACAAATAAAACAATCCCATGGCACTAGAGCTTCTCTCAGAGCAGTAGAGTCTGGGCTTGAACCTTTGTCATTAATATGACAAAGCAGGAAAGTTATCCTCCTTCTCAGATAAATGTAAATACAACAAAGAAACCATTCAGAGATACTTCTGGCTTGTAAATTCCATCTTATTGTTCAAGAGGGGTTTCATAAATAAACATGCAACATCTTAAATATATAAAAAGCATATGCCTCAGGAGTTTAAAGATGATATACATTTGTTGATACACTTATTATTGTGGGCATTGGTGTGTAAGAAATGCTTAAAAGAGTATTAATACCTTGAACAGGTTTTCTAAATGAGTGCTTGAACAAGGCTTACTTTCTTTCACTCATAGGAAAAGAGTCCACCTTTTAAATGTGTGACTATCCATTTAAGTATGTTTTTAAGAGAAGTCAGTCCCTGAAAATGAATGTTATAGCTTTTTCTTCTGATTTTCAGTTCAGTAAAGTGTGTCCTGATGGTAATTCTAATTTACTACTGAGCATAAATTAAATATGCATTAATCAGTTTACATGCAAACACACTTAAATATTTAGATGCAGTGGCCTTCAATGTTTATATTTAAACAACCATCTCTTTAGCAAACCCCGATAGTTGTCTCACCGCAGGGAACAATAAAACTATACAGATGGCTTACTTTTATACATGCCTTTAAATAAGCAATATGTCTTTCTTTAAAAAAATTAGCCAGAATTTATTGATTGCTTACTAAGTGCCTAGGAGTGAAATGCCATTTTAGTTTGACAACTGTGGAAGTGTGTGTGTGTGTGTGTGTGTGTGTGTGTGTGTATGTTTGAATAAATGAACTAGGATTCTTCTCTCTCAGAATGCTTTCAGGAATTCATGCATGTGAAATTCTGCTAAGTGGACCTTGAGATTTTTGCTTTGTTTTTGTTTTTTGCTTTTAATTTAGAGAGATAGATGGGGGTGAGGAGGGAGGATGAGGGAGAGAAAGAATATAAAGAGACACATTCACAGTTCTCTATCCCTGGAATTTTCTAGGCATTGTCCATGATGCTCCTGTGTGCTGCCAGGGCTCAAATCAGGGTCTTGGGAGACAAGTGGTGGCACACCTGATTGAGTGCTCACAGTAGAATGTGCAAGGACGGAGGAGGTTCAGTCTACTGGTTCCCACCTATCGGGGAGAAGCTTCATGAACAGTGAAGGTGAAGCAGTGCTGCAGGTATCTCCTCTCCTCTATCTTCCCTTTCTCTCTTGATTTCTCTCTGTATATCTCCAATAATGCATATGTATGCAAATAAATAGATAATATATTGAAATAAAAGACCCAGGCTCTTAAACATGGAAAGAGACATGCTCTCCCAGATGTGCAATGTGTATTCTATAACTCAGTCCTTACTCTGACTAGTTAGGTTTTGGTTTAAGTGCAAAATGACTAAAAGATATTCCTTCCCTTGATTAAAAATAATCATAGCATACTATGAGTTTAGTTAGGAACAAAGAGGTTATGGAATTGGTGCTCTAGTCTCTAAGATATGAAGGATTCTTAGTGTTCCTGTACATCTTCATTCTGAGTGTTTCAGAACACCTCATGGGATAGTCATTTCCCATGAAGCTTGTATATATTTTGTCCTTTCAAAATAAGTCACTGAGCTGAGGAAACTAATTTTAACCTTGAGAGTCAGCTTTACTCTATTATCTTAGACAAATGAGAGGAAGTATGCTTAGTTACAGGTGGCTAAGAGAGGAATTGTACAATGGATTTCTGTCTGTCTGTGTAGGAGTCTAGACAATCTGGTGACTATCTGACGATCCAGGCAAAAAGTTCAATTAAATTGTCCTTCTCAATAAACTGTTCGCTGACATGTACTACCTCAGCCAAAACATTTAGGGAAGCTGCTGTCAAACTAAATGTCAGATTATCATGTTGACTTCTTTGTCCATATGAAGGTATTTAAAGGAAATTTCAACTTAAAGGACTTTAGTGCAATTAAAACTAAAAAAAAAAAAAAAAAAAAAGAAAAAAGAAAAGAATGGGAGTGGAGAGCATCTTTGTAATAGAGACCTTAATGTGTTGCAAATATCTAAGCCTAACAGATGCTATTTAAAAGATGGTAGAACAAGTAAACTAGGTGACTCAAAAATATTTGGACACAATCTAATTAGAATGTTGCACTTTTCTAAAATTATTGGATATTTAGGCGACATTATGGTACATGAGACCAAATAATTGTGTAAAAGTCCACAGTCACTCTATTATTTTGAAAGTTATTTTTTCCAACTAAGCTGCAAATCAAGACTAAACAAAAAAATGTTCCTAAAACTTCCATTTACACATTGTTTAAATACCCATCATTCCCATGGCAGGCATGCCCCTAGACATTCACTTTGATATGCTCTAAAATCATGAAATTACTATCAATTTACATAATACAGAAGAAGCCATAGAAACATCAAGAATACGTTAATATCACCACTAGCGCCCCCTCTCTCCTTCCCTGCTGTTATATGGAAAGTTTAATCTATTATCTGCAGGATTACAAAAAGACTATGAAAAAGGAATTGTCTAATTTAATTTACTTTTTGAAGATTGAAGTGCATATCTTTATAGATTCTGAACTCTGAGCAGAATTTATTGACTGGGACTAATTTTGGATTGCTTTCCTTCAAGAGGAGGCTGATTTTATTCACTTTGTGGAACACCAACAAAAAGTTATTTTTTTTTTACTAGCTTTTATTGTTACCGGTTTCAGGGTGGTTTAAATTCATAAAATTTAGGGCTGGGATAGATAGCATAATGGTTATGCAAAGAGACTCTCAAGCCTGAAGCTCCTAAGTCAGTCTCCCGCACCACCATAAGCCAGAGCTGAGCAGTGCTCTGGTGTTTCTCTCTCTCTCTCTCTCTGCATCTTTCTCAAAAATAAAAGAACTAAAACACTTAAAATAAATAAATAAACAAATTCATAAAATGTGTGGTGGATAGTTTCACACCCATATATGTATGGGTAACTCACTGGATTAATTATCAAAGTTCTGTGACCCCATGACCCCATAGTTATTTCAAAGTCTAAGACACAGTTTGGTTATCACTTTTTCCATGTGTTATTTGTGTTATTTATCTACATTTCATATATGAAACCATCTGGGAGTCACTTTTCACCTGTTCGCTTATTTTGTTTTAGCATAACTCCTTCCTGTCCTATCTATTTTATCATGAATGTTATGCTTTCACCTTTTTCTTTGCACTTGCATAGTTATCTCACTGATGGTATGTTACGTAAACTCTTTATCCAGGTAGCGACTGATGGGCATTTAAACTGATTCTGCATTTTGGCAATTGTGAAGAGTGTAGCTATGGACACAGAGGTGCGTATATCCTTTCAAACTAGTGTTATCTGCCCACGAAAGGGTATTTTCTGTCATTGAAATACATTACTAGGGACCAGTAGATAATGAACTAATTCACATTATGGACTCCTTTGTAATTAAATATGAACCATTAAATGAATTAAGGCCCAGGTGATAGAAGCAAAAATGACACAAAGGACTGTAATATTCCTATCAGTGCTGTTATCTTTTAGGATCCTACACTCTTGTAGGATACATGCAAGACAGAGGAGAGCATAAGGTCTTCACTCATGAAGATGTGAGAAAGTCATGCAATTTTACTGTCTGTTTAAAGTTCAAATGAATTTGTTTTCAATTACATGTTAAACTCTCTTCCTGGAGTGGAATGAATAGTAGTTTGCCTCAACCTCCCTTTGGAGAGTGGGACAGTCCCTACTATTGCTCCTTTATAGAGAGGGCAAGTTCCTGGAGAGGCCCACAAAAGGGCTTGTCATAATAATCCTGTTGGAAGTGACCAGTGATGGTGGAAAGAGGTGTCTACTAGAGGTTTAGACCCATCCTATCTGTATGGAAATCCCAGAATTCCCTGAGTAGGACCCCAGTTGATGGAGTAGTCTTTTATTAACCAGGAAGGCCATCATTAAAGTATGCCAGTCTCTTGCCCTTATCCAAATTTTGTAATCCTTTATCTGATGAGCTTAGACTTTTTCCCAGTTGTTAAAGTATTGAATATCATTTGTTATATACAAACAGTATTAGTTTTTAGGGATCTGCCTTCTTTGGGCCTTTCTGTTAAATTTCTAAACTTATTAGGTCTAAATCTGATCAGTTAGAGCATTTATGGATGCCTTCAACTTGGATCCCACGCCTATTAGGTTTAAGTCTAACCCCAGAGGACTATTAAGTGTGTACTTTGAGTTATGTAATTACCCCTTGCTTATGGATACATGTACACCTGTACCCAGTACCCTATGTCTTAGCTTATATCTGACATCTGTGACTTTGTTAGACAATATGTCATCTGAAATGGAACTAGGTAGTGATGTGTGTTAGGAAAGATCTCACCAGATTACAGTTGAGAGGTTGTCATTTCAGGCTTGGTGTCTCTGGCAACAATCTGCATTTACACTGTGTTTTATACTACCGCAGTTTTACTTTCCTTTTTGTCTTTCAATCTGTGCATTTACTGAAAGTTAATTGTTTGAAGGGAATAATCTGGATTCTTTTATTTGGAAAATCTGTGATCAATGACTATTCTGCAGCTACAAATTTATTTCCAGTAGTTAAAAATAGATTTTGCCATTCTTCAGTTACTTCCTGTTTTAAAACCGGTTAACTCGGTCACTATATATAGTAATGGGAGCCCCAAGCTAAAAGCATTGGATACGTTTTCAATATTATTTAATGCTGGATAGAGGCAAAGAGAAGTTGAGAGGGAGGAGGAAGAAAGGGAAACAGACAGATATCTGCAGCTCTGCTTCAACACTTGTGAAGCTTTCCCCCTGCAGGTGGGTACCTGGGGCTTGAACCTGGGTCCTTGTGCACTATAATGTGTGTGCTTAACCACCCGCACCACCTGTTAAAAAAAAAATTCTGATTTATTTATTGTTGGAGAGAGAGACAGAGAAATTGAGAAGGGGAGATAGGAAAACAGACAGCGTTGGATACTTTTTCACCACCCATCAAATAGTCCAGCGAAACTCCTTTCTAGTTGATATTAAGACTGACCCTCAGAATTCACTTGTAAAACATTATTACCAGAACTCCAGAGATAATACAGTAGTTATGCAAATCACTTTTATGCTTGGGGCTCTGAGCTGCCTGGTTCAGTCCCCTCAGCAGCATAAACCAGAGCTGAATAGCCCTCTGGAAAATAACAACAAAAACAGAAAACAATTCAGTGGTGTCACATCTGGTAGAGCACATGCTTTATCATGCACAAGGATCTAGGTTCAAGCCTAAGGTCCCCACCTGCAAGGGAGAAACCTCCAGTGGTGTGAGAGAGCTGCAACTCTCTCTCTCTCTTTCTCTGTATATATCTCTCTCTCCTTCTCTCTCTCCTTCTCTCTCTCTCTTTCCTCTCAAATTGTTTATACCAAAATAAGTATCTAAAAGATTAAAAAATCATAGTAATACCAAAAAAGTCACTGCCATACATAAGGGCAACTGTCAAAAAATAATAATAAATCGTAAAAGGTCTAAAAAACAATAGATTCTATAACAGGAAACAGCACCTTTATTCATGGTGCTCCCAACTATCCAAACTTTCCCCCTGATTAGAATTTATTAAGAGCAGATTTACAGCCGTACATTGAGATCTTCCTTTCTAATCATTAAGCTCTTTGAAATATGGAATATAATTGTGATTTTTTGTACCACCTGCACTTAACCACTGCGCTACTGCCCAACTCCCGATAATTGTGAATTTCGAAAGGCGAACTGCTTCATTTCTGTCTAGAGGATATTGCAGCTGTTAAAAAAAAAAAGTGGTAAAGGCAACAAGCAGTGGTTTGCATTTGTAATTCACATTCATGGAAGGAAAGCCAAAAAGGGATGTCTGCTCTGAAGTTTTCTGAAAGCATTAAAATTTTGTCCTTTCTGGTAGGGAGAATAATTTTTGAAATCCCTAGATGTGTTAACAGAATGTAATGTCAACCTGTCAACAACTGCTTTAACAAAACAAATTGCCTCTAATACAGTGTGTATTTTTTCACACCTTCTATTCCCTTGTTACCAATTAGTTAATACTGCTTTGACAGAGAGATGATGATTCTCAGTAATCTGAGACTTCAGACGTAGCGTGAATAACTTTAATAACGCTTTTACAGGAGAAAATCTCTCATAGAGCCACACTAGATCAAATCCTAACTCAGAGAAATGGTAGCCACAAACTGCAGAGGGCTCTCAAGTTAATGTGCAAATGTTTATTGGATTCTCATTCCTCTTCAGTGTCTGGTTACACTTACGTAGCTAGCTTCTCCCAGGGACCCACTTCCTAAAGGAATTTATATTGTTTTTATTGATCACCATAGGAAATTAAAGTTATATTCAGCAAGAATCAAATATATCATTCTTGAATTACTAAACAGTCTGTGCTATGGCCCACATGAGAAACATAGTTATCCGAGAACGAGGTCACATTTTAATGTGTCTGAAAGACGTATTCACTTAAAGAGGTTAGGGAAGTGGGCCAGGGAGTAATAAAATTTATATAGTAGTCAAGTAAACAAGCTAAAGAACTTTCAGACGGTAGAGCAAAGCAGCTATATCTCAGGTAGCAGGTATGGAAAAAAAATAATAGTGTTGTATAAAAGATCCAAGATGATCCCAAGACATTGTCTTGGAGTAGAAATAAGAGGGTTCTCCTCAGAGTCAAATTTTAACAGAATTCCAGGCTTGTTATTACTGTTGTTGTTATTGTTATTTGTTTGATACCTGACTTCATTCCATTGCTCTGTCTTCTCACTACTGTCCTCAGACCTTAGCCCTCCATTGGCTCTTGAGTTCCCAGCATATTGGTTAAGGAGGTCTGTGTTCACCTTTTTTTTTTTTTAAGAGAGGGAAGAGGCAGAGAAAGTGAGAGAAGAGAGGGGGACACACCAAAGCAATGCACAGTCTAGAGATGCCCCCCTGGTGATGCCCACAGTGCGTCCAGGTGGAGACCAAGGTCCCTGATTGGCACATGACTTGCTGTGTACTTGGTGACCCATCTGCCAATTCTATGTCCACCCCTGACCTCTACTCCATCCCTGTTCTCTTCTTCCCATCTAATATTAGCCACAGGGTCCCTTACTTTCACTGTTTGTCATAGACCAGGAGCTTTTTTGTTTGTTTGATTGTTTTTAATATTTATTTATTTATTCCCTTTTGTTGCCCTTGTTGTTTTGTGTTGTAGTTATTGTTGTCGTTGTTATTGGATAGGACAGAGAGAAATGGAGAGAGGAGGAGAAGTCAGAGAGGGGGAGAGAAAGACAGACACCTGCAGACCTGCTTCACCACCTGTGATGCAACTCCCCTGAATGTGGGGTGCCGGGGGCTGGAACCAGGATCCTTATGATGGTCCTTGCACTTTGTGCCATTTGCGCTTAACCCGCTGTGCTACCACCCGACTCCCATATTTCGTTTTAAAATGCAACTCTGTTCTGTGACAAGTACCTGTCAACATTCCTGGAAGAAAGGCATGTTTTATCCCTTTGTAAGTGCTCCAATTATTTGCTGCCCATTCAGGCACAGCTGTCTGAATGTTTTCATCAAAAGCAAATTTCTTTTTTTATTTTAGTTTATTTTTTTTATTTAAGAAAGGATTAATTAACAAAACCATAGGGTAGGAAGGGTACAATTCCATACAATTCCCACCACCCAATCTCCATTTCCCACCCCCTCCCCTGATAGCTTTCCCATTCTCTATCCCTCTGGGAGCATGGACCCTGGGTCATTGTGAACCCACCTTCTCTGACCCTTCTTGGACAGAGCTAGAAGGCATTATGTTAAGTGAACTAAGTCAGAAAGATAAAGATGAGTATGGGATGATCCCACTCATCAACAGAAGTTGACTAAGAAGATCTGAAAGGGAAACTAAAAGCAGGACCTGACCAAATTGTAAGTAGGGCACCAAAGTAATAACCCTGAGGTGAGGGGTAGACATGCAGCTTCCTTGGCCAGTGGGGGGTGGGAGTGGGTGGGAGGGATGGGTCACAGTCTTTGGGTGGTGTTTTTGTACGCTGCTAGTAAAATGTAGTCATATAAATCACTAGTTAATTAATACAAGAGGGGGAAAATTAATTGTATGTCTCGAAGTTTTTCAAAACACAAACTGAATCTTTTCAATATATAGGCTGTGTAACTGATATGTGGACTCTCTCAAAAGCCCAGACCAAGTAGATCAGAAGCAACCAATAGCACAGCTATATACAAGATACTGGTTACTGTACAGCAAACCCTAACAAAAGGACTTTTCAAAGTTAACCCAATTACCAAACAATGTGATGATAACATTAACTATCCATTGTCTTTTTGAACCCTAAGACAGCAGGAACCTCACATCTCCACTATAGAGCCTCTACTTCCCCCAGTCCTGGAACTCTTGGATAGGGCCCACTTTCCCGTATGCCTCTCCCAATCCATATCAAATAATATTGCATCCACCGATCACAACCTAACCAACGCAATGATTGCCACCTCAACATGCTTCACTTCAGACTGTGTCCAGAGACTTCACGTGTGGAATGACAACCCTTCAACTTCAAAAGCAAATTCTACCAGATCTTGAATCAAAACTCTCTGAGGAATTTATGTCTCATTCAGAGGTAACCTTGGGATCCCTGAAACAAGAACATGATCCACAGGATCCTCTGTGATCTGTAGAAGTCAGTTTTTATCCTCCAGCTCTTGCCTGAACCTCATTTCCACCTTCTTCTTTTGGGTTGATATCCAGTAACATGGTTCCCCGGCTGTGTGTGTGTATCATCCTGGAGCACTTCTATTCTGGGGATTTTGCACTTACTTTTTGACTGAAAAAAAAAAAAGTTCTTTTGGTGAATTGTATGGTGGAAGTCCCCTTATTATGATGATTTTTCCTGTCTATTTAATTTTTAAAAACTAGGTTACAGGGAGTCAGGCGGTAGCACAGTGGGTCAAGCGCACGTGGCACGAAGCACAAAGACCTGTGTAAGGTTTCAGGTTCGAGCTCCCAGCTCCCCACCTGCAGGGGAATCACGTCACAAGCAGTGAAGCAGGTCTGTAGGTGTCTATCTTTCTCTCTCCCCCTGTCTTCCCCTCCTCTCTCCATTTCTCTCTAGCCTATCCAACAATGACGACAACAACAGCAATAACAACAATAATAGCCACAACAATAAAAACCAATAAGGGCAACAAAAGGGAATAAGTAAATAAATAAATATAAAAAAATTATAAAGAAAAAAAAAACCTAAGATACAAAATTTTAAAGTTGGGAGTTGGGCAGTAGCGCAGCAGGTTAAGCTCACTGGCACAAATTTTTAAGGCTACAGGGTATAGTTCCATAGCAGACCCACCACAAAATTCTCTGTGTTCCCACCCTCTCACCTGTTGGGACCATGTGTAAGCCTGATAGAGCTTAGGGAGAACCACCCCAGTCCTTGGATGGAGGTCTGAGAAGATAACCTCTTGGTAAGTCTCTCTCAACCGAGGTGAGGTGAGCATAAGGGGAGAAACTCAGACTTGGTTCTTTCCTTCTTGACTCTCAGGCCCACAGAAACCCCAGTACTTCCCTCCATTAACTGCAGGACACATGGCCGCAGATTGACTTATTCAAAGTCACCTTCTGATCACAGAAGAACACACCTTATCACACACTTCATCATACACCTCAGACCCCAGACAAGAGAAATACCAAACTATATGGCCTTTTGATATCCATCTTCTCTCTGTTTACCCTACGGGTTTAACCCCTATGCTTCTCTCAAATACCTTTGGTTAATTAAGTTGCTTGCGTCATGGAGAATAACTGTCTTGTATCTCATCAATTCCTGTCATACCAGCCCCCTACCTTAGGGGCATGCCGACCGTTAAGAAACCTGTAATTTCTGACATTATTTCAGTAATAATTCCCTTCGTTTGTTTTTCTATTTAATTCATGTCCACCTTGCTAATAAACGAGTTCTGAGTTGTGAACACGCTGGAGAGTCCCCTGGTGTCTTTTACTTCATGTCACCCCTGTCTTGAGTGAGAAAGAACCAGCCCGTTACCTTTCCCCTGGAGATCACCCCTCCAGAGAGACACGACACTCACCTCCCAAAGATAACCAACATAGTTGTAAGAGTCTCAGGAACAGTTTGCTTTCTTTTTTTTCAAGTTCATGTGTATCATTTCTCTAGACTCCAAATATGAGTGGAGTAGTTTTTCCTTCTTTCTTCTGTTCTCTCTCTCTCTCTCTCTCTCTCTCTCTCTCTCTCTCTTGATTGAAAGATAATAGTGTAATCCCATACAGCTCAAACCACCAGAATTCAGTGTCCCACCCCCTCCATAGGACACTTCACTATGTTTATCCCTCTGGGAGTATGAATGGAAAGAAAATTGGGTGAAGGAAGTGGGTGTTCTGGCTTCTGCAATTGATTCTCTGCTGTGCATGGCATTGCAGATTGATCCACACCCCCAGCCTATTTCTATCTTTCCCTAGTGGGGCAAGGTTCTAGAGAGGTGAGGTTCTGGGGAGCATTGGTGAATTCATCTGCCCAGGGAAGTCAGAATGGAATCACAGTAGCACCTGGAATTTGGTGGATGAAAGGTGGTAAAATATAAAGCAAAAAAAGAAAAGTTTAATAATAAACAGAAACCATAAAGTAGGAATAGATCAGATGACAGTAGAGACCTTGTTCAACAATTTGTTTGGCTTTGTATGTTAACTGTCTTTTCAGCCACCAGGTTCCAGATGCCAGCATGATGTTGACCAGACTTCCCTGGATAGACAACCCCATCAATGTGTCCTGAGCTCCACTTCCCCAGAGCCCCACCCCATCTAGGGAAAAAGAGAGGCAGGCTGGGAGTATGGATTGACGTGTCAATGTTCATGTTCAGCAGGGAAGCAATTACAGAAGCCAGACCTTCCACCTTCTGCACCCCACAATGACCTTGGGTCCATACTCCCAGAGGGATAAAGAATAGGAAAGCTATCAGGGGAGGGGATAGGATACGGAGTTCTGGTGGTGGTAATTGTGTGGAGTTGTACCCCTCTTATCCTATGGTTTTTGTCAGTGTTTCCTATTTATAAATAAGTAAATAAATAAATAAATAAGAAAGTAGGGACCTAATGGTAGAAAGAAGCTAGGAAATGTATTTTATGCATGTTTCTAGGAACCTATGTCTTAATAATCTTTGCTTGAGCTTGATAGCTAACATGGATGTGGATTAGAAATATTGTGTGAAAAGATGGTTTGAGAGTTGAGAGTGGGACTAGAAAGCAGGATTACGGCAGAGAGTTACTCACAAACTTGAAGATATATAAATGCAGTTAACTGTTTACCACAATGATCTAATCAGAGGGGGCATATCTATTCATATTTAGCACAGGAGCCTGTATAATCTCTGAGCCCCTGTCAGACTGAGCTCACAGTCCACAGTCACAGATGGGTACATTCTAGACTGTACTCATTTCAGAATCAGTTTTCCTCAAGTGGCAGAGTATGAAGACCCAGCCTCCCTTAGGAGAGTGGGGCAATCCCTCTATTACTGCTATTTCATAGTGAGGGCACGGTCCTGAAGAAGCTCAGGAAAGGGCTTATCATGAGGTTGCCAGTGGGTGTGATGGCAATGATGGTAGAAACGATGGTAGAAAGAGGGATCTCTCAGAGGTCTAGGCCCATATCATCTATGAGGGAACACAAGGATTTCCTGTCTAGAACCTCCCAGGTGATGAGGTAACCTGAGAGTGGCCCAAAAGGTCACTGTTAAAAGAGCTAGTCTCTTGCCCTTAACCAGCTTTTGTAGTCACTTCTTTATCTGACAAGTGTAGACTTTCACCCAGTTGTTAAGCGCTGAGTGTCAATTGTTTTATCCAAATTGGCATTGGATTTATGGAACCTAGTCTCAAGTTAGGGAGGGCATAGACCAGGGATTTTAGTTTGGTCTTAGACTCATGTTTTCCTGAATTTGCTTGTTCAGTGATTTTACAAAGGTGATCATAGGGACAATAATTCTCTTTTACTTGGTATATAGTCTTCACCAGAGTAACTCTTGGCTAACTGAATAGTGTCTCTTCTGAAATTTATTAAGGGGTAACAATAATGCTGATGCTTTGTCAGAAGAGATTTTAAAAATATGGAGGACTATATCTTACTTATTTCCTTCCTTTTGTATAGTTAAGTAGATAGAGTGACTGAGGGAAGTGAAGTAAGGAATAGGAGAGGAGGGTGTTTAGGCATGAGAAATAAATATATGACTAGAGAAACTATTATACCTTCTTTAGACCATTCTACTAGAATGACAGGCTTATTAGTTCTAAATCAAATTATAGAGGGCTATTAACCATTTTATTTTGAAGTATCTAACTGTCTACTGCTTATGGATACAGGTGCACCTGTCCCAGTGATCTGTCTCTTGCTGAGAGTGGTGTCTTATGATCTCCTACTATTGTTACATTGTTGTCAATGTCTTCCTTAAGTTCAGTACATATTTTATATATTTGGGTACATTTCAGTTTGGGGCACATATATCTGCAATGGCTATATTTTCTTATTGGGTTAATTCCTTGATTATTATGTAATGTCCCTCTGTCCCTGAGTACTTTCTTTACCTGAAAGATTATGTTCCTGTAGACAGAATAGCTGTCCTTGCCCCTCCCCCTTTTTTGTTTCTGAATTATTAACTTGGAACATCTTATTCCAACTTCTTACATTAAACTTCCATTTGTATTTTCTTTGGATGCGTGTGTTTTTTGAAGACATATGACAGATGGTTACTATTCTTCTTTCCATTTAGCTACTCTGAGTCTTTTGACAGGTGAATTTAGGCCATTTCCATTTAGGGTGATTATTGATATATGTGGCTTACTTATGTCCATTCTGATTGTTTTGATTTTGTTTTTAATTGTTGATTCTTTGCCCATTTATTTTTGTCTATCATTTTGTGTGAATGGGTTTTTGTGATGAGTTCTTCCTGGTTTTCTTGTACTTTCTATAAATCTCTGTCCCTTGTTTTGTATTGTGGCTACCATAGTGTAGTAATATATTATATCGAAAAAGTACTTTTAAGTTGGTATTGATTAACTAATATTTAATAGATCTGCTTTGCCCCTTAGTTCCCTTCTCTTTCCTGTTTTATTGTCCTTTACTATTTTTAGTGGTTTTTTTTTTTTTTTTTTTCTAGACTCCCATGTTCACCTTGCTTACAATCTGCTTCTTCTTTTCTTGTGGGACTCCTTTCAATAATTTTTGTAAATCGGCGTTGATGAAAGCAAATTCCTCTACCTTTTGGATAGTTGAGAAGACCGTTATTTTTCACTCATATCTGAAGAATAATTTTGCAGGACACATAATCTGTGGCTGGAATTCCTTCTCTTTTAGTATTTTAAATACATCATTCCACTCTCTCCTTAACTCTAAAGCTTGTGATGAGAACTCTGATAAAATCCTGATAACTATACCTTTGTATGAAACTTCTATCCTTCCCTAGTATCCTGAAAAATTATACCTGGTAGAGATACCAGAAATATTAGTGGTACTACATTTTGGAATAACTATCATTTTGTAGAACTTACTTTGTACTAGAGACAATGTTTAGCATACCACATGAATTAATTTTATTCACATTTTTACAGGTACTGTAGTTACATATTACAGATGGGGAAATTGAGGCCTAGGGAAATGAAGTAACTTGAAACACAGCTAGTTGTAAAAATGCTAAACTGAAATTTATACTCTGGTGTAGAGTAGGTGGTCTGATTTTGTACTATTATGAAATAGTTTTTAGAAGGCATTTATGACTTGAGAAAAGAAATTCCAGGACATAATGACAGTCTAAAAAATTTATGTTTTGCATTAGTGTGACAAATTTTCATATTAAAACAATCAGGTAAGATAGATTTATTGTAATATACAGTGACAACGAATCATAAAACTTGATTTCCAACTTTTTTCAGTTGTCATACTAAAAGAAATAAACAGTTCAACTATTTTAATATATAAATGAACAAATTATAATTTTAATACCTTTCTACATGCCCTCTTTTTTACCGAGTTCCTACTCTTTTTTCTTAATCATTTTTAGGATCTCTTATTTTCTTCTTATTTCTGAATGTCTATTCTTCTTCTTCTAGCGTTTGCCTGAATGTCTATGATTAAGAAAAACTGAAGAAGAGGAAAATCACATTACTTTTTTTTGAAGGAGTTAAGAGGCTACTTCTTATCCATAATTTATTTATTTTTTCAAAGTCACCATGAGAATCCATGTATACCTCCAATTCTATTCAAAAAACCCTGAAATATTTATATGTATTCCTTGTACTAGTATTTCTATTTTATACAGTAATGAATGCCCTCATGTACTGTTTCTCTCTGGGTGAAAAAATGTAAGATGTGATCTCAATGTACAATACAATTATTTAAAAATAACTGTGAAAATTAGACTATTTAATTGCAAAGACCATTAGGTACGCCTTTTGATATCTTTTCTGCAAAGTGCCAAGACTGTTGTTATTATGCCACTTGAGTACAGATTATAATGAAAGATTATAGCCACTATACATCAAAGCAAGATGCTACTGAAGAGTAAGTATGCACAAATATAAAGAACAGTAAGTAGACTAAAAGAACCTTGCCAAACAAGGATAATTTCTGGAACCATCTGTTCCACCCAGGTCCCATGGCTGCCGGTTCTTAGCAACATCGCCCCGCCAGATATTCGTCGGGATGCGGCATCATCTAAGTTCATTTCCCACGTCTACACTCGACCAGACCTGCCAATATACGCGGATATCTTCGCCCACCCTGTCCAACGCTTGACGTCTCGTCACCCAATCTGGTCCCCTACGCCTACACTGAACTTCTCTGTTCCAGTCTCTTGGAAACAGAGCTGGCAGTCAGCTGAGGTAAAGAACAAACACCTCATCACAGACCCCTGCAAGCGTCCACCCGGCTTTGACCTAGCACGTTATGATTGGGCCCTCCTCAATCGCTATCAAACAGGCCATGGCCGGTGCGCCGCTATGTTCCATCACTGGGGAGCCAGAGACGACCCGAACTGCCCCTGCGGCTCCAGACAGACTATGACCCACATAGTCAATGACTGCCACCTCTCCAGATTCCAAGGAGGTCTCGAAACTTTACATCAGGCTCAACCTGACGCTGTTGACTGGCTACGGAAGAAGGGCAAACGCTAGAAGAAGAAGAAAGCCTTAGGCTGCCTCATTCTAGTATGGGAATTCTGGAAAGGATGAATTTTAAAGGAAAGCTTAACCATTGGTATGGAAAGCTAAGAAAAAAGTAAAATAAGTACAAACGTATAAACCGATACCTCAGTTGTTCATCATGGGTATGACTGTTGGCTCTAGCATTCCTTATACTCTATAAATTATTTTCCTCATAGGTCATCATAAGCTTTTTTTGTGGGCTTCTTAAGAACCTTACCTACACTGTGAAATAGCAATAGTAGGGACTCCCCACTTTCTAAAGGGGGGCTGGGTCATCCTATTCTGCCTCTCTAGGAAGAAGAGGAAGAATGGTTCTGAAGTGAGTGCAGCCTAGAATGTTCTTTCTCAGCTGTGACCATGGGCTGTGAGCTTAGTCTTATAGAGAGTCAGGGGTTATAAAGGCTCCTGTGTAAAACATGGATAGATATGGGCCCTGGGTTAGATCAATGTGGTAAATAGTTAACTGGATTTATATATCTTCAAGTTTGCTGGCAACTCTCTGTCCTAATCTTGTTTCCTACTTCTATTTTCAACTCTGACATCATCTTGTCATACAATATTTCTAGTCCACCCCCATAATAGCTATCAAGCTCAAGCAAAGATTATTAATACACTTCCTAACTTCTTCCTGCTCTAAGGTCCCTACTTGCACTGCTCTATTCTTACTTTGTTGTTCTTGTTTATTAAACTTTTTTTCCTGTTTTATGTGTTACTGCCCTTCAGTCAACAAGTTGCAGATATTACTATGATTCCATCCTGCTTCTCCAGGTAGATGATCTCACCAGTGCTTCCTGGAACCTCACCTTTCCAGAGCCCTTCTCTACTAGGGAATGATAGAAACAGGATGGAGGTATGGATCAACCTGACAACACCTATGTCCAGTGGACAAGCAATTACAGAAGACAGCTCCCACCTTCTGTATTCCCCCCAAAAAAGAATTTTGATCCATACTCCCAGAGGGGTAAAAGCTAGGGGAAATAACCAGAGGGCTCTGTACCCACATTCCATCAGGACCGGAAGCACTGGTCACCAGGAATCTTGTTTTTGTACCATCACTGAAAGGGAAGTGAATCTGGAGAACACCAGAGGAAGCCAGGCACTGCTTCTTTTATCTGAGAGAAAAGAAGAAGAAAAAGAAAAAATATTTAGAAGTAGTAATAGATGTCAGGGTGACTTAGAAAGGAAATGATGACAGGACTGTAGAAAACATGGGAAAATCTAAATAATATATAATATAATATAATATAATATAATACAATACAATATAATATAATATATCCATCTGATATCTGTGACCTTGGGAGAACTACTGCAGTTTCCAATAAAGGGGGTGTGAACACAGACCTCTGGTAGTGGGAACTGTATGAAATTATACCGTTACTGTTTTATGATTTTGTAAATCAATGCCACATTAATAATAAAAAATAAAAATAACACAAATTGAATAGCAAAAGAATATTTTCCTTTTACAGCTTATTCCCAACCAAGACTCATTAAAATGAACATCATTTTCTGGAGTGGAAATTTTTTTTTTTTTTTTAAACCAGAGCACTGCTCAGCTCTGGCTTATGCTGGTGCAGGAGATTGAACCTGGGACTTTGGAACCTCAGGCATGAAAGTCTGTTTGCATAACCATTATGCTATCCACCCCCACCAGGACTGACTGGAAATCTTTAAAGTTGTTTGATAAGTACTTTATTTTTGTGTTATTTCCATTGTGTATGCTGAAGATCTCTAACAAGAACAGCAGTTACTTAGTTTAAAAAAGTGGTAGGGGATGAACTCATGCTAAACAATATTTTGTATTTATTTCACTGTTTCAGAGGGAAAGAGTTTATAGCATAGTAACATGCTGTCCACATGCACCTGGTCTAATGGATGAACCAGAATCTTAGGCTGCCTCATGCTGACAGACCTCTTAGAAGGGCTCACAGGGCTCATAACATATCCCATTCTTTTAAACTGTTTGGAAGTTCTTGGGATTATACAGTGGTCTGCTTGGTTTTACTAATTATACATCATTTTGACTTTTAAGATGTATGTGGAGATAATATTGTACATTATACCAAAGCACATCTGAAAAGCCATCTAGAATAATTATGCTTTCTCATGGAACATAACTTTATCTTTTCAAACACCAAAGTGGCAACACATAGGAAGCTATCTTAACATAGAGGTTAAGCATGGACAGTTTCTAAGATCTAGAAGATCTAGAAATATCCTTTTTTTTTTTTTTAACTTCACTGTGCCACATGGAGCTCTGGTGGTGCAATCGTTAGCTTACAGTACTTGTATGACTATGCCACACTTCCCTTTTACTTATGTCATCAATCTTTTTACTTATGTCATCAATCTTTGTGTCCTTTTCATGTACAGTGTTTTTTCATTTCATTTTTTATGTGAGCCTGAGTGTTCATATACCACACAAGCAATTACATTTACAAATGCCACATCAGCACAAAATAATTACATGCTTTTACAGATTACTCAATAATTATGCCTGACATTACTAAGTACATTCAAATATTAATGTATCATGTTTTAGAATCCATATTAAAACATTTGAATGCCATTCTGAAAGTGAAAGAAACCTACATTATAGAGGTCCTCTTTTATAAAATATATGTTTTATTTATTTATTTGTATAGAAGCAGAAAGTAGGGAGTTGGGCTGTAGCACAGCAGGTTAAGCACAGGTGGCACAAAGTGCAAGGACCGGTGTAAGGATCCGGGTTCAAGCCCCCGGTTCCCCACCTGCAGGAGAATCGCATCACAAGCGGTGAAGCAGGTCTGCAGGTGTCTATCTTTCTCTCCCCCTCTGTCTTCCCATCCTCTCTCCATTTCTCTCTGTCCTATCCAACAACAATGACATCAACGGTGACTACAACAATAAAACACCAAGGGCAACAAAAGGGAATAAATAATAAAAATTAAAAAAAAAGAAGCAGAAAGTAAGGGGGAGTGAGGAAATAGAGGAGAGAGAAACAGTGACACCTACAGCACTGCTTCATCACTTGTGAAGCTTTTCCCCTGTAGGTAGGGGTCATGGACTTGAACCTGGGTCCTTGTGCATTTGTAGCATATGTACATAATGAAGTGCACCACTACCCAGCCTCCTACACTCTTTTTGCCATTTGCACATGAGAAAAGAGTCAATGATGTCTAATAGCATTTACTGAACCAAAAGTGACTTTTCAATGAAAGTAAGTAGTCTTGATTTTCTCAAAAATGTGACTATAGCCACAGGTATAGTTTTCAGAAGTCATAAATGCTCTCTCTTTTTTTTTTTTCATTGAGTGATCCATCTGCCAGATATTTAAAGCAGTTTATTTATTTTTCCAGGAACACTATTCAATGCTAAAGGTACATTAGGCAACAAAACCAGATTTGACCCCAGAATTTTGTATTTTGTTTCCAATTCTCAACCTAATAAGTTAAATGACGATGTATAAAATAGTCACACTTCAGTCTCTAAAGGTGCATCTCAGGAAGGCAATACTGTGAAGGAATGGCATATGGTGCTTGACATCAGAATCTTTGACTTAGTCTGTGTTGAAGGGGAACAAAAATTGATTACCAATTCAGCAATTTAGAAGATGCATAGGAAATACATTGGGCAAAGAGATTTGGGGGCAAAGATTTTGGTTTGGGAATAAATGCAAGGAAAAAAAAAAGCAAGCTAACATAAAAGAAAATAGGGCCAGACATAATACGCAATAAATATGTACTTAGGATATTCCAAAAGGATGGTGAGGCAAAAATAACAATAGATACTCTTTTTAGTGTTTCAGTTGTGTCCCATATATGATCAGATTTCAAAGTATGTTCTTAGAAGCAATTTAAGAACTTACCGTAGTATTTACAATGAAAGATATTCTAAGTTGGAATTAAGGTTGTAGAGACAGGAAGAAAATAAGAAGATCATTTGAAAAAAATACTTCAGATAATGAAACTCAAGGAATGGGGAGAAGAGTCAAGAAGTTCTTTGTGGAAGTTGGGTGGTAGCACAGTGGGTTAAGCACATGTGGCACGAAGCACAAGGACTGGTGTAAGGCTCCTGGTTCGAGTCCCCGGCTCCCCACCTGCAGGGGAGTCTCTACACAGGCGGTGAAGCAGGTCTGCAGGTGTCTCTCTTTCTCTCCCCTTCTCTGTCTTCCCCTCCTCTCCCCATTGCTCTCTGTCCTATCCAACAACAATTATAACTACAACAACAATTAAAAAAACAAGGGGGGATAAATAAATATTAAATAAAGAAGTTATTTGTCAAGAATTGCCTATTTCTCACTTGTATATAAAAATTGAGCACTGAAAGGGAACCAGGCTTGCAATCAATGTTCATGAATTCTATGACTGTTTTTGAGTATGCTCAGTTTGAAGTATTTTAACTCCTCTCAAGTAGTTATGGCAAGTAAGCAGCTGAATAGAGAAGCTGAGTCACTGAGGGACATTCCTGACCATATTTTGATGCTCAATGGATGTTTAATGAATGAAGAAGCAAAAGCTTATATGAGTTACTCCAGCCTAAGAATATAGCCAAGTCTCAGATCTTGGGCCTGTGCCTTCATGCTCTCTCTTTTCACTATGCCATGCTGCTGTAGTAATAATAATAAAAATATTTCCATGAGACTAATTTTAAAATGATATTACATAGACTCCTGAATTAATAGATTTTTTTTGATAGTTAGCCTAATCTAATTTGGCATCACTGAGAGATCCCATACACCGGCTATCTTGAAGCAAATGACTAATTTTTATGGAGATTTAAAAAAGGGAGTGGTAGTGGAAGTGTACTAGGTTAAGTGCATATAGTACCAACTTCAAGAATCTTGAGGGGGTCACCTCAGAAATGGTGAAGCAGGTCTGAGGGTGTCTGTCTTTCTCTTCCCTTCCTCTCTCAATATCTCTCTGTCCTATTAAAAAAAAAGTGTGGGGGGGATAGCCCCTGCACCAGTGATAACTCTGGAGTTAAAAAAAAAAAAGGAAGATGAAAGGAAAAACCACAGGATTTTTTTTCCTGTTGTAATTTAACTTAAAAGGGGGTTTGGGGAGCTGTGGCATGTAAAAGGATTCATAGTGGGGATCTGAGAACAGGTTTCAACAGTAGAAGGTTTTATTAGGGTGAAACAGGTAAAAGGCAAAATAAGCAATTATCTTCAGGGACTAAGAGTACGCTAGGTCCATAAAGTCTGAGTATAGCTATGAAAAGTTTAGTCCCTTAAGATAAACAATTATCAGCTGAGGTATAGGGTGGTCATGGCTGGAGGAATCTTAAAGAGTTTACTGACTAGCAGAATCACGTGTTCAATTCCCAGGAGAATTAGCCAAGGCACCTGCGCCAAGATGAAGCAGCAGCCAAAAAGAGCGACCTGCTCCAAGTAGGTGCTTTTCTACATTCCCTCTCTGTAGCACCTCCTCAGGCTGATGTCATCCGTATGCTAATAGTCCCCAAACTCCTGTTGGGATCACATTTTCTTTTTTGGCCACTAGGATTATCTAGAGCTCAAGGTGCTTGCACTATGAATCTACCACTCCCTGTGGCCATTTTCTCCACCCCACCCCTCAATTTTATTCTATAGGATAGAAATAAATTGAGTGGGGGGAGGGAAATAAAGAGGGAGCGAGAGAGAGACATAGACACCCCCAGATCTGCTTCACTGCAGGGGAAGCACCCCCATTGCAGGTGCATGATAATAAGTGTACCTGGCATGATGCTTCATGACCCACAAGCCCCCAATGATTTGTGCTGACCAGGAACTCATGGCTGAGTGGGAATGCAATCCAATGTTTATTGAGAAAAGAATTTGCATTTATAATTTCCAGGAAGGAAGTGGCAGAGTGGAAAAAGGTGGAAAAAAGGAAGTATGTAGGATAAGGGGGAGGAGTGGGGAAAGAGTGCAAACTAATGGGGATTAAACCAATGGGGATTAAACCAATGGGGATTAAATCAGGGCTGGTCTCAAACAAAACAATGATTATATAAATAGACCACAGCTTTAAGCAATGCAGGGGAACCGAAGCAGAATTAATCAAAGGAGAAATGATGACCAACAGATTTGTTTGTTTATGTATTTATTTATATTTCAATGGGAGAAGACAATTTTGGAATTCAATTATACTCCAGACTCATCATTCCATTTGTAATCTAAGACTAGCCAGAATCTGAGATGGCATTCTTACTGTTATTTCTTTATAGTTGTGAACAAGGTCCTAAAAGGACATACACGTATAGGAAAATTTGTCACATTTTAAGACAATAGACATTCTCCCTCTGTTAGACTCCTTCTAAGGATGTCAGTGAAAGGTACTGGGTAAAAAGAGTTGGCCTTCTATTTTTTTGTTTGTTTATTTATTTATTACCACTAGGGATATCCCAGTCTGTTATTTATTTATTTTTTTTAGGACAGAGAGAAATTTAGAAGGGAGAGCAATCCACCACTCCCAGTAGCCATTATTATTATTTTCATTTAATAGGACAGAGAAAAGGTGAGAAGGGAGAGCAAGATAGAAGATCAGAGAAGAGGCTTCCTGCAGGTGGGAAGTGGAGGCTTGAGCCCATGTCCTTTAGCATGGTAATGTGCATATTTAACCAGGTGTGCTTCTGCTGGGCTCTGCTATACTCTTTCTATTTTTATAGTGATAATTTCTAATTAGTTTGAAAAATGTTTCTAGAAAAATTTTCAACATTATAAAAACTGGCCCAAACTGCATTGACTCCTTATAGTTTTATAGTATCTTTTGAGTCTATTGAGTATCAGTGGATACAAATCTATCAATACTTATCTTTGAAACTTACCATCTACTATAGAACGAAAAGAAATAACCCATTCCTTAAACATTTGTGATTTTTAAAATCGATAATCCAAGTATATAAAAGTTTCCTAGTATAAGACTCTATTTAGTACTTATAATTAAGAAAATGAAATTCTATTACATAATTCATAAAATTACAACAGATGTTTGCAAATTTTCTTGACTCCTTTAGAACAAAATAGAGCGCTTATAATGAGATTTTATTTTTTAAACATCTGATTGAAGATAATGTAGCCGATAAAATTGTCCCTTAAGGAATCATTTTATTCCCTTAGGAAATAACAGGAAATGGAAACATTTCCTTCAAAATCGCTGAGAAAACCCAGTGGTAGGTCCATTATTTGTGGATTAAGATGAAAAGAGGTAATGAATGGTTGGTTAAAAGAGGGTGTCAAACAGCAGGAAAATGTAGCAAATTTTAGTCCCCTCCCCCTTTTTATTTTTTGAAATTTGGGGTAAAATGCACTGAAAATATATCTGAAGAAGTAGGGAGAGCAGTTGACCTAGACCGCACAATATATTTATTAAGTGGAAATGTTTGTAGATTTGGATATTTCATCATTTGACTTGATAACAGGGTTGTTTATGGATTAGCTTCTGAACTACATTCTGCTTTCTTGTATAAAGCACTGTTATAAACTGAATTTTCATCCCAGTGTGGATGGCAGTAATTTTTCAGCCTTACAATATGGAATAGCACAAGTTGTTGATGCTAATTACCCTGCTGCCACCTGTGTTTTCAGTAAAAGCCTTTGCCAGCTGACTTGGTTTTAACTCTTGTTACATTTATAACTTCTGAGATTTTTATTTATTTAATTTTTTGTGATACAAATGAAATTACTCCTCTGGGCTCATTATGGTCTACACTTACTGTTGGGTAATATCTATAAAATTTTTAAGGGCTTTCTGCCACTTGATTTACCAAGAAACACCAGAAAATGTAACAAAATTTCTAAACAATATGAAATAGTAAAATCGATTTTTTTTTGTATGGCTTTTTAACGTTTTGTACAGCTCAATGAATTCTGTGCCTCACTGAGAACAGGATAATAGATACACATAGTATTTATACAAGACAATGCGTATATGTAAAATACACATCTCTCTATATAGCTACGTAATTGTATGTATGTAATTTCCTTAGCTTTTTAGTATTTCTAAGTACTTGGGGGTTGTAGATAAGAAACATAAGTTCAGATTAATTTTTGAAGAAAGTTTTAAATCTGTTAAGCCTTTACTCCAATTGATAATTAGTAATGACTGTGCTTTATCCAATTTATTGTCTTCAAAGAGTGTAGGTCAGCTAGAAAATTGTATCAAACAGTGAAATAAAATTTCAGATGATGCATGAAGTTAACCCTTGTGAAGCTCAGCAAATCTGTGATTTAGAGCTAATCAGTTTCTAATTATTGTTTTATACTGGAATACTAAATGTATACTCTCAAATTTTTGATGTCTTACTGAGTTATAATTTTATTCAATTCTGTGACCTAATATTTTATATAATTTAGTTGTAAGGAAAACCCTTATCTAGAAATAATGGGTTATTATCAAAAAGATCCAAGCAATATCACATAAGTCGTGTGCCATAGCTAATTCTTAAATAACAAAGAGTTACAGTACAACAGATTAAGGTTGATACTGACGTAAGTCTAAATTAGACCCTAACCCATTTCTTAGCACTTGTCAAAGAAATTCTTTGTTTTCTGTAAGTATAATCTATTCACCATATTGACATAGTAACTCATTTATTAAGGATTGCTCTATCCTTCATGAAATTGTGTTACCAATCTTCTAATACAGTGGAATTCAGGATGTGTGAAATGATTTCCTTGTCTGTGGTCTGTGAGAATCTTATTTTTCCTCACAGTTCCTTTCAAGCTTTTTCAAATTCCATAGGAAAAAAAATCCACTAATATCAGAGACATAAGGGCACTAGGTTTTGTCTGACATTTTATCAACAGAGATTAACCAATCACTCAACAATATTGAGTGAGTGCTTAGCACATTTCACTAGTTCCTTGTGCTTGAGCTATGATCTTGAACAAGTTTGCTAAAGAAAGGATGCAGTGCCCTTATCATAATATAAACTCTTCCCAAACCCCAGCTGACAGCTCAACTGTATGTGAGTCAGGAGATCTCTGGACAAAGCAAGACTAACAACAGAATGAGTCTCTCCTGATTGAAAAAGAGACTGTCCTGAATATGCTTATCAGTCCTTATGTAGCTTAAACAGCACATACGTGGGAGATTTACTGGTTTAAAGCATCAGAGAAAAAATACCGAGGCTAACAGAGAAGAACCCATGAGAGCAGCAGGGATTAATGGCAAGGTGAGCTAGTATGAGCAGCCCAGATCTTCCACAACAGCAGGCTCAGGTCCAAGGGCAACAGCCAGAAGGCCACACTACCTTGCCCAAGGAGACAGAGTTTGCAGGTGAATCCAGGCAAAACTATCAACTGGACAAAATCCAGTGGTTTTGGCTGGTCCTTTAAAAAGACCATAGTATGCATGGCAAACAGTGAAGCAGTACAAAAGGGTTTCAATGAAACACAGATACTGAAAAGAATGACCAGACCCTCTAACTGAGCTTCTAAAAGAAAACAGAAATTAGGGAAAGGACTATAGGTGAACTGATCAGGGTTCCGAGCTAAAATTTGAGAAGCATAGTTACAGAAAGAAAAAAAGGATTCTTTTTTTTTAAAATATTTATTTATATTGTTGCCCTTGTTTTTTTTTTTTTTTTTAATTGTTGTAGTTACTATTGATGTTGTTGTTGTTGGATAGGACAGAAAGAAATGGAGAGAGGAGGGGAAGACTGAGAAGGGGAGAGAAAGACACCTGCAGACCTGCTTCACCACCTGTGAAGTGACTTCCCCTGCAGGTGGGGGGCCGGGATCCTTCCGCTAGAACTTGTGCTTTGAGCCAGGTGCACTTAACCCGCTGCACTACTGCCTGACTCCTGGAAGTATTCTTTTCATATCTTATTGGTCTTTTATTGTAGCATTTAGAATTCTTAGCGCCTATGGCCCGTCTCCACCTCCCCAGGTTCACATACTCTAGGACATAGCTCATGACAGCTCCAGACTTCTGTTCCTGCTGAGGTAATGACACTGTGGTAGCTCAGAATGTAAGACTTGGCAGGTAGAGGTTTTAGGTTCAGTCTACAGCACAACCAATATAACCAAGCAGTGCTCTTGTCAGTAGAAGTCTGTCCTGTTCTTTATAACCATAATTCTCTGATTTCTTTTTGAAAAATATATCTAATTCTGTCAATTATTATATTGCTCTCATAGTTTCTTTTTTTTGGGGGGTGTCAAAAATTTTACAATCTAACAAGAAATGGAAATCCATTTCTATTTTAAAAACAACTTTTAGTAGGGGCCAGGTGGTGGAGCACCTGGCTAAGAGTACACATTACAGTGTATGAGGACCCAGGTTCAAGCAGGGGGAAAGCTTCAAAAGTGGTGACGCAGGGCTGCAGATGTCTCTTTGTCTGTCTCTCTGTCTCTCCTTCCACCACTCAATTTCTCTCTGTCTCTATCCAATCATAAATAAATAAAATATTTTTAAAAGAAAAAAATAGTATATTATTTATTTATTTGTTGGTTAGAGACAGAAAGAAATCTAGAGGAAAAGGGAAGATAGCAAGAAAGAGAGACAGAGAGACACCTGCATCACTGCTTCACCACTTCTGAAACTTTCCCCCTTCAGGTGGAGACCAGTGGGCTTGAACCCTGGTCCTTTCACATTGAAACATGTGCTTGGCCAGGTGCACCATCACCCAGCCCTGGAAATTCTATTTCTGATGTTTTATTTATACCTTTATAATTATGCCTATATCATACAGATCAGTATAAGTTACAATTGCAAAATGAATTTTAGTATGTACCAGAAATATGAAGGTTAATAATTAAGGGTTTCAGAATACTATCGAGAAATGACTAATCCCACTAGGAAGAAGTTTAGTTAGAAAAAAAAATCAGGACTAGTTGATGTTGATTATTAGTGTTTCTAATTAGGGAAGGCCCCAACTTCTGTCTGTTTCCTTATATACAGCATCCTTCTTTAAAACAGTACAAACATTGCTTAGTGGCAATTTTCTGCCATTGTGAAACAAAGAAAGAAAAAAAAAAAGGAACACTTAAGAATGGATGCTGGGCAATCAGAGAATGTTTATCTGTGAGAGGCCCACTCTGTGCTGTTCTAACAGCAGCTGAAATCAGCCTGATATATGAGTAAACTTGGTATTTATTCGTTATATTGAATTTCACACCAGAAATTAGGTGAGTGAACGTTGTCATCCAGTAAGAAAGAGTACATAGAGATATTCTGAGATCACTAAAACACATATGTATAGAGTCCCTCTCCAGAGCATTCTCTTATTTTTCAGGTAAACTTATGGACCTTTGCTAGAAGGAAATTCCAATGGTCATTTTCATATATTTTCACTAAGAGTGGAATAGTGACTATAATATGTATCAAGAGCCTTGTATATAGTCATTAGTTTATGCAGTGATTTAATTTTGAATAACTCATCCCAGGATACCATTAGATAAACCCAGAGAGAAGTAAGCACATACAATTTTCATTGCAATGCTTTGGATAATTATACAATTTGGAAACCATCTAAATGCCCAACAATATTGAAATGCTTATATAAAGTTAGTTTGTCCATACAATGTGATACAGTGTAATGGTGAGAACTCATTAAAAGAACACTTATGGGTATTAACGTTTCCAGACCTACAGGAACGCAGAGGTTATATGGGCTCCTAGGCTGAATATGGGCCCCAGATCAAGTTGATGGGGTTTACAGTCAGCAGTACACCTTTCCCATATGTTGGAGCTACGCTCTTCCCTGATCCAGCTTTCTAGCCCTTTTTCCAGCCATGACATCATCTCCCTAGACAATAACTTGGGTCCACCTGCATATCAGATGTCAGGCTCAGGAAAAAGCTAGCATTGTCACAGGCTCTTTGTAATATAACTAAAATAGGCCTACTAGCTATTTCCAAAACAGAGACCCCAAATCTTCATCTGCACTATTCCAGCCTTTAGGTTCATGATTAGTCAACAATTTGTTTGGCTTTATATGTTGACTTTTTTCTCAACCACCATGTTTCAGATGCTACCATGTTGCCAACTGGACATCCTTGGGCAGATGACCCTACCAATGTGTCCTGAACCCAGCTTCCCCAGAGCCCTGCCCCACTAGGGAAAGAGGGAGACAGGCTGGGAGTATGGAATGACCTGTCAGTGCACCCTGTTCAGAGGGGAAGCAATTACAGAAGCCAGACCTTCCACCTTCTGCACCCAATAATAACCCTTGGCAATCCATACAACCAGAGGGTTAAAGATTAGGATAGCTATCAAGGGAGGGGATAGGATACATAGTTCTAGTGGTGGGAATTGTGTGGAATTGCACCCCTCTTATCCTATGGTTTTGTCAATATTTCCTTTTTTAAAATTTTTTTATTATCTTTATTTATTGGGTCGAGACAGTCAGAAATCGAGAGGGTAGAGCAGATAGAGAGGGAGAGAGACAGAGAGACACCTGCAGCCCTGCCTCACCACTTGCAAAGCTTTCCATCTGCAGGTGGGGACCGGGGGCTCGAACCGGGTCCTTGTGCACTGCAACATGTGCGCTCAACGAGGTGCGCCACCACCCGGCCCCAATATTTCCTTTTTATAAATATAAATTAAAAAAAGAATATTTATGGTCCCATGGTGATTTGAAAGTAATATTGGCATAACGCTAAGTGGAAATTTATATCAATAAAATAATAGATGTGAATGCTTATTTTACACACACAGACACACATATCAATATGACTACATTTAAAATCAGAGCATATGCAATAGTGCAATAATTATAAATAAAAATATTTTATACATAGGTATAGGTGCCAGACATACATGCATATATAGGAAAAAGCCAGAAGAGTACATCATCTATGAATTCTACTTTTCTTTACATTAGAATAATGAGTAGTTTTCCGGCAATAACTATGTCTTCAAAAATGCATAGGTGAGTTGTTTTTGTAATGAAATGACATAACATAGTAAAATTCTGTTTTACTTGTATCTCAGATTCAGAAAATAAATACTCTGGTGTGGATATTATTCTGGTGTTTTAAAAATTAATCACTGTTTGCTTTCTTACTGATAATTCATTAAAATGGAGTTTTAAAACTACACAATATGTACATACCAAACATTTAAAACCGAACATTTCATATTATTTTTCCCTTTCTCACAATGTTTTCAGAAATCGATAAAATGAAAGGGAAGGAAGCATTATCCATATTGTAGCTTTCAGGTAGGAGGAAGTGATGAGAGCAATCCATGCATTGATTTTCTGTGAGGTCTTCAAAGACTGCTCTGCCTCACCATCCTTTGAGGGTTATCATTTTCCTTTGAGTTTTTACCCTGACAGAAAGATACATGAAGATTGAATTTTTATGTTAATGTTGCATTTCTGAAACGTAAATATATCTTGATCTGCAAAGGTCTTTGCAGATTCCAATATCATTTTTGAAACGCACCCTTCATCAAAAGCTTCTTGTTTGTGTGAATTAAAGGAAACCATATATTGATTAGTAAGGAAAGGCAATCCGCATGCAAAAATCAGTGAGTGGTCTTAGGTGCTGATATTAAGATAATTAACTTGTCTGTATTCTGCGTCTCACATCAGGAACTGCTTGCTCTGGGAAATTGCAGGATGACAGGTAGAGATTTTGGCTTCATGAAAGAGCATAAAACTTCGCAATTTTTAAATATACATTATAAACATATGGCTATAGTAACAGATTTTTAACCAAATGGCTGCTTATGATTCCACACTCCCATTTCTCAATGTATTCCCCATGGTTGGGTTTTGGGCTTTCTTAGTCTGTCTCTCTCTCAATAAAAGAATGAAACAGAGCAAGAGAGACAGTGGGGAGAGACACTACAAACCTTTGCTCAGTTCTGGTTTGTGGTGATTCTGGAACTTGAGCCTTTGATCTTAGAGCCTCAGGCAAGAAAGTCTTTTGCAGAACAGTCACACTGTCTCCCTAGCCCATCATTTTCTCTTTGTTCTACCTCCTCCCTAGAAGTTACTTTGTAAACTCCTCTTAGAAAGGAAGACTATGACATATCAGAAGAAAGAAAGGAAAGGAATTGTCCCAAGAGAC
This sequence comes from Erinaceus europaeus, assembly GCF_950295315.1. NCBI lineage: Eukaryota > Metazoa > Chordata > Mammalia > Eulipotyphla > Erinaceidae > Erinaceus > Erinaceus europaeus. The sequence continues at coordinate 81,084,256 of NC_080176.1, forward strand.
ACTGTAAAACCAACAACTTAGAATTCTCTCTAGGATATATTCAAGCCTAAGTTTCAGAACAGTTTAAACTGTACATGAGAACATTGGACTAGACTCCAATACTGTGACAGACTCCAGAAGAGGAAGGAGATTTAAAATTTAATATTAAAGCTTCCCTCTGCATTCACATTTCCCTCTATCACTTTGTGCATGTGATCACGATAGGCTGTAATCTCTAGTTATTTATATCTTTGTCCCTAGAATTGTGTCCCAGTAGATATTACTCTCTAAGATGGGAATAGCACAGATTCATCACCTCATTTGTGCTGTTTAGTGATGGGAACATAAATAAATGCAAGTTTTAAAAAGATACCCAACTATGCTCCCATTTAGTCAACATAACGAACCTTAACTCTCAGCATTGTGCTCACATCATGGTCAGAAATGTAGCTTTGTAATTTGGGGGAAAAAAATCTGTTTAACTGGCCCTCACATGAATACTTGGTTGATATCATGAAAAAGAAATAATAATACAGGGGTTACTGGCTAGTCTATATAGTGACTGTCCAATTACATGAGATTAAAGTGAGTTTATACTTCTTCTTTATCATTTTGTTGAGAGGTTAATTGTTTACAGTACAGTTCGGTGTATTTGTGATGACTGTAAAGGAACATGCTGATTTTGCATGGTACAGGGAAAGTAATCTTAGCATTTGAGTAAGGAACCTTTTAGATCCTGACAATATAGCCTAGAGAGGAACAGTACTTGTTCAACTTTCAGAAGCTTCTTTTCCCTCAATTTTAACTTACTGCTGGGCTGATCATTCTTTGCCAGATGAGTCTGACTTAAATGTTTTGTTTGCCACTTTCCTTAAGCTTACTGAGAAGTTTTCTTTTCTTTCCTTTTCCTTTCTTTCTTTCTTTCTTTCTTTCTTTCTTTCTTTCTTTCTTTCTCTTTTTTTATTACTGAAGAATTTTCCTAGAAAGATAAGTACTGTATCATTTATGGAAGTCTCATAGACCATTATCCATATAGCTTCATTTATTCAATTAGAAATGGTCATGACATGTGTGTACGAATACAGCTGAGCTGATCAATTTATATCACCTCATTCTACACAACATCCAACTCAGCTTCACCTCATGGACTCAGAGCTCATTCTGGATGACAGAAACAGATCCACCCTAGTCGTCTTCCTTGTGGGTTAACAGAGAATGTGTGCAATTGTTAAACATTCTGCTTTGATCCAAGTTGAAACCTTATGCCAAGCACAGAAGTGAATCTACAGAATGTAGAAATTTAAGAGAAAAAAAGAAAAACACCTGAGATTACAAAACAGAATATTAGCATATTCATTTTGTGAAACTGGTGGGGTCTAGAGTTTGGGGAGGTATAGAGAGTGAATGTTAGGGGGTTACTGCATCCCAATACCTGAAGCACTGCTGTTAATACCCTTGATTACATGGTCTGTGATTTAAACGGAGCAAGTGTTAGTTCCACTCTGTGTTGGCTATCTTGTACAAGTCAGTCCTAAATTCCTGCCTCATTGATTCTGCTCTCCCACTTACACAGCTTTCTCTCATCTGTCTGAACATTAAAGGAACAGAAGTAGAACCTGGACACAGAATCAGGCTAGTAGCCCAGTGGTAGTGACCTTGAGTGGTAAGACTGAGATTCCAGGATCAAATCCATGAAGAGGAGGGAAACTTTTAAACATCTGTATACATTATAGAGCAAGCATTTAAACACTAAGACATAATCAGAATGTGCATACTTATAAACCAGCATGGCCTATTGCATTGTATAACTCAATGAACTTCTAAATTCTTTATGAATGGTTACATTATGCCATCAGAGGATTATTGCTATTTTTCATTTATTTATTTATTTATTTATTTATTTATTTATAAAATGGAAAAACTAACAAGACCATAGGATAAGAGGGGTACAATTCCACACAATTCCCACTACCAAGACTCCCTCAGGGAGTACAGACCTAGGATCATAATGGAGTGCAGAAGGTGGAAGGTCTGGCTTCTGGAATTGCTTCCCCTGCTGAACATGGCGTATCCATACTCCTAGTCTGTCTCTCTCTTTCCCTAGTGGGGAAAGACTCTGGGGATGTAAGGCTCCAGGACACATTGGTGGGATCATCTGCTCAGGGTGACTTCCCTATTGACCCCTCCTATTGTTTTAAGCAAGTTTCCAATGCTGAACATACAGCTGCCAGTCAATATTATTTGGGGATATTTCCATTGCGTGCCAGCTCCTATTTCTGCCTACTTGACTTGGTTTACAAGATCTACACTTGAAAGCTATAGATGAGAAAGGATCGGTTAGACTGAGCATTCTCCCAATCTTTGCTTAAGGTTTTGAACAGAAACCGCACCTACACAGCTTTCTCTCACCTGGCAGAGAACGTAGGGGAAGAGAAGTAGCACTTGCCACTGAGCCTGGGTGATGATAGCCCAGGGATAGAAATCTTGGCTAGCAAGATTGAGATCCCATAATTAAATCTGTGGAGAAAAAGGAAGCTTTTAACACTAACAATGTCTTTAGTAGATGTGTAAACTATGCAGTGAAATTTGAAAAACACAATTATAGCTAGACTACACTGCAAGTCACCCAATGTGGTGTTGAAACTTCCAAGTCCCTTCTACAGTTCATTGGGATGAGAATAAATTTGTGTGACATTCCCCTTTAAAATGCCAGATAAAATCAAGTTAAAGGGGGGATGTCTTCCAAATGTACTTAAGTGGGTTGTGCAAGGCATAAAAATACTACACAGCCTGTAGGATCAGTTGTCATTGTTTTAGTGTGTGATGATTATGTAATGCCTAGTCCACTGTTTCCATAGGGACTGAGACCCAGCTTTACTTGGACCTTTGATTAAAGTCAGTGAAGGGAAGCAACCCCCTTACACAGCTTTCTCTCATCATCCATAGGTTATAAGGGGGAGCAGAGACAGGGCAGTAACTCAGTAGTAGAGCCCTGGGCTGGGAAATGAGATGTTATGTTTGATTGTTTTAATCGATGTATCAACAATACAGCAAACTTTGAAAAGCACAATCCTAACTATACTTTGTATATTTAAACCAAATACACTTTAAGTCACTTCCCCAGTGTTATGTAGGTCAAGCCTGAGTGCAGGAATCCCAAGCCAGGGTAATGAGTGAACCTTTTAAATCACCAATAAGCAAACCAAATTATCTAACAAAAATGTGCAAAGTTATTGAACGACTTCTTAATTAAAAAAAAATCACCCGGTGGCTAATTCATGATAAATCTTCTCACTCATAAGGGAAACACAAATTGATAGCAAAATTAGGTGCAATATACCTATGAGAATAAGAGAGACAAATTCAAAATGCCCAGTGCTGCCAAAGACTGGGAGCAGTTACAATTCCCTTGCAGTGTTGGGATTTTATAAGAATGACAGCATTCGTAACATTCTTCCATATTCCCTTGCCACTCTGCAGAGGAGGTGCTGCAAGGATGGCTTTGTGGACTGGGAATCCAGCGTTCTATGGTTGGAGAAGATAGGGAGGTTTGAAGGAGTCTGAAGTGTCCTGACCCATATCTGGGGGAGACGTGAAACTGTACCCCTATGAGTACAATACCCCTATAACTTAGCACTTCCTTCTTCTTCTTCTAGCGTTTGCCCTTCTTCCGTAGCCAGTCAACAGCGTCAGGTTGAGCCTGATGTAAAGTTTCGAGACCTCCTTTGAATCTGGAGAGGTGGCAGTCGTTGACTATGTGGGTCATAGTATGTCTAGAGCCGCAGGGGCAGTTCGGGTCCTCTCTGGCTCCCCAGCGATGGAACATAGCGGCACATCTGCCATGGCCTGTTCGATAGCAATTGAGGAGGGCCCAATCATAACGTGCTAGGTCAAAGCCGGGTTGACGCTTGCAGGGGTCTGTGATTCTTCTTCTAGCGTTTGCCCTTCTTCCGTAGCCAGTCAACAGCATCAGGTTGAGCCTGATGTAAAGTTTCAAAGGGGTCTGTGATGAGGTGTTTGTTCTTTACCTCAGCTGACTGCCAACTCTGTTTCCAAGAGACTGGAACAGAGAAGTTCAGTGTAGGCGTAGGGGACCAGATTGTGTGACGAGACGTCAAGCGTTGGACAGGGTGGGCGAAGATATCCGCGTATATTGGCAGGTCCGGTCGAGCGTAGATGTGGAAAATGAACTTAGATGATGCCGCATCCCGACGAATATCTGGCGGGTTGATGTTGCTAAGAACTGGCAGCCGTGGAACCGGGGTTGAATGGATGGTTCCAGAAATTATCCTTATGGAGCACTTCCTCAATAACATTATAACAATAAAATACAATTCCCTTCTCTGTTGTGACCCTCAACAGGAGTTTGGGGCAATTAGGACACGAATGACATAAGCCTGAGGCGGAGCAACTGACAAGGGACAGTATTAAGCAAGGACTTAGACCAGCTCCCTCTCTTGATGGGATCACCTTCATCATAGCACGCTCCTGTTGCTTTGGCTCTGGATTTAGCTCTTTGCATGGTGGCCTTGGGTGGCTTGGTTGTGGACTTTGAACTTTTGCTTACTTTCTTAACTAGACTTCTTCCCTCACGAATTCATGAATAAACCAGTAAATAAATAGTGATTTCATGAATAAACCACTCTTGATTTAACCTTAGACGGAGCCATGTGTTGTTTGCCTTACTTCTCTACTCTCTTCTGTGTCTGCCACCCTGGGCAGGTTACTGATGAGGTAAAAATGACCTGTTATTGAGTCTGAAGTTACTAAATAAACTTAGCTAAAAATTAGGACTTCTGCATTATCTTTGAGGCTTGGAAATTTCATTTGTGGTGTAGAAAGAGTGAAGAATTCAGACAGATTTGCCTAACTCTGGTCTTCAGTGAGATGTGTTTATATTCTAGAGTAAAAATCTGGGATCCCTTCCATCTCATTCCCGAAATACAAATTTTTTGTTCCTCTTAAGCACAGATTTTTATAAGGTTTTTTTGTTTGTTTGTTTTTGTTTTTGCCATGTTTTTTTTTCTTTTTCTTTATAAAATGGAAATACTGAAAAGACCATAGAATAAAAGTACAATTGCACACAATTCCCACCACCAGAACTCCATATTCCATCCCCTCCCCTGATAGTTTCCCTATTCTTTATCTCTCTGGGAGTATGGACCCAGGGTCATTATGGGGTGCAGAAGGTGGAAGATCTGGCCTCTTTAATTGCTTCCTCATGGAACATGTACATTGACAATCGATCCATACTTCCAGCCTCTCTCTCTTTTTCCCTAATGGGGTAAGGATCTAGGGAGGTGGGGCTCCTGTATAAGATTTGTAAACTGGGAGCCGGGCTGTAGCTCAGCGGTTAAAGCACAGGTGGCGCAAAGCACAAGGACTGGCATAAGGATCCCGGTTCAAACCCTGGCTCCCCACCTGCAGGGGAGTCGCTTCACAGGTGGTGAAGCAGGTCTGCAGGTGTCTTTCTCTCCTCCTCTCTGTCTTCCCCTCCTCTCTCCATTTCTCTCTGTCCTATCCAACAACGACAACAACAATAATAACTACAACAATAAAAAAAAAACAAGGGCAACAAAGGGAATAAATAAATAAAATAAATATAAAAAAATGTAAAAAAAGATTTGTAAACTGATTTAAATGACATAGTACATTATGTAAGTCTAAAGTATAGAATATGTTAATAGAGTAATATGTTGCAATAGCCACTGCAACAGTCAACTAACACTTCTCTCATGATACATAATCATTTTTTTCTGTGTGTGGTAGGAGCAACTAATATCTACTTTCAGAGAAACTTCGCATTTTCTAATACAGTTATAGTTGTCTATAATTACTATGTAATGCATTAGACCACCAGAATTTATCTACTGATTACATACATAAGAGACTTGACCTGACTTTTGTCACATCAGCCCAAGAGAGTAATTCAGGGATGTAGGAAAGCAGACATTATTAGCTACTTAAGTGAATAAGAATAAATCCTCTGATCTGAAACACCTGTGTTTACATTTGAGCTAAGATCAATAAAGATAAAAACAAATGCAGTCATGTCTCGTTGAAGTCTGACTTCCAAAGACCTCAATACATGGCTTGTTTCAGAAAAGGAATACACATAGCTGAAATCTCTAAAAATACCATTGATGGATAGTTTGTGGGATAATGCAAGGCTACCATGGGGGTGCCTCTTCCCAGTGCGTACTCTCTGGGTTGGAGAGAACGTGACTGGAGCCAGCCTGGGCAGCTGCTCAGTGACACAAGAGAGATGACTCAGGAACAGAGCTCGTGGTGACGAGGCGATTCAATTCTTTATTGAGTAGAGGGCCAAGGCTTTTAAGAGTTGGACTTGGAAATACCAAGTTGAAAATGAAAATGGCTTGACATGGTTTGGAAAGGGGCGGAGAAAGGCAAAAAGGACTGGGAAAGGTAGGAACTTCCTTAGCAACTGTTGCGAGGGTTTTAACTGGTAAGATTAATAATACCCTGCAGGCAGGAGGGGTCTTGAGGGTAGAAAGAAGATAGATCAAAGGAATGGAATGGGTGGGGATCTTTCAGGCAAAACAATGATTATGTAGATAATAAGAGAGCAGGACATAGTATCAGGAACAAAGGGTGCTTTGTGAGGCAGGGAGTCTAATAAGACTAGGCAAAACTTGGGGGGTTGTGTCCATCCTTGCTTGACCTCTCAGTAGAGAGAGACAGACTGACAGGATGGATGTCCCCTCAAGTCAAGCCCTGCCAAGCTCAACCACATCCTCACAATTTCCTGATAGGAGGGAAATGGAGTTATGTAGTTTCTTTAGTAGTTAATAATCACAGTCCCAACTCAAGTATCTGTTTGTGTAGACTTTCCACTAATAAATGGGAAGGATATTTGGTCAGATTATAGATAATTCACAGTAGGAGACACACAGGTTTTTATCCATCTTACTGAGAGAGAAGGTTGAAATTTAGGATAGTAACAATATGTATGTAATTTATTATGCTGCTCTCTTTCTGCTTTTCAGATTTAATTTGGGTAAAATTGAATCAGCTGAATTTAGTGTACTTGTAGTCTAATAGGTTAATCACAGTAATAAAGGGTCATTTTTGGTTCAAACAGACAAGATAAAGGGACTCTTTTAATAAAGAAAAATTGAGGTCACAGACCTCAATTTTAGCATATAGACCTTCTTAACATACTACTCAACATAATATTTTAACCTCTGGTTTAAAAATTAGAAGATTGAAAATTTAATTCTGACCCTATGGGGTTAGGATAAAAGCTTGTCATTTGGCTGAATACTACCTTCAAAATGAGTAAATTGGCAGAAAAGGGTAAAGTTATTAACTGATTAAAATGAGTTATTTTAAATAATCAAATGAAATATTGGCTTTTCAATGGCAAGTGAGTCAGTCTATTATAAGTACAAAATTAGTAGAGTAGACTACTGTGAGAACTATATTGAACCCATGTTTCTGATTTTGATTTGAGATAGTTATTTTTAATTCACTGTCTATTCTGTCTTAGTCCAGACCTGAGACTCTAGTAAATCTTGCTCAAAAAATACTAATAATGAATGAATTAGTGATCCATCTGATGCATATCATACATATATTCATATATATGTATAGATATAAACATTTTGATTTTTTAATATCTATTTATTTTCCCTTTTGTTGCTCTTGCTGTTTTATTGTTGTAGTTATTATTGTGGTTATTGATATTATCATTGTTGGACAGGACAGAGAGAAATGGAGAGAGGAGGGGAAGACAGAGGGGGGGAGAGAAAGATAGACACCTGCAGACCTGCTTCACTGCTTGTGAAGCGGCTCCCTTGTGGGTGGGGAGCCCGGGGCTCAAACCAGGAACCTTGAGCCAGTCCTTGAACTTTGCACCACATGTGCTTAACCTACTCGGCTACCACACGACCCCCAAACATTATGAATTTTATCTATATTGTCCAACGTGACCCTGAGGTTCCAATTAGCCTAATTAGGTTTTATTTTGCCAGATAACTTCAGGAGATGATTGTAATTTTTTTTCCCTGAATCTGCATACAGCATAGTGTCAGTGAATGGATTCTCCTCCCCAGGTGGCTTCCTTCATTCTCTGTGGCTTGTATAATTGGAGTGGTATTCCAACACATTATTATTATTGAATGTCCACTGAGACCCAATTGTAATCTCAAATCCACAGTGAATATAACTTTCATCCCAGTGTGTCTATAAACATAATAGATTCTTTTTTTCTGCTTGGTAATTCAGGGTGGTGGAATGAGGGTGAAACTGCAGGCATTCAAAATAATTATTGCAAAATATAAAGAACACTTAGTATTTAATCACAACAAGTAACTTCTTTGCTGAGTCGATAGACTCAAAAGCTTAGGAAAAATCTATAAATTCTGTGACCTATTGATAGATTGAAATTAATATTTCCACATTTTTAGCTTGTGTGTGTGTGTAGGTGTGTGTGTTTCTGTATGCCACACAGAGAGGGGGAAAGAGAGAAGGTGTATGTGTGTTCATTTTAGAGTGTAAATTTCAAGGAGACAGGAAGGCAATGAATTCTCATTGTTGATTCTCTGCATTTCAGAAAATTCATTCTGATTACACAAGAGTTTCGAAGACACAAACAACAATAATAACTACAATAATAAAACAAGGTCAACAAAAGGAAATGAATAAATAAATAAATATAAAAGAAACGAAATTAGGGAAAATAGTAAAAGGGAAATAAAGTGCCCCACCAGGAGTGTACTCAGTGCAGGCAGCAAACCCCAGTTATAACCACTTTGGAAAAAAAATAATATTTTAAATAAAATATTTATTTATTTTCCATTTTTTTTGCCCTTGTTTTTTTTTATTGTTGTTGTAGTTCTTATTGTTGTTATTGATGTCTTCATTGTTAGGACAGAGAGAAATGGAAAGAGGAGGGACTTTACTGCCTGTAAAGCGACTCCCCTGCAGGTGGGGAGTCAGGGGCTCCAACTAGTATCCTTATGCTGGTCCCTGCGCTTTGAGCCACCTGCGCTTAACCCTCTGTGCTACCGCCCTACTCCCCCTTTTTATTTATTTATTTATATTTTAAATTGCCATCGCGAGTTCACTGCCTACACAATGAACCACTCCTGGAAGTCATTTTTCTTTTCTTTTCTTTTCTTTTCTTTTCTTTTCTTTTCTTTTCTTTTCTTTTCTTTTCTTTTCTTTTCTTTTCTTAACTCTTTTATTTGATAAGACAGAAATTGACAGGAAGCAGTAGATAGGAAGAGAGAAAGAGATAGGTCTGCAGCACTACTTAAGTGCTCATGAAGCTCCTCCCATCACCCCCTTCACCCCCAAGCACGTGGAGATCAGGAGCTGGAACACGGATCCTTGCACATTGTAACATGTACTCTCAACTGGGGACATCACTGACCAGTCCTCTTACTTAGAAATTCTAAATTGGGTCTATTCTACTTTTACTTAGGTCTACTGTAAGTGTTTATTAATTTATTTTAATGTGACAGGTTCACAGAGAAAGTTACATATATCGAAAAAGACTAGAGAACTGCTTAAGTCTGGTATACAGTGGTGCTGGGGATAGAACCTAGAATCTCAGCCTAAGAAGTGAAACTTTTTTGCATAACCACTATGCTATCTTATCTATCCTAGTCTATATATTTTTAAATGTTCTTTTTTCTTATCACTTACTTAGGAAGAGTTTATCTTGTGATTTCCTTAACTCTTTGGTTGCTTAGAAATGTGTGGTTTAGTAACTGAATAATTAAAGGGGGTGTTTCTAGATATTATATTTTTATTGATTTGTAATTTGTGGTTACAACATATATCATATGTTTTCAGTCTTTTGACATTAATTGGATATTAGTTTAAAATCCAGTTTATGTATTACCTTGGTAAAATAGTAATGTAGGGTGGGGCTAGATAGCATAATAGTTATACAAAAGGACTCTCATGCTTGAGGTTCGGAAGTCCCAGGTTAAATGGAATGTATACTTTAACTAATATGATGGCCTCAATTAATTAGCATTGTATTTTGAAAATTATTTTAATCATATTGTTTTGTGCTTTTTTAGATGTTTCCTGCCCTGCTCTTTTAATTTCAATCTTTTAATTTTCCCCATAATTTTCTAGTGTGCATATATAAATATGAAAGTTAACATCTAGCTCAATATTTTTATAAAGAATTTATTTTCTTATATTTATTTATTCCCTTTTGTTGCCCTTGTTTTTTTTTTTTTATTGTTGTTGTAGTTATTGTTGTTGTTATTGATGCCATTGCTGTTGGGTAGAACAGAGAGAAATGGAGAGAAGCGGGGAAGACAAAGATGGGGAGAGAAAGATAGATACCTTCAGATTTACTTTACCTACTTCATGAAAACAAATTCTGTGATTTATACTCTAGAGTGGTGAGAGGATGAAATTTGTTTAACTGTATCCATGGGAGATATTGGTGAAATCAATATGGTAAATTGGTTTCATTCTGTTACAATCCTTTGATAGCAGTATTAATTAACTATTCTGTGAAACTAAATTGGACCTATTCAGTCCTAAATACTGTCAGTCAAATGAATAACTAGTTGTGGAGATTTAAATGTGTGGGAAACCAAGACAGCCCAAAAATTTCGTGTGGGTTTATTCAAGCAGTATTTTCCATGGGCTTCTTGTATTTCTGTCCATCCTTTGGTACAATGGCTTTGTTCTGGGCTATGTTTTCAGTCATGTTCCTATCAGCAATCAGTCTTAGTAGAATGAGAATGTGCATTTGCCTCTGAATCGAAGGTAATTTTGATTGCAAACCAGATTAAGTTTTTTTATTCTGCCTCCAGGGTTACTGCTGGGGCTCAGTGCCAGCACTATGAATTCACTGTTCCTGGAGGCCTTCCCCCCCCCCCCATTTTGTTGCCCTTGTTGTATTGTTGCCATTGCTATTGTTGTTGGATAGGACAGAGAGATATCGAGAGAGCAGTGGAAGACAGAGAGGGGGAGAGAAAGACAGACACCTACAGACCTGCTTCACTGTTTGTGAAGCCACCTGAGGTTCCTTTTTAAATCATTCTACTGGGGGAGGGGTATTGATTTACAGTACAGTTGTTAACACGTGTAAAATTTCATAGCTACCCATGATAAACAGATATTTGTACAACACTACCAAAGCCCATGTTCAGTGGAAAAGCAATTGCAGAAGCCAAACCTTCCACCTTCTGTACCCCATAATGACTCTGGGTCCATGAGGGACCATGGGGATAAAGAGTAGAAAAGCTTCCAATGGAGGGGATGGGATATGGAACTCTCGTGGTGGGAATTGTGTGGAGTTGTACCCCTCTTATCTGACAGTCTTGTTGATCATTATTAAATCAATCAATAAATAAGTAAATAAAAATAAATCTCTTTGCAATGGTTCCTTTTTGAACTTTTGTTTCAAACATGTTTCTAAATGTGGTTTTCTTAGAAATATTCTGAAGAGAAATTCTAAATTTCTTAACTCTGAAATTGATATAGTTTTAATCTGCTCTAAAAAATTACAGGCCACTGGTTTTTTCCAAATTTTTATTTTTATTTTTTTTGTACAATTTGGATTCACTTTTCATTTTTGAAATCTAACTGTAATACTTTCCAATCTCTGTATTATTCCAGAAAGAACCATAAAAAGATCAATAAATCTAAATGTTGGTTCTTCAAAAGTGTACACACAATTGACAAGCCTTTGGTGTGAATCACAGAAAAAAAAATGGAGGCTTAAATAGATTATTATAAATGGAAGAGGTGATATCACATCATATACCACAGAAACTCAAAGTTTCTTGAAAAGTTTCTGCAAACAACTATATGCCACCAAGCTAGAGAATCTTGAAACAGTGGAAAAACATGTAATTTACAAAACTGAACAAAGAGGAGCTAGAAAACATGAACAAGTCATCATCAAGAACCTTTCCAATAATAAAAGTCCAGTGCTAGAGGGTTTTACAAATGGATTCTACAGGCCCTTCAAGGAAGAATGAATACCTATACTTTTTAAGCTCATCCAAAACATTGAAGATATAGGAATATGACCCTCAACCTTCTATAAAACCAAAATCATCCATTTTCCAATAGAAGAGAGAGACACCACACACACACAAAAAAGAAAACTACATACCGATATCTCTCATCAACATAGATTCTAAGATACCGAACACAATTCTTATCAATGTGATACAGTAATATATGACAAATATTTTACATCATGACTCAGTGAGATTTATCCCAGGGATGCAAAGCTGGTTCAATAAATGAAAACCAATCAATATGATCCTACATCAACAGAAGAAACACTTAAAAACCACATGATTATCGCAAAAGATGCAGAGAAAGCCTTTGAAAAATCCAACATCCCTACATGAGCAAAACACTGCAAAAATGGGGATAGGTGAAACATTCTTTAATCTACTGGAGGTAACATAGATAAAAAACTACAGCCAAAATCCTACCTAATGGTGAGAAACATCAATAATTCCCAGGTACTATACAGGGCTGCCTACTATCACCGTTACAATTCAACATAGTGTTGAAAGTTTTTACCTTGGTCATTAGGCAAGAAAAAGGAATTAAAGAAATATATATGTCACCATTTGCAGATTATAGATAGACAAACCTAAGAAATTCAGCATAAAGTTCCTAAAAATTATCTAGCAAGATAGTATGGTGTCAGGCTACAAGCTGGTGGAATTCCTTTATACAAAAACTAAGTCAGATGAAGAAAGTCAAATTGATCCAATCAACTCTAACAGCATAAATAATAAAATGTCTACAGATAAACCCAACAAAAGAAGTGAACTATGTTGAATTTTATGTCACTATTTAAGGAAATAGAACATGGCACAAAGACGTGGCGAAATATCCTATGTTCATGGATTGGAAAAATGCACAGCATCAACATTAATATTCTATCCAGAGCCATATACAAATTTAGTTAATACAATTCCCATCAAGTTACTACAACTTTTTGAAGGAGATGAAATGGTATTGAAGGAATCAGTTTGAAAGAAAAGAAATCAAAAGAACCTTGCCTAAGCAGAATTCTCTAGCTGTTCTCTCCAAGGCGTGTGTTAAATTCTGAATAAATCACACATGTATATTAGAGTTAAATAAGTGTATTGAGGCTAATAGTAAGGAACAGGCTTTTCACTGTTGGGGTGGAAATTATCAGATATATAAAGGGAGAAAGTAAGAATGATATATGTATAAATATAACAGATCTTGGAGCAGGGAGAAGCTCAAGAATTATGCAAAAGACTTTAATGCCTGAGGCTCCAATGTCCTAGGTTCAAACCCAGGCATCACCGTAAACCAAAGATGAGCAGTGCTCTTACTCTTTTTCTTTGTATCACACTCATTAAAAGAAAATAAAGAAAAAAATTAATATATTTTTTTGCCTCCAAGGTTATTGCTGGGTTTAGTGTCTGCACTAGGAATCCACTGCTCCTGGAGGCCATTTCCCCCCCTTTTTGTCGCCCTTGTTGTTGTTGGATAGAACAGAGAGAAATAGAGAGAGGAGGGGGAGACAGAGAGGGGAAGAGAAGGATAGATACCTGCAAACCTTCTTCACCTCTTGTGAAGCAACCCCCCTGCAAATGGGGAAGCCGGGACTTGAAATGGGATCCTTAAGCTTTGCACCACCTTCACTTAACCTGCTGCGCTACTGCCCTAACACAAGAAAAAAAATTACAAGTGGAACAATCAATATATATTCATTAAAAAAAACATTTGGAAACATCAGTATTGTCTTGGGCAATATAAACAAAATAAAATATATATGGAAGTCCTCACAAGTTTGTATTTATTCAGGTTTCTACATAGACATACATCCCTGTGCTGCAGGATTGTGGTCCTAAAGTAAATGGTACCCTTGAAGAAAAAACAAGCACAAATTCTCAGTCTTGGTTCTTAAAGTCATTAGTGTTCACTAAAAAAATCCATAGATCCTGAAGACATAGCTTTAAGGCAGGTGCTATTACCAGATGTACCTGAAACATCTTGTAATACTAGAAGTAAGACACACACACACACACACACACACACACACACACACACACACACACACACACTCTGATGGGGTTATGGCAAAGAAGCATACTATATCAGTAATTTTCTGTGCTTCAAGAGAGTAAAACTTCAATAACAAAATAAAGGCAGTATTAATCAGTTATGACTCAATGTAAAAATAAATATGTGAACACATTTATTGATGTTGCAATAGAAATATATGTTCTGTATTTTAAAGGGGGGTGTTATAACTCCCACTTCCTAATTTTGTGCTGTGCTCAGTAGTTCCTTTTCACATAATATAGTATGGGGAGGGTTTGGAACAACTTTACAGTGAAAACCAGACTAATAGGATCATCAAGTCAGTATTAACAGCAGTAAACCATGCTGACAATATGTATTCAGGTGATGGAAAAGGAGAAATATCTCCATGCTCCATGATCTTCCTCTTTATAATCCATAAACATAGTCTTCCCATGATTAAACACACACACACATGCACACACGCACACACACACACACACACACGCACACACACACACACACACACACATACACATACACATCCCAATTAGACAACACTCAGCATTGCAAATGACTAACAATTTTTAAAACACTTAAGGTCATCAATAATAAGCAAATTCTAAGACTCCACCTTAGGCAGAAGTCTAAAGAGATATGTAACAAAATATTATGTGTATCTGAAAGAGATTCTGGAATAGAAAATGTGAAAATCAAATCACAAAATTATTTAGTTTCTAATAATATAATGATTTTGGTTCACTACTGTAACAGACTTACTCTAGAGACATAAGATGTTATTAACATTGGGTGTGGTGTGCATGGGGTTACTTCATGACACTTGCTCAACTTTTCTGTAAATCTTAAACTTTAAAAAGTTCAAGTCTATAAATATACTATGCATGATGGAATGGCCCCACTTTCCAGGCAGCTCCTCTTTAAATAGCTTAAAATCCAGATGTATGGAATAGCATCATTCAAATATGCATATTGGTATTAAAAAAAAGAACAGGATTAAGATGTATGTTGCTGTTGGAAAAAGAGTGTTCTGACAAGGAACAGCAGGCTCTTCTGGCAGCTTTGGAAACCAGGAGAGGACATTTTCATGACATGCACTGGGAAATAAATAGTATAGGGTAAAGGTTTTAGGAAGTTGGGAAGCATTTTCCTTTTAAAATATTTTATTTAGTTATTCATTCATTCATTCATTCATTCATTCAATCAATAGAAACAGAGGAATTGTGAGGGAAGAAGGAGACTGAAGGGGAGAGAGAAAGAAAGATACTTTCAGCACTACTTTGCCATTCATAAAGCTTCTCCTCTACAGGTGATGGGGGGGTGCAGGTTTGAACCCAGGTCTCTGTGCATAGTACAGTTACAGAGACAATTGAAGAGATGCCAGAACCCAAGGAGACTTATTAGTGTTTTCACATCAGTTCACATAAAGATGACAGATAATTGTTCCAGAGTGTTGAAAGTGGAGAAGGGGGAGAATGATTGCAGATAGATAAATACAGTAAAATTAAAGGGACTTGATGGTTAATTACCAACGACAAGGTGTACATGATTTTAATAGGAAATCCAGGGTTTCAGATTTATGCTACATTTGAGGAAAATCACCATTTTCTGGAAAAGGAAACTGAGAATGAACTCATTTATTCTAACTCATGTTCAGATCTTCATGCAAATTCTTCTAAGAACTACCCTGCTTCCAAGAGCCCTGCCCCACGAGGGAAAGAGAGAGACAGGCTGGGAGTATGGATCAACCTGTCAATGCCCATGTTCAACAGGGAAGCAATTACAGAAGCCAGACCTTCCACCTTCTGCATCCCACAATGATTTTAGGTCCATACTGTCAGAGGGTTAAAGAATAGGAAAGCTATCATTGGAGGGGATGGGATATAGAATTCTGGTGGTGGGAATTGTATGGAGTTGTACCCCTCTTATCCTTTGGTTTTGTCATTATTTCCTTGTTATAAATAATTAAAAAAAAATTCTGATATCCAATGAAAGGATGTTCTACTTCATAATTTTGAGCATGGATTTACATATCTAGATTATATCTTCAGTATAATGTTATTATATTTCAAAATGAATAGGACAAAAGAGAAGCAGTAATTCTGAGAAAAAAAATAAATTGAAAGATTATCTGTTGCAACAAATTTATATCTAAAATAGAGAGTAGGTGAATGTTAAATGAAGATTGGGACCAAGGAGCCCTGAACAGCAGTTCCATCAGGACCCAGAACTTTTGTAACTGAAAATCCTTGTTTTTGTTTTGTCGCTGAGAGAAAAGAGAATTTGGAGAGCACTTGAGCAAGGTAGGCTTTTGTTTCACTTGTCTAGAGGGAAGAGGAGATAGGAGGTGGGAGTAGGGATAGCGATGGCTTAGAAAGGAAGTGAAGGCAGGACCTTAGAAATACATGAAAGAGCCCAGCTCTCTCATCTGCTATTTTTGCCTGAATGATCCACACACATATCTTTATGCATTTGATTTTCACTTTCTTAGATAAGAATTTTAATGCCTGAGACCATATTCATCTGCAATTCTTTGGGGAATAAAAATATGGTGAACTATACACTATGGGGAAGAGACTGCTGAGCTTCATATCCCTGTAACAGAAGATGCTAGAAAAAAAAATGCAGGACATGATCAAGCTGCTGTTTTATGTGGGAGTGATGGAATCATCTCACCTGAAATAGGGAAATGAGAACAGCCTTTTAAATTAATCGATGTGCATATACACAATTTATTTAATTATAAATTCAAAACAGAGCTTTCAATAATTAGTAATTAATAAGGTAAGAAAAACTAGGTGGTAGGTATAAATGTTAGTTCATAATAAAGAATGAAGATATAGCAGCATTTTATACTTAATATAACATCTTAAGCTGAAGGAGGACCCCACTGAATAAGAGGCTTTTGGTAATAAAGAGGAGAGATGGGCTAACTTAAGAAGCAAAGTCAGGACACAAAAGATTGTATACTTTGATAACTAAATTCATAAATGGAAAATACTTGGAATAATCCTTGCCAAAAAAGTGTGTGAGTATTAATCTTGCAACATTATTAAGATTTTCAATCTCATTCTAGATTTTATTTTTCAAGTCTTCTTTAGACACTACTTACTGTTTCCTTTTGCTCAACCAATTTATTCAGAAAGCCCA
Organism: Erinaceus europaeus; assembly: GCF_950295315.1. NCBI lineage: Eukaryota > Metazoa > Chordata > Mammalia > Eulipotyphla > Erinaceidae > Erinaceus > Erinaceus europaeus. The sequence goes on from NC_080176.1 coordinate 81,101,428, forward strand.
AAATTTTAGTAGTTCCATCCATACTCTATAAGTTAAATAGTTTTTTATTGACTTCCATGGAAGTCAGGATAAAAGCCATGTAGTTGATGTATCACATGTAGAGCCTTCATTAATAAGATGCCACCTCACTGACCTTTGGCTTTGTTATTCTTTTTGCAATATGCACCTGAAATCTACTTCACAGAGTGCTAAGGCTTCATTTCTAAGATGACAAAATTAGCAAAAGTTTCAGCCTGAACATTCTAAATCTATCCATATGACTCTTTTCAGAAGCTACTTGGAACACATTGAATAAAATCATCTACATAAATCTGGCACTACTTTTAATTAATTTTTAATTCTTGGCACCTTCAATCATTTAATCATACATTTTTGCATCAATGTATATGTCAGATTAGGAAAACAGAAATATTATTTAGTTTCTTTGTTTCAAATCATAAAGTCAGTAGTCTCTGCTAATAGAGACAAAAAGTATTGGGTGCTATAATTACCTTTAAAAACCAAATAACAGGGATGCAGAGGTTACACAGGTTCAATATGGGCCCCAGATCAAATTGATGGGGTTACAGTCAACAATGTTTATACACCTTTCCCATGTTTGGGAACTACTCTCTTCCCTGATTCAGCTTTCTAACCCTTTTTCCAGCCATGACATCATCTCCCCAGACAATAACTTGGGTTCACCTGCATATCAGATGTCAGACTCAGGCAAAAACTAGTAAAGTCATGGGCCCTTTGGAATATACCTAAAATAGACCTACTAACTATTTCCAAAATAGAGACCCCCAGATCTTCATCTGAAATACTCTTGGCTTGAGGTTCATAATTAGTCAACAATCCATTTGGCTTCATATGTTAACTCTTTTTTTTTTCGGCCACTGGGTTCCAGATGCTACCATGATTCCAGGCAGACAACTTCCCTGGGCAGACAACCCCACCACTGTGTCCTGGAGCTCTGCTTCCTCAGAGTCCTCCCCACTAGGTAAAAAGAGAGATGCTGGGAGTATGGATTGACCTGTCAATGCCTATGTTCAGCAGGGAAGCAATTACAGAAGCCAGATCTTCCACCTTCTGTAACCCACAATGACCTTGGGTTAATAACTCCAGAGGGTTAAAGAATAGGAAAGCTATCAAGGGAGGGGATGGTATATGGAGTTTTGGTGGTGGGAATTGTGTGCAGTTGTATCTCTCTTAACCTATGATTTTGTCAGTGTTTTCTTTTTATAAATAAAAATTTAAAAAATGAATAACAAGGCTAAAATATTTTTTAATGTCAAGGGCATCAATATTTCAAGGAATTTTTAATTCTTTCTGGAATAAGATAAAACGCCTAAATGGTAAAAGTTTCAAGAATATAACTCTGTTTTTTAGCCATACTACCAATCTCTTGGCTGCTGTGAAACTCACTAACTCAAATATACTATCTGCACAAGGTTGCATCAAACTGATACTAATGGGCAGTCTCCATAAATGCAAAGCACCATTGTCCAAAGCAGGAAGATGAGCAATTGGAATGAGTTTTTTTATGCAGCTATAATTTGAGCAAATGGATTAAAAAATATATAAAAGCTACTCAATAATTGGAATTTACAGGGAATAACTTTTTGTGTTTCTTCCCAACAGCATGATAGCTACATTCCTTTTCTCAAAGTTACTGCAGCTGGATGGAATATAATACTTCCATTAAAAGGCAACTGGAAAATTAAATCAGGATGCAGCCACTCAAAGTTGCTGAGTGAATGTATTAGGTAATGCCTCTAATTGAGTTTGAATTAATTATTGTTTTCCTCTAATGCATTCAATTCATTTTGAGCACGAGATTATTTGTTTCAAATTGTTTAAAAGCTTAATCTTATGGATATCAGGTGGGATGTAGCCATATTTCCCAAGCTACCAAGTCAGATAAAAAAAAAAAATCCCAGAAATTTTGTTATATAAGTTTTTCAAAGGTCAAGTCTGAACGGGAAGTTGCAATGAATGCCGGCAAAACCCCAGGGACAATAGTTAGAATTTTGAATGGACTATAAGTCAGTAACATGAAAATCATACAGCACTTTTTTGGCTTTTCCATATGGATATAATTTTTGAGAAGTTTCAAACAACAGTATGTAAAGTAAGAAAGGTCATGGGGACTTTGAACCAATATTAGAACATTAACAATTAATGCAGGAAAAAAAACATTCTGAGAGAGAGAAGAAAAGAGTGCTATAGGCAGCCTGTGTGATGAAAAATGAAGCACTAATTCATGAATAGAGAGGATAGGTAATTCCAGACTGATCATCATCTGACTCTGTAATGCAGAAAGTTTTTTAGATAGGGAGGTGTGCATCTTGGGCTATTGTTTCCTCATTTCTGTTATGCTTGTGAGTATTTGGTGAAAGATGTGTCTTCAAGTCTCCACTGTAGCACTGGAAGTGAATGATATCTGCATCATGCCAATGAGAATTTCATCTTGTATTTCTGTGTAGATACATAGACATGGTGCTATTTCTTATCTTCCCTGACCTTTCGAATCCACCAGTGCTTAGAATTGTGAGTGAATTTTTAATCTTTCTGTTCATTGTAAGAATTGAAAGGTCACAGTCCCCAACCAACTTTGATCATTGTTTGTTGCTCTTAAAATATGTATGACAGAAATAGAAATTTTAGTTCCAAATATCACTACATACAGAGTCAGTCTGAAAGCAGCTAATTCATGAGTACACTTTTAAATGCACTTGATATGTTTACATTAACCTCCAACTTTTTCTAGCAGACAGGTCAGTAAACATAGTTCACTCTCTTCCTTGAAGAAGTAATGACTGTGTCAAATTTCCATGCCTAATAGTAATTCAGTGTTGAGGAAGTTTCAACTGAGTCAGTTATCAACAGTTTCTTGCTAAACTTGAAGGTCCATTTTGACTCTGCAAACATTGCCAGTTAATTTCTTGTTTACGAAATTTAAAAGACTTGCATTTTGGGTAGAATTCCCATGCATTGTATCAGTTGTGTAACCTGTTTCTTAATTGCCTTAAAACTTTCTTGAGGGGGGGCCAGGCAGTGGCACACCCGGTTAAGCTCACTTAAACCAAAACTGGCTTGAATCTGAGCTATCCCTTCTCAGCTCTTTGCACTGAGGAGTGAACTCATGGACTTATGCATGTGTAATAATAACAGTGCTGGGTTTTATACTTAGAGGGAGAATGAGATTCAGAAGTGAAAGCAAGAGGGAGAAATGAAAAAGAATGCTAGAGGAACGAAAACACAGCACTGTTTCACCATCTAGGAAGCTTCCCATCATGTCATGGTTCACTCACTGATACAGAGGTTCAAACCCAGGACCTTGTACATGGTGAAGGGTGTTGCTTTACAGGATGAGCTATCCTCTGGCCCTTATTCTCAGTTGTAAGTATTGGTAGAATGATGGCAGCCCTCGACAGTCAAGGGATTTAGCGTTAGCAAGAATAAATAAGAGTTGCTTGATATGACTAGACTAGTTGTTCATCGGCTATTCTGTAGAAGGGATTCCTCCTAGGACCACAGCCGCACCCTATGGAGGGTCCATTTTGACACGCAAATGGCACCTAGTGGAAACAGTGCATGTGGAATGAAAAATGCCAGGTTGTTCTATTTTACATTGTCAAATTTTATTAATCTATACTGAGTAGAGTAAAAGTTGGTAATCCAAGACTGGGGACACAGCACAATGGTTATACAAAAAGAATTTCCTGCTTGAGGTGCTTAGGACTCAGGTTCAATCCCTAGCTCTACCATAAACCAGAGCTGAGCAGTGCTCTAGTCTCTCCTGCCTGCCCCTTCTTCCCTTTGTTTCTCTCTCATTAGAATAAATAAAATATTTTAAGAAAATTATCTTAATCATCTTACTTATCCATATGCAAATAAGATCTCATCTATATTGCACTGAAACAGTATATTACTTTTTTCTTTTTCTTTTTTTCTTTTTGTCCTCCAGGGTTATCACTTGGGCTCTGTGCCTATACAATGAATCCACTTCTGTGGTCATTTTTTTTTCATTTTTTAAATTTTTTAGATAGAACAGAGAGAAATTGAGAGAGGAGGGGAAAAGAAAGATAGACACCTACAGACTTGCTTCACCTGTTGTGAAGGAAGCAATGAACGGGGTTCGAACCAGGATCCTTGATCGGGTCCTCATGCTTCCTACTGTATGCGCTTAACCCAGTGCGCTAACACCCGGTCCCCGATATATTAATTTCCTGATGTAAAAGGCAAACATGAAATCCATTTCTTAAAAACAACTAGATTTCATAATATACTGATAACCTTGTAGAAAAGTATAGTCAGTGGGATAACTTCTCTATTAAAATCCTTGTTGAAAAAAGAGTGAAAAAAAAGTTTGCAATAATTTCTGTTTTAGTTTTATCCTCCGTGTAATTTCAGTGTAAAAAGCCAAGATTGCTGAAACTGCTTCTATGAATAGTTGACCCCTGTTCACTTTTCAATCAAATAATACCCCAGTAAGACTTCAGAGAATCAAAATGCAGAATAGACCCTCCGTTCTCTAGCAAGCTCAGCTCCACTGAGCACTTTGCAGCTCATCTTGCTATTAGCTTTCCCACAGACTTTTACTGGCCTTTTCATATATGAAGAACAAACTCTGAGCTGTCCAATGATACCTTCTCAGATAACAAATTTTTTAAATGAGAAATGGTGCATGTCTAATCTTTCTAAGTACTTTTTTTTTTACCTGTTTGGCGCCCCCCCCCCCATTACATTGTCCTAGTTAATCTGATTGTCCATGTCTCTGCTTAATTCGTTATATGTATCTAGTGTAGGTTTTGACTTTATGGTCATCAAAAGGCTTAAATAAAATACCATTCATCCTATTTTAAAGCTACAAACAACTCTGAAAGCATGAAAATCCCTGTGTCTTTATTTTCTTTGACTCTCCCTGTTGACTTGTGCACATTACATAAAATAATCACATTTTCTAATCTAGAAACTAATATTATATAGGAGATAAATTTTGCCCACCATCTTAGCCAAGTTCCTGATAGTCTCTCAGCCATTCGATGATCTGAGGCCTCATATTTCTTCTTTTTAAAATAATACTTTAATTAATTTATTGTTGGATAGAGACAGAGAGAAATTGAGAACAGGGGAAGAGAGACAGAGAGTGAGGCCTGAAGCCCTGCTTCACCCCTCATGAAGCTTGAACCTGGGTCCTAGCACACTGTAATGTGAGCACTTAAGTAAGCCACCACTTGGCTCCACCATATTTGTTTTTAGTGGGCCCTAAAGTGGGGTCAGGGAGGGTCCGCTCAGTGCTGGAAGAGGGAGCTCACAGTCAGTATCTAGGATGATTAGAAACCAAAATCTCAGGTAGGAGCTGACAGAGGATGTAGATAAACCTCTTTGATAGAGAAGGTAGGAGCTATGTTTATACTTGCCTGCTTTGCATTGATCCTAGGTGGGTGTGTGTTGTCCATGTCTCTGCTTAATTCCTTATATGTATCTACTATAGGTTTTGACTTTATGATCATCAAAAGGCTTAAATAAAATAGCTTTCATCCTAACTATATTTTAAAGCTGAATATTCCACTGACTTTATATTTTAAGCATGGTAAATTGTTTTATATAAACAATTCCCTCCTTGTCATTTATTTGGGTTTATTACTGGATCAATTTGAAATAGACTGCTTGCATTTTAAATGATTCTTCAAATATGGACTAGATTTTGTTTTGTTTTATTTTATGCACATGGATCTTCCAAATCAGTTAGGTCTAAAAAGGGGTGGGGTCTTTTTTTTTTCTGATCTAGATTAAGAAGAAGCAAGTTTCATCACTCAGTATTTTCCTAAAGAAAGACATAATACAGAATGCAGGCATTAGTGACAACATGATTGACTTCGAGTTCATTAACCTGAAAACCGGCTTCTCCTCACACCTTCTGAAAGTCTCAGCCTGACTCACAGCAAATGTTTGATAGCAGAAAATTAGCTGTGAACAGTCAGAGTAAGAATTAATTATCAACATTAAATGTAGAAGATCCATTTAGCTACATATCATCTAGTGTTAAAAAATAATCAAAACTAAATGAATCTGTCCAAGTAGTTTTTTAAAGGTTGTTTTCTCTAGTACTATCTCACTCTCTCTCTCTCTCCCTCTGTGATTTTTTTGTTTTTGACAACAAAAAGTAATTCGATCGACCTGGTAGTTGGTCATTGAGATGAATTTTCCATATCATTACTGTGAACTTTAAAAGTTTTACAAAGTTACATCATGGGTTTAGAAGTTCTAAACTTTTACAGAGGCAATTTTTTTAAAGTGATAATTTGATGAATGCCAGGGTAACTTGAACATCCATCCCTTCCCAACTGCTTTTAACCTAAATGAACTTAACCTTCTCCCTCAGCTTGACTGGGGTCTAGACAGGCTTCTTCCTAACTCTAGACCCATGACCTCCTTTCCTTCCAGCATTTTGCTTTAAAAACTCGCCATAGTAGATTTGTTCTCTGTCCCCTTTGAAATGTAAATCTTTTCCCTATCTCTTGCCAGTTGCAGACCTCAGGAATGTCATTTTTGAAGCCTGGGAGCCAGCTCTTTAAAATGTCATCATCAAGGAAGTGAAGCCCCTGTCTCCTGGTCCCCATGGTATGCTAAGGGAAGATGAGGAAACACAGATGACCTGGCACACAACCAGCCTGCTTTCAATTCTCCAGTTCTTTTTCTTCCTTTTTAAATTCTTTTTTTTTTTTTTTTTTTTTTTTTTTTTTTTTTTACCAGAACAATGCTCAGTTCTGATTTCTGGTGGTGTTAGGGATTGTACCTGAGTCCTCAGAGGCACAGGCATGGAAGTTCTTTTGTATAACCATTGTACTCTCTCCCCTGATCCTCTTCAGTGGTTTTCTACCAGTTTACCCTAACATTCTAATAATTTCTCATCACTTTTCAAAGAAGCTGGGTCCACCCTTTCTCCTGTGTTCTCCTCATCTTGACCCCTATTGTACTAATCTAGAATAACACCTTCTTTATTGTTCAGCAGGTCTTAGGCAATATTTGACACTCAAAATTATAATCTTAGTTTCTGACTCCTTGCCCCCTTTTCTACTTAATGTATATCTTTGTGATGATCTAGTCTTTCTTTTCACATTTTTTAAAAATATTTTTAATTGTCTTTATTTTTATTTACTTATTGGATAGAGACAGCCAGAAATCAAGAGGGAAGGGGGAGATAGAGAGACAGAGAGACAGCTCTGTTTCACCACTTATGAAGCTTTCTCCCTGTAGGTGGGGAGCAGGGGCTTGAACCTGGGTCCTTGTGCACTGTAGTGTGTGCATTCAACCAGGTGCGCCACCACCTAATTCCCTGCTGAGTGTATTTTAATAATTACATGTAAATATTAGCGCTTCTTCATATTTGATTCAAGGTCATAATAGAGGCCTTGAAGATTCCTGATAAACTACTGGAGGAGAGTAAAAATGTGTCTTTGGCAAAAGGATTTATTTCACAAAAGATCCCTTGAGGCATAATGAAGATGACTTTTTATAACACATTATTTATTTATTTTGGGTAGAGACAGAGACATTGCGAGGGAGAAGGAAGGTAAGGAGTAAGGCAGAGAGACATCTCCAACACTGCTTCACTGCTAGAGTAACTAACCTGATGCTAATTTGATTGCTGCGCCAGATTGAGAAGAACCCAGAAAAATAGAGTAACATTTCTTCACCACTCCTAGGCATCTTGAAAGTATTTAATATAATACAATTATTTAAAAAACATAATGGAATACCACAGAGAGATGATGTGAGAAAGCAAGTTTGGGAAAACATTGTTTTGTCTACAGCAGTGCATCTGTGAACCAATAATTTCTGAGTCAAAGTCTGAAAATTCTACTAAAGAGTAAGGACCAAGTTGCTAGGAAATTCTATACAGCTTGTTCCTACTACTAAGAAATTGTTTATTTTTAGTTAAAGTTGCCAACTTGAGGTTTTAATCTTACTACATTATTTTTTTTTTATATGGCACTTTGACCGAGACCCACCACAGGTAATTTTAAAATTACTCTCTCATAATAACTATTTCAAACATATTTTTGGTTCTGGAGAGGGTAAAACAACTATAAACTTCTGAGAAGAAAGATAGTTAGTATCTCCATTATGAGAAGTATAATATCCAGTGAGTATTTGTAAGCAGAGATACATTCAATCCAACAGGCACAAAAGTAGACACAGTGGTTTTGCAAATTTCTCTGTGGTTTCTACCCTTCTTTTTTTAAAAATTTTTTTAATCTTTATTTATTTAATGGATAGAGACAGTCAGAAACTGAGAGGGAAGGGGGTGATAGAGAAGGAGAGAGACACCTGCAGCACTGCTTCACCACTGTGAAGCTTTCCCCTTGCAGGTGGGGGCCAGGGGCTCGAACCTGGGTCCTTGCGCACTGTGACATGTGCACTCAACCAGGTGCGCCACCACCTGGCCCCGGTTTCTACCCTTCTAATCCCAGACCAGGGAAACCATGCAGTGAACTCCACACAATGAAATACAAGTCCTTGCTTTTCTCTGAACTCCTCGCTTCATTTTCTAGGTGAGGCAGGCTAGACTACTCAGGAGGGAATACACAGTATTGCTAAATCAAGACAAAGTATTGCCAAATCAAGTCAAAACCAGAACTTTTTGGATACAATGCATCAATAATTTAAGGCACAAATGGAGAGATGAAAACTGGGAGAAATCAATTGCACCAAGATGGTGACTGAAATGTCCCTTCTACAGTTCTAAGCCTCATAGTATGATGGTCATAATAAACTACTACTGGTTGAGAAGAGGCCCATTTTCTATTTGATGCCATGACAATTCCAAAATGGATAAATATAGTCAGAATAGAGGAGGACATGGGATTCCATGGAAACTTTATCTTTTTTTTTTTAATCCCCTTCTATTTCATTACTAGTGAATAGTAATTAGGCCATCTTTCCTAGGAAGTCTGCTTTCTAGAGTGATGCCACATAATTGATTCCCCAAAACTAGAAGTAGTGGTTCATACAACCGCAATGCCCATGAGTGTTAAAATTTGCATTCCTCCTTCCAATAAATATAATATGCTACCTACTTTTGTCTCTATTCTTGAGATATATCTGGACTCTGACAAGAAAATATACCTGGGTTCAAGGTGCACATTCTCTCTCTCTTTTTTAAATTTGTATTTATAAAAAGGAAACACTGACAAAAACCATAGGATAAAAGGGGTACAACTCCACACAGTTCCCACCACCAGAGCTCCTTATAAGGTGCACATTCTCTGACGTCACTGATAACTGTCTCATATTACAGGTACCTGGAGGAAAACCTTTCTTTAAATCCAGCCCAAGTCAATAATCATCTTTCAAGGTATGTCAAATACAACACCATTTAAATGACACATTTTGCAGATCAGTCTTGGTGAGACTAAAAATTTTCTCCATCCCCATTTTCAGTTTAGTTTTTCTTAAAAATGTATTCTCAGTGGATCTGTATTGAAGATAATATGACTGAGATATCATAGGAAATCCCTTTAAAGGAACACAATGGCTTACAGGAATTTTTATGAAAGAGAAGCTAACAAAGCTTTTAATAGTAGATTAGAATTTTCTCTAATATAATGGACAAGAGTTCAACATATACTAATATTTACATGAATTTGGTGGAAGAAACTTAATTTCTTGTGAGTATTTTGGTGTCATTGTGCTTGAGATTTAATATATCTCTGAACAAATTGTGATACATTTTTAAGGCACGCTAAAATATTGAAAAGTAAGTATGGTGAAAAATAAGATTGAAATTCATGGGTAAAAAGTTAGAGATGCAAAAGAGAGTTACATATGGTAGAGTCCCCTTAGGCTACTTGTACAAAGTCAGCCAGATTTTAGGCAGCAGATGGATCAAATATATACTGACATCAGTGGAATTCTGCCACTAAATGTCTGACAAAGACAAAGTGTTCATGAAGGAAGTCTTTATCATTCAACATTTGGGCCTTCAATATGGTAGAAAATATATTACATCATGAGTAGCACATAACAAGTACCTTTAAAATGAGTGAAAGAGTGCTATAATCATCTTTTCTTTTGGCCATTATCATCACATTTTCACCCTCCTGGCTGACTTTTCAGAGTAAGAGAGAAAATAAGAGAGAAGAAGAGAAAGGGAGAGAGAGGAGAGAGAGAGAGAGAGAGACATGCAAGGAAAAACACTATAATACTGAAGCTCCCCAGTGATGGGGGCCAGGCTCAAATCCAGGCAAAACAGATACAGTCCTAGTTAATCTGTCTTGTTAGCTTTTATCTTACTTTTTTCAAAATGTTGTCAGCCCAGAGGAAGACGTTAAAGTTGTTACATCCCTGCTGTTATATGATCATACTTGTAGAGCCAAAAGATGTATTTGTTGTACCCTGGCCATTCCATTGTAAGAGAACCAGAGTTACCTCTTATCTAAAAGCATGTTACTATCTGCAGTAACATGTAAATTTTATATGTAAAAATATTAGTTGTGATGAACTTGCAAACTTTCTTTTAATCCAGCCCAAGTCAATAATCATCTTCCAAGGAATACAAGATATCATTTAAATGACACTTTTTGCAGATCAGTCTTGGTGAGACTAAAAATTTTCCCCATCACCATTTTCTGTTTAATTTTTCTTAAAAAATGTATTCTCAAAAAGACAATCGATAGTTAATATTATCATCACATTATTTGTTAATTGGGTTAACTTTGAAAAGTCCCTTTGTTATGGTTTGCTGTACAGTACCCAGTATCTTGTATATAGCTGTGCTATTGGATGCTTCTAATCTACTTGGTCTAGGCTTTTGAGAGAGTCCGCATATCAAATACATAGCCTATATATTAAAAAGATTCAGTTTGTCTTTTGAGAAACTTTGAGACATACAATTGATTTCCCCCTCTCATATTAATTAACTACTGATTTATATGTCTACATTTTGCTAGGAGTGTACATAAACACCATTCCCACCACCAAAGGACTGTGACCCATCCCTCCCGCCCACTCCCACCCCCCACTGGCCCAGGAAGCTACATGTCTACCCCTCACCACTGGGTTTTTACTTTGGTGCCCCACTTACAATTTGATAATATTAACTATCGATTGTCTTTTTGAACCCTAAGACAGCAGGAACCTCACATCTTCACTATAGAGCCCCTACTTCCCCCAGTCCTGGAACCCTTGGATAGGGCCTACTTTCCCGTATGCATTTCCCAATCCAAACCAAATAATATTGCATCCGCCGATCACAACCTAACCAAAGCAACGATTGCCACCTCAACATGCTTCACCTCAGACTGTATCCAGAGACTTCACGTGTGGAATGACAACCCTTCAGCTTCATTACTCGGGTGAGACCTTTCCTTTTATAGTACACTCTAATTTCATCTCAGGTAGTTCACTTTCTAACAAAGTCCCATAACCTAGATATACACCAGTTTCTGTGAGAGAGAGCTTATGTGCACACGTATCCATAAACTACTGCAAAATATATACCTGAAAGCAGAAGTACACTAGAGTTTGCAGTGAGTACCTCCCTAACACTTCCTCTCCACTATTCCAAGCTCAACAATTTGTTTGGCTTTGTATGTTAACTCTCTTTTCAGTCACCAGGTTCCAGATGCCATCAGGATGCTAGCCAGGCTTCCCTGGATTGAAGACCCCACCAATGTGTCCTGGAGCTCAGCTTCCCCAGAGACACACCCTACTAGGGAAAGAGAGAGGCAGACTGGGAGCATGGACCGACCAGTCAATGCCCATGTTCAGCGGGGAAGCAATTACAGAAGCCAGACCTTCTACCTTCTGCAACCTCAACGACCCTGGGTCCATGCTCCCAGAGGGATAGAAAATGGGAAAGCTATCATGGGAGGGGGGGGGTTATGGGGATTGGATGGTGGGAATTGTGTGGAGTTGTACCCCTCCTACCTTATGTTTTTGTTCACTAATCCTTTCTTAAATAAAAAATTTAAAAAAATGTATTCTCAGTGGATTTGTATTGCAGATATGGTTGAGACATCATAGGAGATCCCTTTAAAGGAACACAATGGTTAACAGGATTATTATTTTTTTTTTATGAAAAAGAAGCTAACAAAGTCTATAATAATGGATTAGAATTTTCTAGAATAGTATAGCTTCATTTTAAGTAGGATGCTAACAAATGAATCCAGAATCTCCCACATGTGCTGTACCACTGCTAAGAGATATTTCTGGGTCAATTTTCTAGACTTTATTTTAGAGAAAGGGAGAGACGCAGAACAGATGGAGACACCACAGGGCCACTTCATCAGGCCTGGAGCTTTCCAGGTATCTTCCTTTAAGCTCACCTGCGATGCCAGGGCTCCATCCCAAAAGACTGTACTCAGTAAGGCCCATTCTCTACCAGGTAAGCTATCTTCCAGCCTCAACATATGACAAAATTAATAATAATACGATAGAGAAAAAGATCAGACAAAACCTTTTTTTTTTTCCTTTTGTCTTGGTCTTACCTTTCCTCCCTTATTGACAATTTAGTGTTTCAATCCATAAAGCCTTAGGAATTTCACATTTTCAAATATAAAACTTACACTAAGTTCTGTTCTTTCTAGGCATAACTGATATCCTGATATTTACATATGAATTTTCTTTTTTAATAGTTGCTATACTTTCCACTAACCTTATGAACTTAATGAATATTAAGACTAAAAAAAATTGAAAAAAGACTGAAGGTGATGTCTTCGAGTCATGCAAAATGATTTTATTTTTGACCTCATCACAGAACACAAACTATAAGTCTAAAAAATATGCTGACTGTATACAGATTATTAAATGTAAAGGTAAATCAGAAGAGATACAAAATATCTTTGCTACTGCAACAAGGATTCTTTTTTAACAGTATACAAGGCCAAAAATTCTCCAGGTGACAGTTTTTTTTTTATATATCTGAGCAGTGCTTGATGTCAGATAACTTTTCAGCATTTCTTAAGTAAAAATTATCCAAATTAACTTGCCAGTTAATCATAAAGAATACATTTTTCATTACATCTCCCTTTTTCAGTCAAACAAAATCCCTTCAGTCTAAGTGAAACTGAAATAACATATATACACACACACACACACACACATACACACACACACACACACACACACATTCAAGGGCTCTCACTCTGTGGGCAGATCTGGGTTCAAGCCCCCAGTTCCTACCTATAGAGGAGAAGCTTCACTAGCAGCACACCAGTATTTAAGGTGTCATTTTCTCTATCTCTCATTCTCCATATGATCCTCTGTCCCTCAAACCCTATGAAAGAATGGCCAGTAGGAACTGTGGTGTCACGCTACAGGTTCTGTGCTCCAGTGATGACACTGGTGGAAAGGAAAATCTGAACTCAAATGTCTTGAGATTGCTTTAGGCTTGACAGCACTTAACTGTTTTGTTTACATATTGTGCCACTAAGGTCATCGCTGTGGCTTTAGTGCCTACACAACTTCACAATTCCTTTGCCCATTTTATTTTGATGGGAAATGGGAAACGAGAGAGAGAGAGAGAGAGAGAGAGAGAGAAAACAGACAATCATGGCACTGCTCCACTGATTATAAACCCCCCCCCCCCAGCAGAAAAGAAACAGGGACTTGGACCCCAGGCCACTGAGCACGGCAACATTTGTGCTCTACTGAGTTCCCTGCCACCTGGCACCCAGTTCATATTTTAATTATTTTATCTATAGAAACCGACACCATACTTGACTTTGCTATAGTTCATTCAGATAACCTGATGTTGCCAATCTATAAAACAGGTATCCCAAATGTTGATATTCTACCTAGAAATGACTCTGATGGGAGTCGGGCTGTAGCGCAGTCGGTTAAGCGCAGGTGGCGCAAAGCACAGGACCGGCATAAGGATCCCGGTTTGAACCCCGGCTCCCCACCTGCAAGGGAGTCGCTTCACAGGCGGTGAAGCAGGTCTGCAGGTGTCTGTCTTTCTCTCCCCCTCTCTGTCTTCCCCTCCTCTCTCCATTTCTCTCTGTCCTATCCAACAACGACAACAACAATAATAACTACAACAATAAAACAACAGGGGCAACAAAAGGGAATAAATAAATAAAATAAATATTAAAAAAAAGAAAAAAAAAGAAATGACTCTGATTTCAAATTTTACATTTCCATTAGCTCATGACCTATTTTACTTTTCTACTGTCTTTCAGAAACTAGTATTTTGAACATTACCTCTGACTAAGAAATAATTTGCTTTTCATACTCAGTGGTCCCTGGGATTTGGAGCTGTCTTCCTCTATGCAGGGTTTGGACTTCTTCACCTCTCAGAACCTAACATCTCCTATTATTCCATATAACTTCCACCTTGTAGTTCAATGTTCCTTTAAATTCTGTTCCTAAAGAACTTCAGATAACATACTTCTGAAGAAAAACAGACATATCTAGCAAAAGAAGAGAATTAAAAACTCCTGGGTTTTGAACTTTTGTAATTGTCATGAATTATATAACCTAGATGAAACATAAGTTAGGCATTGCCTTTTCAGAGAGACACCTATGAACTCTCTCCACATCCCTGTGCTGCTATTAACTCAAAGTCAGGTTACATAAGTGTGCTCATACTAGGAAAATAAATCAAATCTTTGTATTTCCTAATCATAGCTCTTCTTAGGAACATATTTTTTTTCTCATTAGTTCAAATTATTCACTCTAAGAAAAACAGAAAAATGTATGTGAATCAGAAGACATTATGACCAAGGTTTCAAGGGACTCAAAATTTCTAGTAAATGCAAACATGGGACTATGTAGGATACAAAAACATGTAAAATTGGAAGCTGAACCTTCAATAGATTCTATGTTAAAGCTAAGAGATATGAATTTTTACTTTGAGATATATGTCACATATTAGACAGTTATTACACCTCTGTTTTTTTTTTAACATTTCAACACTGAACATTTTAGCAAAGGTCATTTCAATAACAAAGAGCATATACTAAGTAATATTTAAAATAAAAGGTATCAAATATAATTTAGCTTGGTTAACAGGTCAATTTCCTGGTTATCTTCTATGGATAAATAAATAGACATCTTCTATTATTTTTATATTGTTTTAGACTGTTATGTTTTTATCAGAAAAGCTTAAAATACCTATTTTATTTTGATGCCTCAAATGACACAATTTTTGTACATTTTCCATGACTATATTTCAATCTTTCTACTATCCCATAGCTTCACATTCAACTAACAGATTCTTTTATAACTATGCCATCGAATAAAGAGAGATTCAGGCAGGAGTGGGTGAGTAAGAGTCAGCAGGGAGAAAGAAATAATATATCTTTTTCACTTCATTGAAGTTTTCTAATTCTAGAATTGATTTCACATTTTAAAGTTCACCGGAAATCAAGCAGAACCAACACAATTTACAAATATAGAAGCCTGAATATTTGAAAATAAGATCCATTCTCGCTGTGTGTGTAGGCATTCATCCATTTATTTCTGTCTATGAATAGAGTATACATTTACTCATTGACAGATGTTCTTGCTTTAATAGAACTCTCTTTTAGTTTGCCTAAAAGACTTTAGCTTATTATTCTTCATGTAGCATGTAAATAATTATCAGAATAAAGGGAAATAGTAGTACTATAAGCAGATAGAGGAAATAACCTTGTGTTAGCTTCCACTGTCCCTGCTCTATAGAATTAATGATCACCGCAGCTCTTGCAAGAATGCATGGTACCCATAATGAAATTTCAGTTTGATTCTACCATATTTTATTTTCAGTTTTTTGAATGTTCTCAATTTATAAGAGAAAAGTCTGTTGAATGTGTTAGCCTCCAATTTATTCACAGTAGTTTTTATTTCCTCCTGAGCTAGCTAGCTTAGACCAGATGCTGTGGTAGGTTGGAAGTAGGATATTGCCCTCTCACCATTCTATTGTGCTGACATGTTGGGTGTGAGAGAAGAGGGCATTTGTTCAGTTTGCTGACATTGGTGAATTCCCTCTTGTCCTATTGTAGCACAATTGTTCTTGATCTTGGAATCCCCTCCCCAAGGTATGGCTGTCATGTGGGTCAAGATAATTTTTAAAAAATTTTTTTTATTTAAGAAAGGATTAATTAACAAAACCATAGGGTAGGAGGGGTACAACTCCACACAATTCCCACCACCCAATCTCCATAACCCACCCCCTCCCCTGATAGCTTTCCCATTCTCTATCCCTCTGGGAGCATGGACCCAGGGTCATTGAGGGTTGCAGAAGGTAGAAGGTCTGGCTTCTGTAATTGCTTCCCCGCTGAACATGGGCATTGACTGGTCGGTCCATGCTCCCAGTCTGCCTCTCTCTTTCCCTAGTAGGGTGTGTCTCTGGGGAAGCTGAGCTCCAGGACACATTGGTGGGGTCTTCAATCCAGGGAAGCCTGGCTAGCATCCTGATGGCATCTGGAACCTGGTGACTGAAAAGAGAGTTAACATACAAAGCCAAACAAATTGTTGAGCTTGGAATAGTGGAGAGGAAGTGTTAGGGAGGTACTCACTGCAAACTCTAGTGTACTTCTGCTTTCAGGTATATATTTTGCAGTAGTTTATGGATACGTGTGAACATAAGCTCTCTCTCACAGAAACTGGTGTATATCTAGGTTATGGGACTTTGTTAGAAAGTGAACTACCTGAGATGAAATTAGAGTGTACTATAAAAGGAAAGGTCTCACCCAAGTAATGAAGCTGAAGGGTTGTCATTCCACACGTGAAGTCTCTGGACACAGTCTGAGGTGAAGCATGTTGAAGTGGTAATCTATTTGATTCTCAACCACTTGCTTTACTCTTGCCAGGAGAAATGGAGCTCTCACTTACCCAAACATATGTCCTTTGCCCCATCTCTCCCTGTGCCAGCAGTAATACTTCAGTGGATGATTAAATTCCACCCCAAAACATGCACATCTACTCACAAAGTGGCCTATTCAAAGCTATGTCTCACCCACACAGTCTTTCTACCACTCTCCCCTTTTTGTTGAGAGTATGGGGACAGATATCTGACATTACTCATCAAGTCCTTCCAAGTTCTGGATAGACTCTCAACTGTTATTGCTTTGAACTTGGTGTTGTGAAACTCATTAACACAGTCTCATTTAAATGAAATGGTAGTGTTTGCAGTAGTGAAAAGACAGGAGTACAATTATCCAAGTCAACTAATAATGATGAAGTCAACAGTGATCTAGTTGTACTACATTGGCTGTGAGAGGAAAGATTTTACTGTAATATATATATTTTTATCAACAGTTATAAGATAAATGAGTTTTCAGAGAATGTAATTTGGACAAGCCATTTGTTAGAAAAATGTTTGTTAACAGGATAAAAGGTTTTAAAATCATTTTGTATCCATATTTGACTAAAAATTTTCATTTTCATTAATGATTGCTTTCTGTTTTGAGTATTTTAAACAACTATAGGACTAAACAGCTTTAAGATTAACAAGTTATCATCAAATTAAGAGAAAGCCGGAGGGTGGCTTTGTGGCACAATGGATAGAGCACTGGACTTCTAGAGAAAGCCGGTAAAGTTAATATTGTAAATAGTAGAAATCACAACCGTTTAAATAACAATCATTTAAAACACATAAACACACACACACACACACACACACACACACACACACACATATATATATCCATGCTATATGTAAGAGAAGAGTGGCTGGGAGTTGGGCAGTAGCACAGTGGGTTAAGCCCACACGTGGCGCAAAGCACAAGGACCAGCTGTAAGGATCCTGGTTCAAGCCCCTGGCTCCCCACCTGCAGGTGGGTTGCTTCACAAGTTGTGAAGTAGGTCTGCAGATGTCTATCTTTCTCTCCCCCTCTCTGTCTTCCCCTTCTCTCTCCATTTCTTTCTGCCCTATCCAAGGACGGCATCAATAAAAACAACAATAATAACTACAACAACAATAAAAAACAAGGGCAAAAAAAAAGGAAAATAAGTAAATAAATATAAAAATTTTTAAAAAGATAAGAGTGTTTATAATCACAGTTCATGTATAAACTTTTATTTTCAGATGGTGGCTCAGTGGATAAAGCATTGTAGACTCAAGCATGAGGTCCTGAGTTCGGTCCCTGGCAGCACATGTAACAGAGTGATTGATGTCTGGTTCTTTCTCTCTCTCCTCCTGTCTTTCTCATAAATAAATAAAATCTTTTTTAAAAAAAAAGAAGAAGAAGAAAATTCCATATAAAACCTATTTGGCTTAACTCAAAAAATCCAACTCATTATTTATAACAATAACCAAAAAGTTATGCCATAACAAATGATAGAAATACAAGGTAGAATATGAAAAGGCAGGGAGCAAAATTATCCACCTCATTTGTTTGTTGTTGGCTAGATAATTTTGTAAGAATCAGAGGACCATAATTATTTCAATAGACATAGAAAACATTAGACAAAAATCCAATACCATTTCATTATAAAGCACTCAACAATCCTGGGACACTAAATTAGATTCCCAATTTCATAATAAACCTCTATGAAAAGCCCACAGCTAACATCATACTTAATGGCAAATAACATCAAAGCTTTCTCCTTAGCATCAAGCAAAGATGTTTTAGTCTCCTCACTCTTGTTCTACACTGGGCTGGAAGTGATAATCAGGACAAATTGAAAAGAAGATGAAATATAAGCCCCTGGAGATTGAGAAGATGCCAATTTCAGTAGCTATGACTTAATAGTGATATAGATTTTATAGAATATACTAAGGAATTCTACCAAACTACTAGAGTTAAATGAACCTAGGACTATTTTAGTACACAAGACTTACAAATAAACACACATTTCCCCCCCAATAGCAATGACCAACATTAAATTAAATTAAAAATTAGATTTTCAAAACCATATCAAAAGAAACAAAGTATTTGGCAGCAAATTAAATGTAAATATTTACACAGTAAACCTGAAAAATTCTAACAAAAAGCTTAACATAACTGCAAATGGAAAATTAAAGTATTTTATTTATGTACTTTTGAAAAATTTTTGAGAGAGGTACAGAGAGAGAAAGACACAGAGAGAAACACCAGAGCATTGCTCAGCTCTGGTTTATGGTGGTGTGGGGAATTGAACCTGGGACTTTGGAGCCTAAGGCATAAGAATCTTTTTGCATAACCTTTATGCTATCTATCCCACCCATTACTGGAAAATTAATCCATTATTATTGCTTGGAAAGTATACATCTTATTGGCAATAAGACTAGGGAGATAGCATAATGGTGATGCAAAAAAGACTGAGGCATCAAAGGTCCCAGTTTAAATCTCCAGCACCAAGTCAAAATTGAATAGTGCTCTGGTAAGACAAACAAACAAACAAACAAACAAACAGGGGTCGGGTGGTAGCGCAGGCATAAGGATGCGGGTTCAAGCCCCTGGCTGCCCACCTGCACTGGGGGCTCACTTCACAAGGGGTGAAGCAGGTCTGCAGGTGCCTATCTTTCCCTCCCTCTCTCTTTCTTCCCCTCTTCTCTCCATTTCTCTCTGTCCTATCCAACAACAATTACAATAATAATAATAACAACAACGATAAATAACAAGGGCAACAAAAGGGGAAAAATAGCATCTAGGAACAGTGGATACATAGTGTAAGCACTAAGCTCCACCAATAACCCTGGAGGCAAAAAAAAAAAACAACAATAAGAACAAAAGAACAACTTCTAACAAACTACAATAGAGGTTATTATATAGAATTTCACAAATGTTACATACAGGTATCCACAATAGCCAATTAAAAAGTTAAAACAAAACTAAAAATTTATTTTCTGATTTCAAAAATTAAAGCAAATCTAGTAGTGATCACAAATATTGGACTAAACATATGAAAAAACACAAATCAGTGTAATATAATCAAGACTTCTTATATGCTCTCAAATTGAAAATATATTTATAGGCTCTTAAATTGAGAATATGCTTATATGTTCTTAAATTTATCATTCATTTATTTTAGAAAAGTATACAAGCATGTTAAGACTATTCAATTTGATAAAAACATTAGTCTGTAATTTATTAAATTTACTTATGAATGTCTTTTTTCAGAAAGACAGAGAAGAAAGAAAGATAACACACCAAACTTTCCTCTAAGTGCAATGGGGGATTATTTCAAAGTTGGATGCTACACATGGCCAAACAGGCACACTACTCAAGTGAGCTATGTTTCCAACCCAAGAATAGTATTTGCCAAGTTGTGCTGATGTAATTGGATATTCGTAAAAAAAAAATGAAGTAAAGGCATACCCTTATACCCTACATGAAAAACATGTCAACATATATTATAACTGTAAATATAAGTACTAAAGATATACAGACTTAAAGTTCCAGGTGGATTCAATTACAAGAAAATTTCCCATAACATTATGAGATTTACCACCACCCCCCCAAGAACTCAACTAAGTCCCTAGAGTAAATATCATTTAAAAAAGTAAATATAATTATGTACTTTTATATTCATGTATATAATAGCATATGAATATATACTTATGCATGCTTATATATAAATGGAATAAATTAATGACTGCAATGCTTCAAGGGCTACGAAGAAGGAATTACCTATCTTTCCCTGCCACACATTTTTTTTTGCTCCATCTTAATATTTTTGTCTCAATAATATTGTTCCATAAATTGGTGTGTGTGTGTGTGTGTGTGTGTGTGCGTGCACACGCGTGTGTGTGCGCACATGTGTATGTGTCATTGGGGCCTTGTGTATGTATGGTTTTATTTATTTCATTTTTTAAAAATTTTTTCTCCCCCCAAATGGTAGCACATTCATCTAATGTCACGGTTTGAACCTGGACCACAAGGTGCTAAGGCATGTACCCTACTTGCTGAGCTATCTCTCTGGTCCCCCTATCTTTCCCATTTTTGTCATTTTTTTTTTTACTGGCTCTTTACCCTTTGCTCATGAATGTGATTAGGTCATTGCTTTCCAAAACAATTTTTTTGCAACATTTCTCAGCCTAATACTCTTACATTTCCTTACTAAGGCCTTAACATATTTTTCACAGGATTTTTTATAGCCCAACTGGAGTACACTCACCAGAGCATGGTCATAAAAATGAAGATCTCTCATCCCTCCAGAGTGATTCAGCTATCAGGGAAAGGGAAGAGAAATATACATCTCAGCCCACTTAAGCTGCTAAATTGGAGAATCGCTGACTTAATGTGTTTTGTCTCCCACTCCCATAATTCTAGGTAAGATGTTGTGTGTAAATCACTAGTAAATCTCTTCTTCAAAAGGAGACTTAGAGGATAGGGAGAAGAGATTTCTGAGCAACTAAACTTTTATTGAACACCTAAAATATTGACAACCCTGTACTCAGCACTTTCAAATATGTTAAGTTCTCATTCCTATTTTTGGGTTTCTTGTTGGCTATGCTTCTAGCTAACATTTGCATGTTGAATAAACATTTGAGGGGGCCAGGCACAGCAGGTTAAGGGCACATGGTACAAAGCGCAAGGACCCACCTAAGTATCCTGGTTTGAACTCCCCACCTGTAGGGGGAAGGGTGGCACTTCACAGGAGGTGAAGCAGATCTGCAGGTGTCTATCTTTCTCTCACCCTCTTTGTCTTCCTCTCCTCTTTCCATTTCTTCTGTCCTATCCAACAATAGCAGTAGTGACAACAATGGCAACAAAAATGGGAAAAAAAAAAAAAAAAGGTCTCTAGGAGCAGTGGATTCATAGTATAGGCATTGAGCCCCAACAATAACCCTGGAGGCAATAAATAAATAAATAATAAATGAATAAATAAATAAGAAATTGATTAGAGAGGGAGCACTATGTAATATTTAATAGTTGGGACTCTGGAACTATTAGGAAAATTTTACTCCTGATTTCATCTCTGCCTGCTGTGTGGACCCAGAGACTTGAAATCCCCACATAACAGTTTCTTCATGTGTAATGCAGTTATGATAAAGTCAGCTGGCAATTAGTGAAGCTAAGAGACTTAAAGGAATTATTGAATAGAGGGAGCCTAGAGCCATGACTGGCCCCATTGTTAGAATTGAGTCCTTGTTGACCTCTTGTTTCTTCAACCTCACCCTATTTGGATTCTGGGGAGGTTTTTGACTCTTTGCTGTCCCTACCTAGAAGTTTTGAAGTCTTTACAGTGATATCAAAGGTTATAGTATTCAAAACAGTTTCAGGAAATTGTGAGGCGCCTCACAAAGCACCCTGCATTTTTCTGCCTCCAGGAGCCTGGCATTCTGTAAAACATTAAGCCAGCTCCCCACTGCTCCCCCCTACATTCCTGATACTATGACCTATCTGCATAATCATTGTTTTGCCTGAAAGATCCCCACCCATTCCATTTCTTTGATCTATCTTCTTTCTACCCTTAAGACCCTCCCTGCCTGCAGGTTATTATTAATATTACCAGTTAAAACCCTTGCAACAGTTGCTAAGAAAGTTCCTACCTTTCCAGTCCCCTTTTGCCTTTCTCTGCCTCTTTGCTAGCCATTTCCATTTCCAGCTTGTCACTTCTGGGTGTGCCTTTTAAAAGCCTTGGCTCTCTGATCAACCAAGAATTGCATTGTCTCGCCGCCACGAGCTTGGTTCATGAGTCATCTCCCTCACATCCCTGAGTGAGCAGCAGCCCAGGCTGGCTCCCATAGTGTTGTCTCCAATCCAGAGAGTACAAGCCAGGGAAGAGGCATCCCCATGCTAGCCCCTAGCCTGGCAACAGTATGCAAAATAGAATGGAGATGTTTTTTGTGACCTCACCTTAGGAGTTTGCACCATACCATCAGCAATGTATGACTCCCTAGAAAGACCCATCTTTGCTGAATTAATAAACTATGTTCCTTTGTCTTCTGGGTTTGGCCATGAAGCACTCAGTGTTTTCATTATGTTTTACTCATGCGTGGTCATGAGTTTGAAATGGTTAAAGCAATGAGATTATCTCAGCAATGAAAGTGGCCACAGAAGTAAGATTTACATTTGTGCAGGATTTTTTTTTTTTTGCCACCAGAGTTATTCCACTATAGATCCACCACTCCCAGAAGTCATTTTTCCCTTTTATTATTTAATTAAAAAATTATATTTATCTAACTTGATAAAACAGAGAGAAATGGAGATAGAAGGGGCAGACAAAAGTAGAAAATGTACAGTTCTTCAATCCTCTTGAAGCACCCTCCTTTGCAGGTGGAGAGGGAGGTGTGGTAGGGGACTTGACTCAAACCTGGGTCCTTGTGCATGGTAATGTGAGCTCTCAGCCTGCTGTGCCACAGCCCAAACCCCCCAGAACTTTGTAGTTTAAAAGAATCTGTGCACACCATCTCATTTGATCCTCCCAATATGAAAGAACAAAATGGGGAACAAAGCTTCCTTTTCTCTCTCTTCACTTGAACAGATTAACAAAAGCACACCAGCTCAGGAAGGCTGGCTGACAGGCTGGAAGTTATAGAAAGGAAATGGTGAAGAACACATTTCACTCTGTGGCCAAGGAATATCATGAACTCTTGAACCCAATGTCATGCTTCTCCTGTGGATACTTTGTAAAACGATCCTTTCATTGCAGACAATTTGCATAATCAGGTGCCAGTGGCACAGAGTTCAAAGACTAGAGTAAGTGACCAGTCTCTCCAGGACAGACTATTTAAAAAAAAAAAAATTACTGGACTTCTACAGATAAAATCATCCCTAGGCAGACATGAAGACTGGGATCAAGCTAAGTCAGTAAAGGAAAGTTAACTAAAAAAATCAGAGTTTCTCTAAATCTCAAGAGACAGAGGTCCTACTGACAGGAAGGGTACCAAGTAGACTGCTTAATTTGCTATACTCTAACTCCTCTTTGAGGTTGTCCAGCTTTCTGGCATCTGCCTATCATTTCCTAGGAAGTGAAATTGCTTCTGCCTCTGAAAGTCAAAAAAAACAACAACAACAAAAAACAAAGAAGTATTCCCTAGTAAAGTGATGCAAAGCACAAACTGTGCTGATAACTATTCTAGGGAATCAACTGGGCATTTGAAGGTGTCCATTTGTGTATATATGGTAAGTCTTCTGGTCGAGTTTTGAAGTGTGAGCCTGAAAGGTAAACATGGTATATGCTTGCTCATTTGGAGAAGGAAGCAAGTTATGTATCAAGTTCAGTGTTTATTTTTCCTACGGTGCCAATGTTTATGTTGGTACAAGTCATCTTCCAGGATTTCTAAAGTTCATGTAAGGTAGGGTAGCATATTTGAGATAGATTATCATGGTGGGGTGGGGACTGATTAGCAAAACAAGCTCATTTTCTTTCACCACAGGGTCTAAGTATGTAGTTTTGAGCATGTAGCAAACCTACTAAACTCAAAATAAGGCTTTACAAAAGGCAAGTAAAGGTTCTTCTCTGAGATAAACATCATTAAGATAATAATGGCAAGTCAAATCATCTCTTTATTATTTCATCCTCTCTGCCCATATTGATCCCTAAGAATTTCCAGCTATAATTTACAATGGGCACCGCCTAGTTTTCATAGAAATTCATTATCATGAACTATGTAAGAGTAAACAAACATTCCCTACTGAATTCGATTTTTCTTTCTCCAATTTATCTTAGATTCTTGCCAGCAATAACATAACTGCACTGGTGCTACCCTCACTTTGAGCTATATAGAACTGAACATTTCAAAATTTGTTCATTATTTAGTTTCCATTTTCCAGCTTAATAAATATTCCACACATTTTTAATTTAGAACACAATATGGTTTATCACTGAGTGATTTCTACCATATCTCCTGCAGTAAGCAATGTTTAAAATTTTCTAGCTAAATGATAGAAACTAACTTAAAAGTGAATTTAACACCTTTTTGCAAATACAACCTTAAAATACATGCAAAGAGTTTAACAAGCCATATTTTAAAACACTGGGGTTCATCCTGGTTTTACTTCCAAGTCTAGTACTGCTTGGTTTCCTTCAGCATTAGTTACCATTTAGTTTATTTTTATATCATAATTTGGTCAGTTTACATTATAGAATCATAATTTATGCTACAAATGTGTTTTTAACATTTATAGACCACACTTTAATCTAATCTAATTCCAAGTGTTAACCTCCTATTTGAGATAGGGAGATATTAATGAAATCCTACCGGAGATGAGCTTATATTCTGTTGGAAACTCGAAACTTCAGTAGAAAGTACAAAAACTTAATAATTCTAGTAATTTTATGATCAACAACTGCTTTTGTAAAGCACTATCAATCTTCAAAATCCTAGGAGTTATTTATTACTATGTCAATAGCTGTGTCTTCTAGCCATTTGAGGATTACATCATCTGCAGCAGAGATAACCAAAGTACCCTAAAGAACAGGTCCCAGCTATTCAATATTTTAATCTTTCCTCTCCTATCATTTTCCATCAATAGAGAAATTTTGTACCTTAAGGGATAAGATGCAAATTATATAGCTGTTAAACACATGATGAAAGAGAAGTGAGGTTTGTCTTGGAGGACCTGATCAAAGACTTTTCCTTTTGCAGTGATAATGACTATGCAAAATAATCAGACTTCCTTCCAAATTATGAGTGAATGCATGTTGGTGGATTGGGTTAATGTCAAAGTGTTGCTTCAGCCATAATATTTGCTACTGCAAAACAGACTGTGAAATTGTAAGTCTTGACTAAATTTGATTTTGTTTTCTACTCATTTAAATGCCACTCCTCAAAAATAACAGTCAACACAAAAATAAAATGTCTTGCCTGCTTGGCTGATGTCTGGCAATAGGATGACAAAGCTTAGTGATTATGCTGGGACCATAATTTTGACATTTCACAGTATCTTCTAAAATTACTAAGATCCAAACATTATTTTACTCTGCTATATAATACAATAGAAAAGCTTAATTTAGTGGAGATTAGTAAAGTCCCAGAAAGCAGTATCACTGAACTCAATTATAGATTATGGATCCAAGCATGATATTACTTTTCTTTTTTTCTCCAAGGAACAAATAGATAAACCCCAATTTTCAACAAATTGTAAAGCACTGAAATGTTACAGATGGAAAGTTTCTTTTTCAGTGACTGTTCAGACAGGTCAATGACTTTCAATTTAATTTAGAATTGAAGAACAAGGGGGGTCAGGTGGTAGCACAGTGGATTAAGCACTCATGGCACGAAGTGCAAGGACCGGCCTAAGGATCCCGGTTTGAGGCCTCGGCTCCCCACCTGCAGGGGAGTTACTTCACAGGTGGTGAAGCAGATCTGCAGGTGTCTATCTTTCTCACCCCTCTGTCTTCCCTTCCTCTCTCCACTTCTCTCTGTCCTATCCAACAACGATGACATCAATAACAACAATAATAACCACAGTAATGATATAAAAAACAACAAGGGCAACAAAAGGGGGAAAATAGCCTTCAGGAGCAGTGAATTCATGGTGTAGGCACCGAGTCCCAGCAATAAACATGGAAGAAAAAAAAAGAAGAAGAAAAAACAAAAAGAATTGAAGAAAAAATATGTCTACATAATCAAATTAGCACGGAATCATCAGACTGGAATCACCTAAAATACTGATTTAATGTGCATTATTACTTATAAAGGTCATTTGGAAAGGAGACTAAATTGAAAATACTTATTTGGCCATCTTCATAGGAGTTTATATAAGAAAGAATATGAGAGAACACATTTATGTGTGTATATGCAAATTGTGATATTGTTTTTGCTAGAGTATTCAATTATCTCATATCCTATCATGCAGTATGCTACAAAGAACTAAAGGTTAACTTTTTACAAATTTGTAGCCACCCCTCCTCCCTTTTTTTCCCTTTTACTTTTAGTTTCTAGCAAAACTAAGGTGGACGTTGGGGGATTGGGAAATCAAAACTAAACTGACTGTGTCTTATAGCTTGGAAGCTATGACAACTCTCCTAGGGAGAAGCCCTGGCTATTTTCTTGGTTTTGAATGGACCAAGACAGGACCTTACAAATACCATTGTTTTGATACAGACCCCAAACCCTTGGCTGAACAGAATTGATTAGTGGAATCGTGCACAACAGCCCCAAGTGACTTTTGCTTGTCTTTCTCTTCTCTGTTATAATAGTAAAATCACACCTCTGAGGAGACTTTTTTTGCTGCCACTTTCTGACATTTGGTGTGATTTAGGTTTTGATATGTTCCTCAACTTTCCATGTTCATCCCTCTCTTTCATAAATATACTTGATCTTTTTTGTTGTTGTTGTTATAGAAAACTCCTAAACACGTAGAGATATCTCTTTAACTCTACTTGTATAAAACCCAAAATGGACCCCAATCCATTCTTTCAAGATTATCGACAGTCTCCCCAACTCAAGTTGACTTTCAAGTCAATAAAACATCCTTTTTTTTCTTTTGTGTATGTTTTAGATAGAGACAAATGATGGTAAAAAATGATTACCAAAGTTTCCTTCCACGTAGTGGGGGCTGGGCATGGGCCTGAGTGAAATACAAGACAAAGCATTGCACTATCCAAATAAGTTAGTCTGCCAGCTCGACCCATTCTTTTCTATAGTTTATGAATCCTCGATAACAAAACTACATGCTATTTGCTACAATTATTTATATTTTCTGACTCCCATCAAAAATAGAAGAGAGTTGCTTATATGTAACACCATTCAAATCCCATATTGCTTTTACTTTTCTGGGTTCAAAATTCCCCACCCATCTCTTTCCTCAAATATTTTAATGATTTTAAATTTCTACTTTGGATTATTTCGACACTGATAGTTTATCTATGAAAACCTAAAGATTTTGCACAAAATCAACTAGACATATTAATTCTAACACAGGCTTAATAGTTGGCCATAAGGATCTTTCACTATTTTTCATATAAAATTTATATTTAATCTGTGACCACTCCATTACTATACTTATCAGTGGAAATTTTAACAGACAGACCCTGGATTGATGTTGCACTGTATGTAGGAAGCAATATAATGTGTTGGTGAGCAAAGGTAGGGTCATAGGTATAGTAGGTACTGATATGGAGGCAAGCTGGAAAAATTTAGCAGTGGGAGACAGTGACATGGAGAGCCAACCACTGCCATCACTAAGATCATGGTGATTCTGTATAACCAGTTGAAAACTGTGTTGTATGGAAGCTAAGGTTCCTTTGTGCTAAGATTTTATTGTTCTCAAGACTACAATATCTACTTTTTTCAGTGCACAGAAATTGTGTAAGACTCAGCTCATGTGTTCAGCATTAAAACTGAAAGATGACAGGTAAATATGCTATAGTGGGAGACTCTGGTGGTTTAGGTAAATGTCTTTTGGGGAAAGGAAAGGAGAGATAAGACAGTGAAGGACAGATTAACTCTCACTGGCTCTGATAATTACAACCAAACACGATAGATGCAGATGGCATTTGTTCTTACCATTTCCACTTCAAAAAAATCAAATTAATTAAATTTTGTTTCTATAGTCCACACTTTTTTAAAAACATGTTTTTAATTTTTTATCTTCATTTATTTGTTGGATAGAGACAATCAGAAATTGAGAGGGAAGAGAGGGAAGGGATTGATAGAGGAGAGAAATAGACACCTGCAACACTGCTTTACCACTTGTGAAGCTTTCTCCTGCAGTTGGGGACTGGGGGCTGGAACCTGGGTCCTTGTGCACTGTAACATGTGCAGTCAACCAGGTGCACCACCACCTGGCCTCCTCCACAAAGTTTTTATTTTAAATATTTCTTGTAAAAGAAATACTTCAAAAATTATTTACTGATATACATCTTCTTTTTATCCTTACTAAGGCATCACTGTTCTAGGCTAACATTTTTTTCAGAAAGAGAGAGACAGGGAATGAAGGAAAGGTAAGAGAAAGAAAGGAAGTGAAGGAAAGATTCCATAGAGCCAGTAATTCTTCCATGCTGGTGGAAGCTGGGATATTTTTCTTTCCTTAATTCCAGAGAGTCCATCTCAAATTTTCCTGTTTATTTTTAATTTTTATTAGTGACTTAATATTGATTTATAAATTATGAGAAAACAGCAGTATAGCTTCATACCATTCCTACCACCAGAGTTCTCTGTCCCCATCCTCTCCACTGGAAATTGCTGTAGTCCACACAAGTCACAGACATGGATTGTCTATTATTTATATAACTATTTCTATAAGAGAGAGAGGGAGAGGGAGAGAGGGGGGGAAGAGAGAGAGGGAGAGAAAGAGGGAGAGGGAGAGAGAGACAAGGGGAGAGATACTTGTACTACTGTTTCACCATTTGTGAAGGGTCCAGGGGCATGAACCTGGGTTTTTGCACATAGTCATGATAATTAATTAACATGTGTGCTCAACTGGGTACACCACTGCCTGGATCCCATTTCAGTTTTATTGATGAAAAAAAAATGAAGGATAAAGTTGCCAAAAGTTTTGACACTATCAAATCCCAGTCTTTATCAGTATCATCTCAAACCCACACTGACCCATCTCAAACCCACATGGACATATTGGAGACCTGGCCAGATCTGTTCACCCACCAGGAGCCCCATCAGACTCATTTCCAAGCCTAGGAGTCTCCCTAGTTATCAGATTCTACCCCCACACATCATGGTGATTATTCAAATAATTGTGTGAAGTCTATGCTGAGTTGCCTGTGATTCTGAAAACCTGCAGCAAACCAAATGCCCAGCTAGTTCATCAGTGTGATGAGGCGGCCTCCACAGGCACTATTCTGAACTTCCTCCCTGCTGTTCTATGCTGATGGCAGGGTTTGGTGATGGAGACATACATTAAGCAGAGGGAAACATCCAGATTTTCACATAGCTCCAGTGGGCATATTTCGACCCACAACACTCTCCCTCTGCATGGGGAAGGTACTTTTCAAACAAGGAACCCCCAAAACCCATTTCATAATCACCCTGATATATACACAGGCCACCATTTACCTCTGCATGCAACCACTATCTTAAAACCATAAAGAGCTATTTTGGATAGAAACACATAAGAGACCATTCCATCAAGGAGAATATAGCAAATTTTCTCCCCATAAGAGACTGGAGGCATTACTCAAAGCCTACTTTTAGCTGCTGTGACTGTAGATATCACTTTGAAAGGGTACTTGGTTTCAGCTGGATGTGACCAAAAGAAAATGATTCTAAATCAAATAACAACAGGCTCTGGAAAACCATGCCATCTAATCGATCTGGGGCACTGTAATTTTAGAATGTGTACCTTTCCAGGGCTGATGAGAACAGTCTCTTGCAATCACATGACAGATAGAGATTCACATGCCAGGTTTGGACATCTGAGAGGTCAAATATAATGTCACTGCTATGAAAGGAACATAAAAATTGACCATCCCAACTTAATTGGGAAACCTGATTGGTCTATTTCTTGTCTCAGATTTATTTTCAAATATTCAGAGTCAGGGCTGTGATCATAAATAAGCTTTATTTATGTTTTTTTCCCCTTGCCCTCCTGCTAGCCCTATAACATACTAAAAAAAAAAAAAAAAAAACCTAAGTAAAACAAAAAGTGAATGAAAAAAGACACAGATCAATTATTTTGCTGTATTAGTTATACTGACTAATATGTGTTTCATTGATTTGTGCATTAATAAAAGTTATGGTGAGTAATATCATATGTAAGATTCTTGTTAATGTTCTTTCTCTTTTTCTGTTTTTCCTTTTCTTTTCTTTTCTTCTCTCTTTCTCTCTCTCTTTTTTTTTTTTTTTACCAGATCACTGCTTAGTTCTGGTTCATGGTTGTGCAGGGAATTGAACCTGGGACTTTGGAGCCTCAGACATGAGAGTCTCTTTGCATAACCATTATACTATCTAGTCCCCCATTTGTTAGTGTTTTTATCATTCTCCTGTTGAGGTGTCAGTTCAGCCTATGCCTTCTGGAATGCATCACTTTCACAGAGCTATTACACCTCAGTTGATGCTTCTACTCTTAGTCACCTCTCAAATATATGTACTTTGACATCTCTCAATGGTGGGCTATAGTTACTGTGCAGACATGTGTGAACAGGGCTTTTCATCATTTAAATCCTTTCAGTCCTAAGGGCAGGGAGTTACCTGTATCTTGATCTAAGGAATCTGACACCTCAGTCTCTCTCAACTGGTGGAGAATGAAAAGCAGCCATCCAAATAGCTCAGCTGGGGAACAAAAGTCTGTCACCTACAAAATACAGTTTGAGCAAAAGGTTGAATTTCCTAGAAGGTGCCCCTGGAGGCAAAGTGCAGATTAATTCTATAATGGACTGCTAACCAAAGGCTAGTTTTTGGAGGGGGGGGTGTCAGGAAAAAAAGGATTTGTGCATTAATGAAAGTTATAGTGAGTACTATGATATTTAAGATTCTTATTAGTCTTCTCCTTCTCCTCTTCCCTCCTCTTCTTCTCCTTCTCTTTCTCCTTCTCCTTCTCCTTCTCCTCCCCCTCCCCCTCCTCCTCCTCCTCCTCCTTCTTCTCCTCCTCCTCCTCCTCCTTCTTCTTCTTCTCCTTCTCCTCCTCCTCCTCCTTCTTCTTCTTCTCTTTCTCCTCCTCCTCCTCCTCCTTCTTCTTCTTCTTCCTCTTCCTCTTCTTCTAATTCTCCTTCTCCTCCTCCTCCTCCTCCTCCTCCTCCTCCTCCTCCTTCTTCTTCTTCTTTTCACCAGAGCAACACTAGTTTTGGTTCATTGTTGTGCTCTCCAGACTCCCAGCTTCTGAATACACTTATTTTGCCTTTTCTCTCATTTTTTAAGAGGTGGGGATTCCTTTTTTTTTTTAATCTATACTTTTTGTGTATATATGTGTGTGTGAGAGACAGAGACAAAGAGAGAAAGAGAGAGAGAAAAGGAAAGAGAGAAAACAACCAAAGCACCATTCATTTCTGGCCTATGGCGTTCGGGGGGGATAGAGCCGAGTGTAGTTGGGGCCTCAGGCAGGTAATCTGCTGCTCTAACACTTTGTCTCCACACACCCTACTTTTTCTTTTACATGTGTCCTGTTCATTTGATTGTTGGCCTAACCTTCAAGAATGCAAAGGAATGAAGAGTGTTTTCCTTTCTTGTTCACAAGCATTTCTCAGGATTGGGGCAGATCTGGAGTGTTTTTATTGGGTGAACAACGCTCCCATCACAGTTTTGCAACAGTGATGTGGGTTAGAGATGAAGATGGCAGAGAGGGCTGAAACTGGGATATCAATCTTCAAATGGGGACAGAGTTTCTGTGCTGCCAAGGTGACGTCACTCTAGGGAGCCACCGCCTAACTGTGAGCACAGTCTTCATGACATTGTACGGCAAACTTAAAAGTGATTGCATTTTTGTACTTTCCATTATGTGCTTTTTTTTTTTTTATCACAATAAGAAAACAGAATACCGAAAGAGCACAGAATCACGATGATAGGAAGATAGATGAATTGCTGAGTTCCTTGCTCATAGCCTTTCACCGCCAGCTGCATTGTACTCTCCCCAGATTCATAGGCTAAATCCTTACACGCCAGTGCATTCGAATGTGACTGTAAAGAGGTGATTGTATTCAAATGAGACCTTTAGAATTCACTTGCTGATGTAAAAGAAGAGTTTTGTTCCCAGGCCTGGGAGAGACCCTTCCAGCAGAGAGAGACCCTCCCAGAGGAAAGAACCATTAAATACAGAGGGAGTAGAGGGTAGTGAGCAGAGGAATCAGATTAGCTGTCACCTTGAATTTAAGTCTTCCCAAACTGTGAACAAGTGGATTTGTTGCTTTGTGCAGAACCAATAAAATCAAGAGCAAAACATAAATATGTCCTTCAGATTATAGATCTTATGTAGTCAATAATTTGCTCTTTGTTTTTATTTGTCTCTAGGGCTATTGATGAGGCTCCGTGCCTGAACTATGAATCTACTGCTCCTGGTGGCCATTTTCTCTTATTTTCATTTATTTATTTTCTCTCCTATTTTTTATTTTATAGGACGAGAGAGAAATTGAGATTGGAGGGGGATATAGAGAAGGAGAGAAAGACAGACACCTGCAGACTTGCTTCAAAGGTCATGAAGTGACCCCTTGCAGGTGGGGAGCCGGGACTCAAACCCAAGTCCTTGCTGGGATCCTACTGTGTAGTACTATGTGTGCTTAACTGGGTATGCCACTAGCCGGCTTGCAATGATTCGCTGCTTGTTGAATACCATTTCTCTCCCTCCCTCGCTTTTTAATTTTTCAAAATTATTTATTGAATAGAAACATCCAGAAATTGAGTGTGAAGGGGGAGGTAGAGAGGAGAGAAAGAGAGAGAGACACCTGCAGCAATGCTTCACGGCTCATGAAACGTCTCCCCACAGGTGGGGACCGAGGGGTTGAACCCTGGTCCTTGCTCACTGTGATGTGTGTGCTCAACCAGGTGTGCCACCGCCTTGTCTCCCGAGTGTCGTTCTCAACTCTTTACATCCACGTTGGAGCTATTCAGTAGTAGAACTTCATAATATAAGAAATACAGACCTTATAATACCAGTAAGAGGGTCCGGTGGCAGCGCACTGGATTGCGCGCACATGTTAAAATGCACAAGAACCCAGGTTCAAGCCCCCAGTCCCAACCTACAGGGGGAAAATTTCATGAGTCATGAAGCAGGTCTGCAGGTGTCTGTCTTTCTCTTCCTCTCTTTGTCCTCCCCTTCTCTCTCATTTTCTCTTTGTCCTATCCAACAACAATGACAGCAATAAAAATAACAACAATAATAATAACAATGATAAACAACAGGGCAAAAAAAAGGGAAAAAGTGGTCTCCAGGAACAGTGGATTCATAGTGCAGGTACCGAGCCCCAGCGATAACCCTGAAGGCAAAGCAAATAAAAAAAAAATGTATTTTATGTATTATCACTGAAAAGATAATATTTCTAATAGAAATATGCAATTATAAAAAACCAAATATAAGACACAATATGTCAACGTGACATTGCATATTTAAATGAAAATAAATCTCCTTTAATTGGTCCCATCAGCTAAATTTTTATGATTATTTATAGGGATGAAATAGTACTCTAAGCAACCACAATATGTCACTTTTCTAGATTTTTCTGCAATCAGTAAATTCCAGTGAGTTAGAGAATAGGGTGATTCATCTGACCTTTTAAACTCTAATTGCAGCCAGTTTTTTGCAGACTGGTGAACTGTATGAACCTCATCTTCCTAGGGTCTGCCTTCTGACTCATCTTTATCTCAAGTAACTTAGATTGTCATCAAAACTAGTGAGCTGTGATGATAGAAGTTCAAAAGAAAAACAAAGGTACTTACATGACTTAGAAATACTGAGGTATTTCATGCATTTGTCATAGTTATTATTTGGAAATGCAATTTTCTAAATAGCATTTAAAATACATAGCTGAAACACTATTTCACTAGGAAATACACTTACTATAATTTTTTTTATGTCTTTTCATAGTCACCTTCCAAATTTTCAGCTGTTTCAACACTCTCATGCTACATTAACTTTTTTCTTTTTTAAAGTTGATTTCTTAATTTTATTTATTTGTTATTGGATATAGACAGAAATTGAGATGGGTGGAGGAGATAAAGAGAGAGAGTCAGAGATACACCTACAGCCCTGCTTCACCATATATGAAGTTTCCCTCTACTGATGGTGACGAGGGGCTTGAACCTGGGTCCTTGTGTGTGGGACTATGTGAAAGCCTGGTAGAGCTTAGGGGAGATCTCTCATACTTGTGAAGGAGGTCTGGAAAGACACCCCACTTGTTAATCTCTACCCTCTAGGGATGGAGTTTAGAGGGAAATGCTTTCCGTGACTCAGTTTCCCCCGTTAGTTTCTCAAAGCTTCACAAAAGCCTGAATCCTCTTCCACTTAGTTCAGTCCCCTGCTAGCAGACCAAATGACTGCCTGTTTGTAAGTTCATTCAAAGTTCACTAAATTCACCCAGAGTTCACCATATTCACCCAGAGCTTACCATCCTTTCATCCTTTGATCACATACATAGGCATAATCCATCACAAGTATTGCCAGCACCCTGGCAGTGAGAACCCCACACCTATTTCCTTTTCTTTGATATCTATGATTTACATCAATCCTTGCTCTTCTCTGCTTTATCTCACCTTACTGGTTTTACCACTATGTTTTTCTTAATACCTTTAGATAATTAACATGTCTTGCATCTTAGAAACTAATTCCTTTGACCTTTCGGTATCTCATCAATTCCTGTCTTTCCTACCCCTCCCCACCATAGGGGGTAGCTGACATTTAAGAAACCTGTAATTTCTGACATATGTGAAAAATGTCCTTTGTTCTGTTTGCTATAAAACCATGTGCTTACCCCAAATAAAGCAGAAGTTCATACTTGAATTCCTCCTGGTGCTTCTTTCTGTTTCACACGGTCACTAGAACCAGTAACAGGAAGCCAGTGGCTTACCTCAGGTTGGCACTATAATGTGAGCACTTAGCCAACTGCATCACCTCCTGGCTTCTATATCTTCTCTCTGTTTCTTTTTTTATTTTTTTATATTTATTTATTTTCCCTTTTGTTGCCCTTGTTTTACTGTTGTAGTTATTATTGTTGTTATTGATATCATTGTAGTTGGATAGGGCAGAGAGAAATGGAAAGAGGAGGTAAAGACAGAGGGGGGCGGAGAAAGATAGACACCTGCAGACCTGATTCACCTCTTGTGAAGCAACTCCCTTGCATGTGGGGAGCTGGGGGCTCAAACCAGGATCCTTATGCTGGTTCTTGTGTTTTGTGCCATGTATACTTAACCGGCTGCGCTACCGCCTGACTCCCCCCTCTGTTTCTTTTATCCTACTATATTTTATAGTCCTTTATGTGAGGCAAAGACCATCTAGTCACAAGAAATACATATCATCTCAAAATATCTCAATCATAAAGAGGGATGATATTTGGAGATAATGGAAGTATCTCTTGCAAATTTAGTAAAAATTGAATTTCTCTTTAAATGTTATTTAGAGCATGGCTATTTTTGTACTTATTGTATAGGACCAGAGAGATACCAAGAGGGAAGGGTAAAGTAGGGTGAGAGACAGAGAAACACTGGCAGCACTATTTTACTGCTTATGCAGCTTCCACTTGCAGGTTGGAACTAGGGGCTTTGAAGGTAGCTTCATACAGTTCTAGAGAAGTCTGTAAAAGCAGAGCTAAAAAAAACTAGGATAGCCAAAGGCCCTTTGGAATATAACTAAAATATGCCTACTAGCTATCTACAAAAGGGAGGACTCCCCCAACTCTTCATCTGCATTATTCTAGCCTTTAGGTCCATGATTGGTCAACATTTTTTTTTTGGCTTTGTATTTTGCTGGCGCTCATGTGGAGTGGCTCCAATCGGGGGGGGGGGTAAGCCTCCGACCCTCCCTCACCAGCTCTAGTGGCTGTATGACTTAGAAAGAGGCATCAGGGAACATTCTAGTATGAACATTCGTTTATTTGGAGAAGAGTACAGGTCTTTATACTGGGTTAAACAAAGAGCATTTTTCACATATGTCAGAAATTACAGGTTTCTTAAAGGTCAGCTTACCCTTATGGTAGGGGGCTGGTATGACAAGAATTGATGAGATACATAAAGGTCAAAACAATTAGTCTCCATGATGTAGGTGAGGTAATTATCCAAAGGTACCTGAGAGAAGCATAGGGGTGAAACCAGTAAGGTGATGTAGAGAAGAAGAAAAATGAAGCTTGATGTGAATCACAGATACCAAAGAGCACAAGGAAATAGAGTTCTCGCTGCCTGGTATTGGCGGGGGTGTATGATAGAGTATGTTCTCCTATATGATCAAAAGGTGAAGTGGATGTATGAACTTTGAATGAACCCTCAAGCAGGCAGCCATTTGGCCTGCTAGCAGGGGGAACTAAGTGTGAGAGGCTTGTAGGCTTTCTGTGAGCTTGAGAGACTAACAAGGAGAAACTTAGTCTGGGAGACTTTTCCCTCTTGGATCATCTCAACAAGGAGAAAGGCTAAGAAGTGGGGTGTCTTTCCAGACCTCCATCCAAGGATGGGAGAGTTCCCCTAAGCTCTACCAAGCTTTCACATAGTCCCACAGTATGTTAATTCTCTTTTCAGCCACCAGGTTCCAGACGCTGGCAGGATGCAACCAGACTTCCCTGGAAAGACAACCCCACCAATGTGTCCTGGAGTTCCAATTCCCCAGAGCCCTACCCCACTAGGGAAAGAGAAAGGCAGGCTAGGAGTATGGAGCAACATGTCAATGCCCATGTTCAGTGGGGAAGCAATGACAGAAGCCAGACGTTCCACCTTCTGCATCCCACAATGGTCCTGGGTCCATACTCCCAGAGGGTTAAAGAATAGGAAAGCTATCAGGGAAGGAGGTGGGATACGGGGTTCTGGTGGTGGGAAATGTGTGGACTTGTACCCTTTTTATCCTCTGGTTTTGTCAGTGTTTCATACATATATATAAAGCATAGCTAAAGCACCAGCATAGAGGCAATATTCTCAATGAATGGGCAGGAAGACGTGTATGTATTAAATGAGGAACTATGGCACTGCATCTCCAATAGAGTGCATATGTGCTTAAGAATCATCCAGGGAGGCTGGGCAGCAGCACACTTGGTTAAGCACACATGGTACAAAGCCACAAGTACCAGCGTAAGGATCCAGGTTCAAGCCCCCAGTTCTCCACCTGCAGGGGGTGGGGGTCACTTCACACACAGTGAAGTAGGTCTTCAGGTGTCTGTCTTTCTCTCCCCCTCTCTGCCTTCCCCTCCTCTCTCAACTTCTCTTTGTCCTATCCAACAACAACAACAGTGATGACAACAATAATAATAATGACAACAACAAGGGTAACAATAAGGGCAACAAAAAGGGGAGGGAGAAATGGTCTTAGGAGCAGTGGATTCATAGTTCAGACACGGAGCCACAGCAGTAACCCTGGAGACCAAAATAAATAATAATAATAACCATCCAACATGGACTTTAGAGACATGCTAATTTCCAGTGCTCCATCAGAAGTCATTCACTTTTCAATCTCCTAACTTGTGGCTCAGCTTGGTTGAAGTTCTATCAGAGAACTTTATAACCACTACATTAAGAGACCAGTTGGTGCTATGAGTCAACCTCATTCAAGGAAACATGATTCTGCTCAATAGGAAAGACAGTATCACCCTTTCACTCAGTGAGTTACCGAAAATATGGGATCCACTTGGACTGACATATAGCAAAGGAGATTTTAGAATAGTATAATCATTGAGAATTTTAAATGTTTTTAGGAAAAATACATTGGGCCACAACCACATGCCAGCAGTCAACATCTGCTGAGTGAATAGGTTAGAACAATTTAGCCCGAGCAGTATAGGGAATAAATGACTATCAGTTATGGTCTTGGGATGCATTGGATCGACCTTCTCGTGGTGCATCCCGTGAGTACCCATTCATTGGGGAAACTGACGATCCTTCTAAGCCGACTGAATCCACATGGATCCCAGTCACTTTCAAAGCCAGCATCAAGCAGCTCCTGACAGCTTTCAACCTGACGCTATGGACTGGCTACGGAAGAAGGGCAAACGCTAGAAGAAGAAGAAGTTATAGTCTTGACAGATGTTATAGTAAACTCTGCAATAGATTATCCTTCTAACATTCTCATTAGAGATTTCCTTCAGGTTAAAAAAAAATGGCTGAGTGTCCTACAAGAGAGATTGATAAATGTATATGGGAATATATTGTGTTAGGGAATAAGGTGGGCTTAGGCACTGCTGGAACTGAATCAGAGCACACTGAATGAGGATAGCATAAAGGGAAGTTAGTTATAAAACACACATATCACGATTTACCCTCCCATGCTTGATGTTTACAACCCATCATTGTATTGGTTTCTTGTAAGAGTCAACCCTTTTCTAATACTGTGCCTTACATATTACATAGCGACTTGACAGAAATATTTAGAGTAGTCTTTCAGGCTGAGATTTTTAGCTCGGTCTTAAGCCTTGCTTCCTCTTCATTTCCCAGGTGTCAGAAGTGCCCCACTGCCAAAGGCTCCCCATTCAGACAGTGCATTTTCCCCTTGACAGGTATTTGTTTCTTCCAACAGTTTCTTATGATTAGTTTCTAAATGATTAGTTCTGTGTTGGTATTTTATTTTGTTTTTTGTTTGTTTGTTTTTATTTCTTAATTTTATTTATTTTCCATCTTGTTGCCCTTTTTATTATATTGTTGTTGTGGTTATTATTGTTGCTGTTATTGATGTCACCCATGTTAGATAGGACAGAGAGAAATGGAGAGAGGAAGGGAAGACAGAGAGGGGGAGAGAAGATAGGACAGAGAGAAATGGAAAGAGGAAAGAAAGACAAAGAGGGGGAGAGAAAGACAGACACCTGCAGACCTGCTTCACCGCCTGTGAAGTGACCCCCTCCCAGAAGGTAAGGAGATGGGGGCTCAAACCCGGGTCCTTTTGCAGGTCCTTGCACTTCGCACCATGTGAGCTTTACCTGCTGCTCTACTGCCCAACTCCTGGTAGTTTATTTTGGAGGACTAGAGATAATAAATATGTTTTTATCAAAAAGTATCATAATTAAAAAATAATTTAGCTCAGTGAAATAATTCACTTGGATAGTGTACAACTTTGTAATGTTTGTAACCCAGATGTGAACCCAGGTCCTGCATCACTGAAGGAAGCTTAGGCGCTGTGACATCTTTCTCTTTCCATACTTCTACCTAAAACAAATAAATATTTAAATATATTTGGATTTTAGGGTTGTTTTTTCTATAGCTTTATATTTCCTCCATCTTTATATGGTCATAGATCTCTTCCCTCTCACCACCATTACCTGTGTTCTTGAAGTTTTCAAATCGCTCTGCAATATCTGCTATAGAATTCTTAGTCTATACAAGATGCATGGACATTGACTCTTGATCTAAATAGGTTATATCCTTGGGATAATATAAGTTAATTTTCACAAGAATCAAAACTTTATGTAAACTATCCTTTCCTCATTTTTCCCCTCAGTCCTAACTATTAAGTCAGTTAAACCTCCAACCCCCAGCACCTGGAAACAAATCTGATTCCTCTTTTATATTCTAAGTATTACTATCATTGGAAGGGGGCAACTCCCATTGCAGCTTGAGGAAACTAAATAATGCCTCAACTCTCTTCAATGGCATAATCTTCTAGAAATAAACTCCTGCGGCTCCAAGAGAGAAGAGAGCTGGCAGTCACACAGGGCTTTTTAAACAGGTTTCTATTGATTAATGACACATTTCAGTTTCTATTGATTAGTGACACATGTCACTTCATCTCGGAGCATATTGGGTGGAATGAGTCACTTGGCCATGTCTAGCAGCTCTGAGACTAGGGAAGATGGTTAGCAGCTGGGATGTTTGTTGAACAATTGTTCTCTTCTGGGGAACATCATACTGCTAAGTAGATGTTTTTGAAATGGAAAGCCTGTAGCTATCTTTTACACTATTAAAAAACACTTTTTTGTTGGAAACTATGTTTAACTATGAGACTCACAGAATGTCTAAAGAATACAAAAATTAATAAGGAAAATATTGGACTAAATTTCAAAATACCTTGCAAATACAAACATAAGGAAAAGTTACGACAGAATAATAACCAAGACACCAAGGTCTCATGAATACCAAAGAACACTTCTGTGTAAAATGACTTAGATTACTCCTAGGGGTTATGAGTTAAAAAAACTGCAGAAACTTATCTGGTCAGATCAGTTTACATACTTACACTGAAGATAAAAAACTGTTTAAAAAGAAATGTCTTTAAAGATACCAATGTTATGATTCTCAATTTCTAGTTTATCCCAAGTCAGAGGAGAGGGTCTTCAACTTGGAAAATTTTATATGATTTTTGTTGAATTATGAGAGTGAGTGAATGGCCCATTCTCAACTGCTCAAATGGAGGGAGAAGAGCTAGAGGGACAAAGTATCCTGCACATTAGAGTCTCCTAAGATTAATATTCTATACACAGAGGAAGAACGGTCTATCCACTAAGGGAGTACATTGTTTTATCCTCCATTCCAAGTGAATACTCTAAAGAAAACTTTCATTACAACCATCTAAAATAAAGGGTTTGCTTTCTAACCCCAGAAGTGGATATAATCATGCATCTACCAATAGAACAGATAGAAATTACTGAAAGGAGGATGGAAGTTAATGAACAATGAAGTGGTCAGGTGGTGACACACAGGTAGATCAAATATATCACCAGACGCTATGACTCACATTCACAACCCAGTTCCCCATTTCCAGGAAGAGCATCACAAATGGTGAAGCAGTGTGACTGCTATCTTTCCTTTTCTCTCTATTTCTAACCCCCATTTATATCTCTATCAGAAAAATAAATAAAGAAAAGGAAAATAAAAGAAATGAAGTGAAAAGAAAAGAAGATAAAAGAAATCTCGGGCTACCAGGAGTGGTGGATTTTGTGTTCCATCAATAAACCTGGTAGCAGAAAAAAAAAGGGGGGAGCAGGGTGATGATTTCGTGTCAACACTGTAAAATCAGCCTCAAGAGTAGATACATTTACTTTGACATTTGACCTTTGGATAACATTTTGCTGTAATAAAGTGAGTTGCAACTTTATCAAGGTAAGGTCTCTTTTTGTTTCTTATATCACATTACCATGGAACCAGTAATTACCATGGAAACAATAATGTAGATGTTTTCATGGTATTCCAAGTACATGGTGAACTGAAGCAGCCCTGACATGTTTTCCTGAGTCTCAGAGTACTTCTCGGAATCTTCTGATTTGGAGAAGAAACGATATAGTGTTGGCCACCCATGGAGGCAGGCATCTTGAGATCTTGACTAGGAGACCATGGTGCCAGACCGTGTCATAGGCTGCTGTGAGATCAACAAAGACAGCACCTAAATTCTTCTGGAATCCATTTTCAATGTAAGTTGAGAGGGCCAGGGCTTGTTCACAGGTAGATCTTCCTGGGCAGAAACCAGCTTGGGCGGGTGATAGGAATTTCTCTGTAAGATGAGAAATACGTGACAGAAGCAGCCTCTCAAGGAGTTTGTAACACATGGAGAGGAGAGAAATTGGTCTATAGCTGGCGGCCAGTGTTGGGTCTTTCTTTGGTTTCAAAACCGCTCTGCACACAACGCCAAACTTTGGGCATAGACTCAGATTCCAAGATGTGGGACAGGAATGAAGCGAGCCACTTCTTTGCCGCGGGGCCCAGGTTAAGAATGAGTTCTGGGGTGATGTTATCATAGCCAGCAGCTGTTCCCAGTTTAACCCTCTTCAAAGTGTCTTCCAGTTCAGACAGTGTAAAGGGAGAGAGTTTTGGACAAGATAACCGGAAGTGGGATGACCA
Source organism: Erinaceus europaeus (assembly GCF_950295315.1). NCBI lineage: Eukaryota > Metazoa > Chordata > Mammalia > Eulipotyphla > Erinaceidae > Erinaceus > Erinaceus europaeus. The sequence goes on from NC_080176.1 coordinate 81,143,558, forward strand.
CTCATGAGAAATTTCTCTTTTCCAGACTGGGTTGATCTTACCACGTCCAACTTGAGTTAGGTGACTGGCCACTGAGTTTGGAGATACAGGAGGATGGGAGATGGGAGGGGGTTGGCTACCGGCACCCAGACTGTGAAGAAGCTTCCAGGCCTTCCTACTTGAGTGGGTGAAGTTCAGACTTCCCTTGAGTTGTTGCCAGCGGGCTTGGCGTGCTGCATCCAGGGAGGCAATGAGATGGTCAGCCACATCTGGGTCGCCCGACTCATCATACTGCTTTAGTAGTTGCTCGCATTCAGCATCAAGACAAGGCGTATAGTTAGCACGTCTCCCACGAGGAATGGCTTGGGAAGCTTCTTTGAAGATGGCTTGGCGGAAGCGCCTGTAGGAATCTTCAGAGGGGATAGAGTTAATTGGAATTGCAGGAATAGATTTGTTGGTAAGATCACTGAACAGACGCCAGTTTGCTTTCTGAAAGTTCCATCTTAGTTTCTCCGAGCACAGAATCAGTGGGAGCTGGAGACCAATGTGGATGATAGCTTCCGGGTGCACCTGGGTGACAAGTCTAGCAGATGGAGACTTGTCTCAAGTGGCCTCCCCCAGGGCTCTGTTCTGGCTCCTACGCTATTTAATATTTACATCAATGACCTCCCAGAAACTTCTTCAAGGAAGTTCATCTACACCAATGACATCTGCTGTGCAACTCAGGCATCCAAGTTTGACATCCTCGAGGAAACACTCACGAAAGACATGTCTCTGATATCTGATGACTGTAAAAAATGGAGACTAATCCCTAGCACTGCAAAAACGGTATCATCTGTTTTCCATCTACACCATGCCTCGGCCTCGCGTGAGCTTAATGTACAGCTTGGCGATACGAGAATCTGGCATTGAAGCCCAGCCAGTCTATCTTGGCGTTACTCTCGATCGCACTCTGTCATTTCACGAACATCTCATAAAAACTGCAGCAAAGGTGGGCGCGAGGAATAACATCATTGCAAGACTGGCCAGCTCCTCATGGGGCGCGAGCGCTTCCACACTACGATCATCCTCTCTGGCATTATGCTATTCCACTGCAGAATACTGTGCCCCAGTATGGTTCCGTAGCCCCCATGTCCACTTGGTCGATTCCAAATTATATTCCTCCATGAGGATAATTTCTGGAACCATCCGTTCCACCCCGGTTCCATGGCTGCCAGTTCTTAGCAACATCGCCCCGCCAGATATTCGCTGGGATGCGGCATCATCTAAGTTCATTTCCCACGTCTATGCTCGACTGGACCTGCCAATATACGCGGATATCTTCGCCCACCCTGTCCAACGCTTGATGTCTCAGTCACCCAATCTGGTCCCCTACGCCTACACTGAACTTCTCTGTTCCAGTCTCTTGGAAACAGAGTTGGCAGTTAGCTGAGGTAAAGAACAAACATCTCATCACAGACCCCTGCAAGCGTCAACCCGGCTTTGACCTAGCATGTTATGATTGGGCCCTCCTCAATCGCTATCGAACAGGCCATGGCGGTGCGCTGCTATGTTCCATCGCTGGGGAGCCAGAAACGACCAGAACTGCCCCTGCGGCTCCAGACAGACTATGACCCACTTAGTCAAGGACTGCCACCTCTCCAGATTCAAAGGAGGTCTCGAAACTTTACATCAGGCTCAACCTGACGCTGTTGACTGGCTAAGGAAGAAGGGCAAACACTAGTAGAAGAAGAGTACTTCTCACTTAGTAGAGTTTCATAGGTGTGCTGAAGTTAGGTAGATTAATCTGCATGATAAAGTCCTGGTTGTAAGGAAATGTCCTGAAAAAAAAAAAAAGAGCACGAAGACCAGATGACATAGATCAATCTCAGAAGAGCTGAGAAATCATGGATGATTCTATGGTTTAATGTGTCCTCCCCAAGTTCATTTGTTGTCATGTAGCTCCAAAGGTGATAGTATTGGGAGAAGGGGTAAGTTGGAAGTGATTAGTTTTTTTTTAGTAAAAATAGGTCCTCATAAAGAGACCTTAAACACTCTCTTGCCTCCTTGAATTACATGAGCAGACATGAAGTCAGTCACTTGGAGGAAGGAAGGCACTCACTCGATCATGCTGGCTCCCTGATCATAGTATTAAGGTACTCAGTGCTCTAAGAAATAAATAGGATCTGGGAAGAAGAGACAGATCAGCATTAGACCACAGGACTTTAATGTTCAAAGTCCATTTGTCACAGATGAGCGGTGCTCTGTGATTTGTTTCTAGTAAAAATAAGTCTTTACAAAGTTCTGTTTACATTTAAAAAGTTTCTGTTACTAAGTAAGTTCCTTCTGTTAAAGCAGCCTAGTGGATAAAGTCATATACCAATAACTGAAGAGTATATGAAGTAATCATATTTACCACAGCAGATTCCACTCAACCAGGCCACTTCTGCTCTGATGCCTTGATGTCTGTGTAATTGCAGGGGTCCAGGAACAAAGCATGAATAGATAAGGCAATGGGGACCCAAGACCAGATTAAATTTGACAGTAGGAAAACGGTTTTCTGGTTTGTTTTTATAACCTGATTTCTTTGGCTTATGATTTTCATTGATGGCATTATTCTAGGAAAACCAGAATTGTTCACTAACAGAATAATCACATTGAAACTCCAGTTCACAGTGACCTCAGAAGGGAAACCTCTTAAAATGGCAAATATTAAATTGAAACATGACCTTAGCTGGATTGTGGATCATTTGGTGAGTCAGCCTGGTCACCTAGACTTGTAATTCAAACAGAAAGCAGGGATCAAATTGGTAGACGGTGAAAAATGGCATCAGATCGATCGGCCATGGTCTTCCAATATTATGAAGTGGGTAGAGGCTTTTCTCAAATAAAATTATGTGGTCATTTAAAATAAATTGATGCAAAGTATTTCTAACATATTCCACTACTGTAATTACTTTGTATGGTGGGAATTTTATAAAGACAACATAAAGGCATTTTTCTTACTTCTCTTTAATTATTTGAATTGCATTCATCAAATAAGTTACTTTATTTTCTAATGGAGATTCAGGCAAAATAATACAATGTATGGACTGTATGGATCTAACCATCACTTTGAAAGCTTGTGTTTTTTTGTTATTTTACTACAGATTCCTTTTATATTTTGGCTCTTTACAGGTATTTATGATTTAACTATCATGGCCATTTTTCTGGAAGATAAATAGTTTATCACTGAAAGGCATTTTTCTTAAATTGCTGAACTATTGTCCACTGCAAGCAACATATTTTGTGGCTAGAAAAATGCTTATAACCATTAGATGATTTTAAAGCAGAATATTAGGATGGTGTCCTGAAAAGAACTTTCCTTCTAAAGAATGATAGCTAAAATAATACAAGTAAATATAAGTATGTATTTATGTGAGTATAAATATCAAGCTGTTCATTAATATTAACAAAATATTACCTTGTTAAGTAATTTTCAACTGTTTGCAATGTAATGTCATCATAAATGAGTCCATTCAATTACTGCTGCTACATTTTAGGTGCTCATATTAATCTCTATGATCAAACATTATTGAAACCCAAAGACCAACTAATTTCAACTGAAATGCATTTATTAATACATGGTTAAATATGACTTCCATCTTAAGGACAGATAGAAAAGTAGAGCACATGCATTATAATAACAAACTTCCCAAGAAGTCTTTTCCTACATTAATTTGCCAGACTAGTTAATTGTTGTTGTAATTTAACTTAAAAAGAGGTTGGTTGGTGGCTGCTTGGCACATAAAAGGAGCTGGGAACTGGTTTAAACAATACAAGGTTTATTAGGGTGAAACAGGTAAAAGGCAAAATAAGCACTTATCATCAAGGGTTAAGAGTACGCTAGGTCCATAAAGTCTGAATATAGTTATCAAAAGTTTAGTCCCATGAGATAAACAATTATCAGCTCTGGTAAATGTTTCTGATGGCTGTAAAGGGGTGTAAAAGTTTACTGGCTAGCAGAGTCACACGTGTTCAGTTCCCAGGAGAAGTAGCCTTGGCAGAACCTGGCACACCTCCCTCAAGATGCTTCTGTCCAGGAGAAGCAGCAGAAGCCAAAGAGAGAGAGAGAGAGAGTGACTTCTGCTGGCTGTACTTTTAAGTCTGTCCAGCCCACCCACAATGCTTTGTACACCAACATGGACTGGATCCACCTACAGTTCACCATGTGCCTGCACAGACCACTGCACACTCTGTTGACAGGCTGACATCAGCACTGTGTTGGGACATCCATCCATGGTCACCGGTTTACTGTGTCACCACAAATTGTATTGAATTTTCTAGATTATCATAAATATTTACATTTAATACATTAAAATAATGTTTTATATGTGTCCTATGAGTCAATTTTAAATCTTGTGCTCATTTTTTTTTTTTGTAAGTAAAAAGATTTAAAGTACCTTTTCTGAGATATCATGTTGCATCTCAGGTATTCCATGTTCATTTCTAACATAAAGTGAAGAGATTTTGGGGGCGTTGAAGTATGTCTTCAACTATATGGTTTTAAAAAGAAATGTAATTGCAGCTGACTAATAGATGGTAGAAATAGACATGTACATCTGTGTTCTATAAAAGTCATAACTCTACATATATTTTCAAAACAAAAATGTGTTATACAATATCGTTGACTAAGATTTAAAAAGAGACTTCAGAGGCCTTTTAAAAACTGCTTCAGAATGTCACTTTTTTGGCAAGCAGGAACATGATATACTTATGAGGCAAGTGAATGAAGATTATTTTGCCAGTTTACCTTCCTTGTAGAAAAATCTTGCTATTTTTTTCACCATCGCTATGAATACTTATTAAATATCAAGATTTGTATTGCATTTTCATTGTGTGTTTCTTATCCAGAAATGCAAAATTCAAAATAGTTTCCACAATGATTATGACAAATTTAAACTCCAGCAGTAAAGCTTAAAACAATTTGATTGTACAGCTTGTTAGATAAATAACATTGTCAGTACAATTTAAAGTTCTCAGCAACAGGATTAATTTCTTTTGTTCACACCACTAGCATTCACAGAACACTTGTTTGGCTCCCAGAGGAAATAAAAGATACATAGTCTTAGCCATGGAGATCAGCGAATAAATCAAATAGTAAACAAATACATTTATAGTATCTTTAAAAGAAGAAAACATGGTGATCAAGAATTTGGGATTTGCTGTATATTTGTTGGACATGTCAATCATGTTTCCATTCTGATAGCTTTAGAGATACATTTTAACATATGTCAGGATGGAGTAGAAATTTTCAGGAGGGCAGAGAACTTCTAGAAGGGATTTTGGACATGGGGCACTTGAAATTCTCTAGAATGAGTCTCTGCAGTCCTATGATAATGGGGGTGGAGGAATTACTAGAGAGTGGGGTATAAATTGCTGCAGAAAGAGGTGGGGATTAGAACAAGAAGGAGACACTGGAAGCTATTACAAACCAGCTCCTAAAATTCTCCTCCAATTTTGCACTTAGAACAAAACAAGATTTATTTAGCAAAAGAAAAAAAAAAGGGAGGTTATATATGCATAGAAAAGAAAAATGCACCAGAAACCCCAACATTTGAACAGCACCAAGGAATTCTATATTTTCTTCATTCGAGTCAAGACTTGAGATTAAATGCTACCAATGGGAGCTAATTAAATAAAACTTAAATTTTATTGTGTCCTTGACGTTATGGTACTAGAAATAGATGAGTTTGCAGGTTAACAGCAAGGGATGGCTTATACATGAAGGTAATTAACAGTAAAAATAAAATCTCACCATGAGAAGGTACTAAAATATTGGGTTGGGAAATATACAAGTTCATCAAAAATTAATGTGATATTTTTATTAGAACTGGACAACTACTTAATCACATAGTGAAGAGAACTCAAGTCTGACCACAAAAGCCAGCCATTCCCATACTTCCATGATGATACGCTGAGAATGAAGACCGGTGGTTGGTGCATAAAATTCTCTTGAAAATGAGGGCCTGGGTCCCTGCTGCCCCATGTAGCTAGCTGCCTTTGAACTAGGACCCCATCAGGTATCATCTTCCCTTCTTAGCAAGGAAATCTGAGACTTTGAAAGTGTTAGGGGATGCAGATCATATATTAGTGACCTTATTGTCACAGGGTTATCATTGGAAATGCTTTGAGGTACAGATGAGAAGATCCCCTAGATAGTCACGCACAGAGTATAAAGTCAGATTCAGTTTCCATGTAAACCCAGAATGATAACAGGAGAAATATCTAGGTGCACTGAAAGCCATGGGAAGCTGGTTGTAGTGTTCCCCTTTACATTAAGGGAATGAGAGTCTGTAATTGTCCTTTCATGCCAAAGACAAGAGATGCAGATTTTTTCATTTTGTTTTGTCCATTAATATTAGAAGAGATTAGACTGAGTAAGCATCACGTTTTACATTCGTTTTTGTTTTCTTTTCTCTCTAGTGTCATTGCTGGGGCTTGGTGCCGGCACTATGAATCCACCACTTCTGGCGGCCATTTTTCTTTTTCTTTCTTTTCTTTTTTTTCTTTTGTTGGATAGGACACAGAGAAATTGAGAGGGGAGGGGACATAGAGAGAGAGAGAGAGAGGCAGAGAGCCACTTGCAGACTTGCTTCACCACTTGTAAATCATCCCCCCCCCCCCCCGGGGGTGGGTAGCCGCGCTTAAATGGGATCCTTGTGAGGGGTTCCTTGAGCTTTGTACTGTTTGCACTTAACCATATGCGTCACTGCCAAGTCCACTTTTTAGGCATTCTTTACCCAACAATCTTTTTTTATCCCCATTTTTTTTTCCTTTGCCCATTGTTACAAGCTATATGCAGTGATCAGACAAGTACGAAATAGAACAATACACATTTTGTTTATATTGCAAAATATTGATGATGAGGTTAATAATGAGAGGGTTGTTTTGCAAGTGGTGAAGCAGGTCTGCGGTGTCTATTTTTCTCTACCCCTTTCTGTCTTACCCTCCTCTCTCAATTTCTTTCTGTCCTATCCAGCAACAGCAGCAGCAGCAGCAACAGCAACAACAGTGGGAAAAAGATGACCGCCAGCAGCAGTGGATTCCTATTGCAGGCACTGAGCCCCAGTGGTAACCCTGGAGGAAAAACAAACAAAAACAAGGGCTGGGGAAACAGCTCACTGGAATAGTGTTATACTTTGCCATGTGTATAGCCTCCACCACATTAAAGGAAACTTTGAAGCTGTGCTCTTTCACTCTCTCTCTACCTTTCTGTCTCACAAAATAAAAACAAGGGAGTCTGGCGGTAGCACAGCGGGTTAAGCACAGATGGCGCAAAGCACAAAGATCGGCCTAAGGATCCCGAGTGGAGCCCCTGGCTCCCCACTTGCAGGGGAGTCGCTTCACAGGCAGTGAAGCAAGTATGCAGATGTCTGTCTTTCTCTCCCCCTCTCCGTCCTATCCAACAAGGACGGCATCAATAACTACAACAATAAAAATTACAACAAGGGCAACAAAAGGGAATAAGTAAATATATAAATATTTTAAAAAGTTATTCTTAAAAAAAATAAAAACAAAACAAAGCTAAACTTTTTCAATTTTAAGTCCTGTGAAAAATAAATATCAGATCATCCAAAGTATTTGATTTAACTTTATGTTTTCAATAGAACTTATTGTTAGTAGAACTTTTATAATCACTCTTATTAATGATTTTAAAGGGAATAGGTCAATAACAAGTGATACAATTGTTCCAGAGAGTAAATAAACTAACTTAAATTATATGATGCAGTGCAGAGTGACACTGCGTACTATATAATTTCATACATATGGTATATTTTATCAGAAGTTAATAATATTCTAGCTCAGTAGGGACCAGTTACAAACTGAGCATCCATGAGAGATTCTTAAAGAAACTGGGAAAACTCAGAAAGAAAACTTTTCAACTCTGATTTATAAATATGCTATTTAAAAACTGTTCATGGGAGTTCAAACTGAAACCATGGCCAGGATAAAGTCATGCCTTGGATGCACATGGTCACATGACTTCAGGTTTTCTCATGTCAGAATACATGTGCCCAAGGTCAGCAAAATAGTAGCTCACTTGAAAAGTGTTTTGCTTTGCCATGTGCATGGCCCAGGTTCAAACCCTAACTCCACTAAACTATGGCACTGTGGCCTATCATATTCTTTCACACTTACTCTCTGCCTGTCTCTCAAAGATCAAAAGCAAAATCAGTTATTATTTTTTTTTCTTTTTCCTTTTCACTTGAGCCTGAAATCTGATATGCAGGTGGATCCAAGTTATTGTCTGGGAAGATGATGTCATGGCTGGAAAAGAACCAGAAAGCTATCAGAGGAGGGAATGGGATACAGAGTTCTGGTAGTGGAAACTGTGTGGATTTGTACCCCTCTCATACTATGGTTTAGTCAATGTTTCCCTTTTATAAATACAAAATTTAAAAATAAAAAAATGAAAAAAAGCAAAACCAAACAACAACAACAACAACAACAACAACAACAACAACAACAAAAAACCCTCAAAACCAACATATATAAACAAGTAAAAGACAGACAAAAAGAGAACATGGGAAAACAAATGTCTAAACAACATGCTGAATGATTTCACTTATAAGTTGATGACTTCACGGGGCCTGGTGGAGGCACACCCACCAGTTAAGTGTGCATGGTACTATGTGCAAGGACCCTGGTTTGAACCCTTGCTCCCCACCTTTGTGGGGATGCTTCAGGATTGGTGAAGCAGGTCTGCAGGTGTCTATCTCTCACCCTCTCTACTTCCCCCTCCGCTCTCAATTTCTGCTTTCCTACCTATCTAAAAAAATAGAAAAAGGAATAAAGAAAGAAAGAAAGAAAGAGAGAAAGAAAGAAAGAAAGGAAGAAAGAAAGAAAGAAAGGCAGGAAGAAAGGCAGGAAGAAAGGCAGGCAGGCAGGCAGGCAGGCAGGAAGGAAGGAAGGAAGGAAGGAAGGGTAGAAAAGCCACTAGGAGCGATGGGTTTGTAGTGCTGGCACCGCGCCCCAGTGATAACCCTGGAGGCAAAAATAAAATAAAGTAAAAAAAAAATAATGATTACTATATAGAGCTAGCTGCCAGAGTGCAGCCGTTAAAGCAAAGAACATGTTACAGTTTCTGAGACAAGCCGCATGAAAGAGTAATGCAGAGTATTAAAGGGTGTAGAGATAAACCAGGGAGGCTTGGAGCGATTTAATTTCCTGGCTTTGGGAACTTTTCTTTCAAGGACATTTTAACAAATCAAGTACATTTTCTAATACCACGAGTGAGCAAGCTATTTCCCAGGGTGCTTTTGGGATATCACCTGGGAAATGTATCAATTATTTCAAACCACTTTGGCATCAAAGACGACAGCTCTAGACCAGACCAAAACACTCTTTAAGACATAGTGGTCCCCTGTGATATGTCTCAGCAAGCTGGTGTGTTTCATCTGTAATGGTCAGGCATTCAACCCATGACAGTTACGATCTGTAGCCAAGAAAGTCAGCAGGAAGCCATTCTAAGTGAGCTTGCTATCTGGACTCAGATTGACTATGTATAGACCTTACCCATCAAAACCTTAATATGCTAGAGTAGCAATAGCTCAGCTGACAAAATTGTACAAAATATCACACAACCATTTTGACTATAGGGAAAATGAAACTGTTTTATCTGAAATAAATATGCTGGGTGCATACATATAGTTACTGGGTTGATAAATGTAGTTCTTTACTATGCTGGATTTGATCTAATGTAACTATATCAATTGTAATATTTATAAATGTATTTCAGTGCCTGGTATTTTGCCATGGGAGAACCAATGGATATTAGCACATTGTGCAATGCACATGCTGTTAACTCTCCTAGATTTAATTTCCCATTCTTGCACAGTGAGATTGAAATCAGTAAATATCATCAACAGGAAAGTTAGGTGAGAACATTATGCAGTCATTAGCAATGGAGGGAGAACAGGAATTTTCTGTAAGATGGATGTGGTTCTTCTTACCTTTTCCACTCCCTTATACCTCCTTAATTTTTTTTTTCTCATCTTTATTTATTGGATAGAGACAGCCAGAAATCAAGAGGGTAGAGGGAGTGAGAGAGGGAGAGAGACAGAAAGACATCACTGCTTCACCACTCATTAAGCTTCCCCCTGTGGGTGGGCATCCAGGGCTTGAACCTGGGCCCTTTCGCATTATAACATCTGTGCCCAATCAGTTGCATCACCACCTGGCCCCATCTCATCTTTTTCTTACTCTCAGACACCCTAAAATTCTTGGCTTTCTGACCCACAATAAACAACGAATAAATCTGGAGAAAGAAACTGAGGAGAATATTATTATTTGATATTCGATATGAATATATTAATACAGGAGTTTAAACCCAGAACCTCACCCACTGTGTCATTCACTTTTCCAGCCCTTCAGAAAGTTTTCTTAACCAGAACAGAATAGGATAAAAGAAAACTGTACATATACAATTCAAAGTAAAAAAAAAATGCCAAAGCAAACAAACAAAAAAGCATTAACAGTCCAAATATTAAATTTCAAGTGTGAACACTGGGAAAATCTGGATCAAAGGACATGCAAAACCCACTCAGACCTCATATGCTATGTGTGTCACTGTTCTAGTTCAAACACTGTAACCCTTTAAAATTGGTAGACTTTCATGATTAAAAGCCACTTGTCTTTCGGAATCAGTGGCTCAAATTATATTGTTCTGGTGACATTTTTTTAATTAGGTAATTCAATTAACCCTAGAGTTATTATTTTCAACAATATCAAATCAAATTATCAAGGACAAGGCAATTCAAATGATATAAGCCATTTAACCTGATGTCAGTATGAAACAGAAAAGAAATATAGAAGCCTAATGCAATACATTATATTAGATATTTGCAATCTATACTTAATGGAAAATACCTTTGCAAAAATAATCACAGTGAATAACGTGTAATATTTAAGAAGATATAAAACAAATTTGGGACAGTTACACTAATAACCAGTGAAATATGTGATTGGTGAATTAAATAAATTGTGACTTCTTGAGGAAGAGTAGGGATATAGCTACATTTGTGTTTGAAATACATGAATTATTTCCAATGAATTGTCTTGGAAAGTGAATTTTGTCACCAATTTATTATGATTAAACTGAATCAGCATACAGTGCATATCATTTCTTTTTTATTTATTTCTTTTTTATATTTATTTATTTTTTCCTTTTTGTTGCCCTTGTTGTTTTTCATTGTTGTTGTAGTTATTATTGTTGTTGTTGCTGATGTCGTCACTGTTAAATAGGACAGAGAGAAATGGAGAAAGGAGGGGACAGAGGGGGGAGAGCAAGATAGACACCTGCAGACCTGTGAAGCGACTCCCCTACAGGTGGGGAGCTGGGGGCTTGAACCGGGATCCTTATACCGGTCCTTGCGCTTTGCGCCACGTGCTTTTAACCTGCTGCTACTGCTGGACTCCTGCATATCATTTCTTATTTCTTATTTCTTCATATCATTTCTTATAGGAAACTAAGAAATCAGTAATATAAATCTGCATATAATTAACTGAAAATTTTATCTTTCAACTAAGAGTATTTCATCAACTTTCTAACCCATATAGCAAACTTTTCTTCAACAGATTTTTTTTGCTTCATTTTATTTATAATTCTTTGTAAATTCTCTTTATTTGGATAGTTTTTGCTGAAATTGTCAAATATGTTGTCAGAAAACTTTTTATCTCTTTGTTGTAGTGTACAAAGGATTTCTAATGCAATGTTTTATTCACTTTCAATTCAAAGCTCCTTGGAGTCACTATGGTTTTTATTTCCTCCTCCTTCTACAAATTAGCAGTGGAGATTTGAGTGGAGTAAATGAGAACCTTCTCTCTTTTCTCTCATTCTTCCTACACTTCATTTTTTTTTTTAAATATTTAATTCCTTTTTGTTGCCCTTGTTATATTGTCCTAGTTATTATTGTTATTGATGTCGTTGTTGGATAGGTCAGAGAGAAATGGAGAGAAAAGGGGAAGATAGAGAAGGGGAAAGAAAGATAGACACCTGCAGACCTGCTTCATCGCCTGTGAAGTGACTCCCCTGCAGGTGGGGAGTCAAGGGCTCGAACCGGGATCCTCACGTGGGTCCTTGCGCTGGTCCTTGTGCTTTGCACCTGTGCTTAACCCGGGGCGCTATCGCCAGATCCCCCCGGACTCAGTTTTACAGGGACCCTTCCTTCAGGCCTTCTCGCAAACTACTTTCTCTTTACAGAGACTGACCTCTAAATGAAGTTTCAGGCTGCCAATGGTAAAAAAAAAAAAAAAAAAGGAATAAAAGAAATAAAATGGTACTGTTTGCATCTTTTACTTTCTGGTCATCTTTAATAACAACCTTTCTTAGGAGAAAATGGCTAAGGTAAAAGGTTGTTACTGTGTGTTTGAAAATGTCACTTCCTGTTAGGAGTGAAGTCCATACCTGTCTCACTGTTATTTTGAAATTAGACAATTTTGGGTACTAAACCTTGTCTTTATTTGTTCACCATCATTTTTAGCATAAAAAAATTAACCTTTTAAATGTGGAAATTATGAAAAACATTAACTGGATCACCCGCATGAGGTAAGCTTCACAAGCAGTGAAGTAGAGCTGTAGGTATGTCTCTCTTACTCCTCTATCTCCCTCTTCTCTCTCAATTTCTCTGTCTCTATCCTCAATAAATATAAGTATTTAAATATATTTTAGTGATTCTAGTGAAAAGAAAAGATATAAGTAAAATTACATTCTTTGCCTGGAATTATTTTATTTGATAGCAGAATAACTAGTACTGTCTTAATTTTTTTTTTTTTTTTGGAGCACATAACTGAATCCTTTCACATCGTGGCTCTACCTTTCTTTCTTTTTTTTTTTTAATTTTATGTATCTATTTATTTTCCCTTTTGTTGCCCTTGTTGTCTTTTACTGTTGTAGTTATTATTGTTGTTGTTATTGATGTCGTCATTGTTAGATAGGACAGAGAGAAATGGAAAGAGGAGGGGAAGACAGAGAGGGGGAGAGAAAGGTAGACACCTGCAGACCTGCTTTACCGCCTGTGAAGCGACTCCTCTGCAAGTGGGGAGCCAGGGGCTCGAACCCATATCCTTCTACTGGTCCTTGCGCTTTGTGCCATGTGCGCTTAACCCACTGCACTACCCCCGCCCCCCGACTCCATGGCTCAATCTTTCTTTAGGTGTGTGTTTCCTCTTTGATAAGTGGATTTAGGCTATTAACATTTACAATGATTATTGATATTTGTGATTTACTTAGAGCCATTCTGATTTCTGTTTTGTTTAAGAGACAGATATGGACTATACGTATCAATCAAGAGACCAATCCTACAAGAAGATATAATGGTAATTGACATACATGCTCTTGTAATGGTTACACTCAAGTATATAAGGGAATTTTTTTTTATTAATTGCTAACATGATTATCACTGGGGTTCTGTGTTGGCACTATGAATATACTACTCCAGGCAGCCTATATTTCTTCTCCCCCCCCTCCTTTTTATTTGACATGACAAGGAGAAATTGAGAGAAGAGTGGGGGATAGGGAGTCTGATAGTCTGCCTCATGCTGGTTTCTTCAGTCAAGGCACACTTTCAGAAAAACAGTCTAACACAAAAAGAAAATCTAGGAAATTTCTTCTTATATAAATAAATATTTTTATTCTTATTGAATAGAAACAAAGAAATCTAGAGAGAAGAAAATAGAGGAAGAGAGAATGACAGGGCCAAGTATTGGTGCATCTGCTTTAATATATATATGCAAGGACCTGGGTTTAAGCTCTGGGTTCCCACCTGTAGAGGAAATACTTCACAAATGGTAAAGCAGTGTTGCAGGTCTCTCTCCCTCTCTAGCTCTCACTTCCCTCTCAGTTTCTCTCTGTCTCTTTGCAATACACAAATAAATAAAACTTTAAGAGAAACAAGAGAGGGGAGGAGGGAGAAAGAGAGATAGAGAGGGAAAGAGACAGAGAGACACCTACAGCACTGCTTCACAACTTGTGTGAAGCTTTTCCCTGCAAGTGGGGGCTGTGGACTTGAATCCCAGCCCTTCTACGCTGCAACATGGGTGCTCAACTAGGTGTGCCGCCATGCAGTTCCTAGATTTCCATTTTCTATTTAAAGACTATAGTACTTAAATAAAGAGTACTGCTTTTAACTATGCTGCATATTATTATTTAACTTTATATTTAGATTTTACCCTCTTCATTCCCTGTAGTAACCAAGAAATAAAAACAAATACCCCTCACCCATTTTTTTTTTTTGCAGATTTATAATCCTTTTCTTTAATAAAACTGACGTGTATTTTCTGGGGTTACAAAAGCAAATTCAAAGAGATCTGAACCTTGAAGTTTGGAGGGTGTGGAACCCCTCAGTGGGAGCAGTCAGACTGTGATGTCCTTTTGACTCTGGAGCAAGAAGCATCCTGCACATCACCTTTATGCTGATAAAGACACCAGGCTCCTAGCTGATCAGAAGAGGTTGAAAAATCGAGTCCACCTATAGTCACCTTCCTCCTCATTACCTTGATAAAAATCACATCCTTGATGCGGTTTCTCTTCCGTTTTCTGTACATGAAACGCGTGATTGTGCATGCCATTTTATGCCCCCCTGCTTTCCATGGTTACCCTGTCTGCTCATAAATATACATGACTTCTCCTCGGAAGATCACAAATGGGGATGCTCTCTAATGTCCTCATCATTCCATTCAACATAAACCACTCCCCCCGCCCAGTGGGGTTCTACACTCACATCTACGCAGTAAGTCTTCACTGGCTTCCAAATCCCAAATCTTAGACCAGTTTTCAGTTTTTTTAAAGTTGCCTCTTCACTAAGAAAGTCCTTTTTCTATTTAGCTGTTCCCATGATCTTTAACAATACTATTTTAGCCTGGTCACAACTTTGTGGTTAGTCTTAGTTTGGCACTATTGTAATGTAAAGGAGACTGCCTGTTTAAAATAAACAATTTTAATTTCTTGAAAGTGATTTTCTGAGACACTGTGATTTCTCTTCTACTGAATATGAATTCCAGGGACCCCAGTATTTAGAACATTTTTGCCAGCCCTGTTTCCTCCCATTGTCCTCTGCATGAATTTCACATACTGTATGGTTTAACACTTCTGTACTAATTAGTCATTGACTTGAACTGAAGTGCCGCTATACAGGTGAAAGGGCAAGAACATTGGTATTCAAAGCCAGTGCTGATGGTAATGCAATTTAGTACAGCCTACTTATAATGGAAGGGTAGTAGCAGCAGCCATTAAGATGCAGTGTCCTTTGACACATACAGTCATTTATTAAAACATTTACCCTAAATGAATAAATCACAAAATCAAAATCAATTAACATGACTTAATATTAAAATATTCATTTTTAAATTAAAAGGAAAATAAATATGAAGGGAATAGTTAATCTACAGTATATTACTCTAGGTAGATAACATGAAGTAGGACAACCATAACTTATTGAACAACTATGAAGCAAAATACTGAAAATGAAACTTATCTATGCTATTTTTACAATTTTAAATAGAAACTTATAACCAAGAGACAAAATAATATTTACATTATATTTAAATAATCTAAAATACATATTAAATAGCACAGAATATATTCTTAAGTGTTTTGAGATGAAAGTGACATTTATTTTAAACTAGCTAGCTTTATTATTTAGGTTTTTTGAGTCTGTGGTAGATTTCCTGCCATTCATGGTTGGTTTGGAAGTAGACACTAACTGTCTAAGCAGACACCAATGGTTCAAGATGGTGATCATCCAACAGTGCCATGTTCTTCCTACTGGTTATTCTCATAATTTTCCTGTTGATATTTATGTAATAAATGCATTTAGAAGAATGATTCAGTATTTTCTTTCCCAAGAAATCACTACAGTAGGCAGTAGCAACATTAATCATTTTGTTACTCTTCTGAAATCATTTGTGTTTGACAAATCAATTACTTAAAATGACAAAAAGTAATAGCTATCTAAATAAGATGATATTATGGTCAACTTCATAAAGAAATTCAACTATTCAGACTGAATGATTACACCATCTAGACTTAGTACATTCACTGGTTTTATATTACTAGTGTGTTTACAATTAAAGTTATCAAATAAACAATCTGAAATTCTATAACGATCAATATTGAAAGGCAGATGCCTTTGCTATAAAACTACCAGTCTTTGAAACCTGAGTGATTCAGTTTTATATACATTTTCATCAAAGTAAAAATGGATACCATCCCTTTGTTTTTGAGAAGAGTCTCATAAGTTCCTTTACTATGATTAGGTTTGCATTGACAAGGCTCTAATTATCTACCTTTTATTTTTCAAGAACAGCACTCTGCCAATTTGTCCTCTTTTTCTTCCATCATCTATCTCCATCACTATTCAGTTGACTCCCTCTGAGTTAATTTGTTTGCTTTTCTCAAAACCTATATATATTCTCTTGATTCTGTTTGCCCTAATATAACCTAATTATTTTCTTCTTTTTTTAATTTTCTTCATATATCCCAGAAATAGTTGTTAATTTTATTTTTGTCATTACTTTCCTACTATTCATGTTCTTCTGTTGATATGCATACATCCAAAATCGTCACCACTGCATTCTAGAAACAACTGTGTTGTCTTATGGACATATGAATGTTCCCAACCTCATCAAACCTTGGAAGCTAAGCAGGGTTGGGCCTGGTTAAATACTTGGATGTGAGAAACAATTGTCTTGCAAATCATAATTTCTTAATTTAAAAAAAACCTCTAAAATCTTTCTGATACAGATTAGCTATCTGAGCAACTGGAAATTTTAATATTGTCTACATAGTCCATTCAAGAAATACATTGCAACGTTTTTCTTTTGTGTAGAAATTGACATGACTTCTAAGATGTAAACAAGAAACCAAAGACTATGACTATGCTAGTCATAAAAATTTGGAAGAAAATGTTCAAATGTAGAAGTCTTATATCTCCAGTATTGATACTTTTGTTTTGTTCTTACATTTTCTGTAGTTAACACAGAGTATTATTGGCGCCAAGTTGGGAAAACAGATCAATAGAATAGAAAGAACAGAATCAGAGAGGTTATATAATAGCACCTAAGCCTGATAAAAGAATCACTTAAATTCAGTAAAAAAAAAAAAAAGCATGTGTCAAGTAATCTTTTTTATTTGTGCAGAAAGCCATTGTTCAACTTTGGGAAAACCATACAAGATTAATTTTCAATGATGTATGAGCACACATTTGAATAAGACAATAATACTTCTAGAAAAGATGAGACATTTTGACGTGATATACATTCATCTACTAAAATAATATTAGCTATAAAGCTAAGACTAATTTAAGGAACTTTTAAAATTGCCAATGTATAGTTATTGAAAGATATCTCGATAATGAAAACTCCAATCACAGACAAGAAATGTACATGTATCTATCAAAGTTCTCATAACCAGAACATAGGAGGAATAACTTTAAGATTATATATATACTCATATATATTTATGGAAAACAAGGAAGATGAAAATATAGCACTTTTAATTTATATATATATATATATATATATATATATATATATATATATATATGGAGAGAGAGCGCAGAAAGAAAGAAAGAGAGAGAGACACTTTTAAAGTTTGTTTTTTCTTTTCATTTTATTGGGGAGTGAATGGTTTACAATGCAGTTATTGGCACATCGGTACAGTTTCTTGTCTCCCCATGGTCAGTGTCTGCAGAATACTCTCACCCCAACTTAAATCCCTTTCTATGACCTTATACCAAGAACCCAAGGTCCTTTTCCCTTTCCAATACTCCTACCCCAGAGACTTTGGCTTTTGTACAGTCCACTCTACACAGTACAAGTTCTGATTTGTCTTTTCCTTTTTCTGTCCTTGTTTCTATGACATCATTTGATATCTGTCGTTTGCTGTTTTTAAACTTATCTTTACATGAAATTGACATATATTTCTACACAAGCTAGCAAAACTATATACTTAAGATATTCACACTTTGCTTATTATAACCTAGATAACCTCCTCACCTACTTCCTATTTTACTTTCCTCAATCACTCCAAGGCTAACCTTGTCAGACAAAGTAAAGACTACAGCATGCTTTAATGATGGTTCTTTTGGTTACTATTAGCATACACACACCCCCACCCCATCACCTTGGCCCTACTCAGGGAATCCTGGGATTCTCACACAGATATGATGAACCTAGACCTTTAAGAGATCCCTCTTGCCACTGTCACTGGTCATCTCCATCAGGAGCAACATAATGGATCCCTTTGTGGGCCCCAAGAGGGTCTTGCCCTCTATGACAATCAACAATGATAGGAACAGCACCATTTCTCCCAGGGAAGTTCGGCCACCATATGCTACCAGTCAAGGAAGATGGGTCCTGAAATTAGTGCAGCCTAGATTGTTCCTAGCCATGACCACAGAATGGGAGACCTACAGGGATGTTGAGGTTACACAGGGTCCTGTAAAGAATATGGCTCCAGATCAAATTGATGAAGTTTACAGTTAACAATATTTATATACTTTTCCCATATTTGGGAGCTACTCTCTTCCATGATCCAGCTTTCTTGTCCTATTCCCAACTCTGACACCATCTCCCCAAATAATACCTTTGGTCCACCAGCATGTTTGCTGTTGGGCTCAGGCAAAAATTAGTAAAGTCATGGGCCCCTTGGGGATCTATCTAAAATAGACCTATGAGCTCTTTCCAAAATGGAAACTCCAAATCTCAGATGCTATATTCTAACCTTTAGGTTCCTGCTTTATATCTACTTTGTTCTGCTTTATATATTAATGCTTTTTCAGCCACCAAGTAGCAGATGCCACCACGATGACATTAACCTGACTTCCCAGATGAACTCTCCAATGTGTCCTGGATCCCCACCTCTCCAGAGCCCTGCCCCATTAGGGAAATGCATTGGATCGACCTTCTCATGGTGCATCCCGTGAGTACCCATTCATTGGGGAAACTGACGATCCTTCCTAGCCGACTGAATCCACATAGATCCCAGTCACTTTCAAAGCCAGCAACAAGCAGCTCCTGACAGCTTTCAACCTGACGCTGTTGACTGGCTACGGAAGTAGGGCAAACGCTAGAAGAAGAAGGGAAATATAGAGACAGGCTGGGAGTATGGATCCACCTGCCAATGCCCATGTTCAGTGTAGAACCAATTACATAAGCTATACCTTCCTCCTGCTGCACCCCATAATGATCCTAAATCCATGTTCCCAGAGGAATAAAGAAAAGGAAATTTTCAAGGAAGGGGATGGGATACAGAATTCTAGTGGTGGGAATTGTATGGAATTTTACCCCTCTCTTTTTTTAATCATTATTTATTTATTCCATTTTGTTGCACTTGTTGTTTTATTGTTGTAGTTATTGATGTCATTGTTGTTAGATAGGACAGAGAGAAATAGAGAGAGGAGGGGGGAAGACAGAGAGGGGAAGAGAAATATAGACACCTGCAGACCTGCTTCACAGCTTATGAAGTGACTCCCCTGCAGTTGGGGAGCCAGGGGCTCAAACCAGGATCCTTATGCTGGTCCGTGCACTTCTCACCATATGTGCTTAATTCGCTGTGCTACCGCCGACTCCCAATTTTACCCCTCTTATCCCATGGTTTTGTCAATGTTTCCATTTTATAAGTCAGTTAAAAAATTAAGTCCACATATTAGCTGGAGAAAACACAAAATATTATATATAT
The DNA here is from genome assembly GCF_950295315.1 of Erinaceus europaeus. Lineage (NCBI taxonomy): Eukaryota > Metazoa > Chordata > Mammalia > Eulipotyphla > Erinaceidae > Erinaceus > Erinaceus europaeus. Next base: position 81,163,236 of record NC_080176.1, read on the forward strand.
AATCATGCATGCTTAGAAAGTCAAACATTGACTTCTAATCATACAGAAATTATACTCTGTGGGGGTGGGCGGTAGCGCAGCGGGTTAAGCGCACAGCCCCTGGCTTCCCATGTGCAGAGGAGTCGCTTCACAGACAGTGAAGCAGGTCTGCAGATGTCTGTCTTCCTCTCCACCTCTCTGTCTTTCACTCCTCTCTCCATTTCTCTCTGTCCTATCCAACAACGAAGGACATTAATAATAACCACAACAAGGGCAACAAAAGAGTGGAAAAATGGCCTCCAGGAGCAGTGGATTCATGGTGCAGGCACTGAGCCCCAGCAATAACCCTGGAGGCAAAAAAAAAAAAATATATATATACTCCCTTTTCAAGAGAGGTGTTATAGGTTTCCATCAGTACATACTTGCTTAAAATATATATATATATATATATATATATATATATATATATATATATATATATATATAATGTATATTTGTTTACTTTTACTGATTCCAGGGTATTTATGGGACTCAGTGCTGACACTGCAAATCTATTATCCTAGCAGCATTTTTTTCTCCCTTCCTTTCATCCTTCCTTCCTTCCTTCTCTCCTTCCTTCTTTTGTTCCTTTTTTAAAAAAATGTATTTATTAATAAGAAAGATAGGTGGAGAGAGAGAGAGAGAGAAAGAACCAGATATTACTCTTGTACATGTGTTGCTGGGGCTTGAACTTGGGACCTCATGCTTGAGAATCCAATGCTTTATCCATTGTGCCACCTCCCAGACCACCCTTCCTTCCTTTCTTTTTGTTTTATGAGATAGCATAGAGAAAGATTGAGAAGGGAAAGAGAAAACAAACAAAGGAACGCTTAGGGGTAAACTTAACTTACACAGTGCTGCAAACTAGAAGACATTACTGCAAGTAACTTAAAATAAAACAACCATCCAGATGTGGATTGGAAGAATTAAATTAGCCATTGTTAATTTGAGTTAGCATTGTTTAAAAATATATTTGTTTTGTTAGCAAGAGAGAAAGGCAGGAGGAAAAACCAGGAAGAAGAACCAGAATATTACTGTGGCACATTCAATGCCCCAACTGAAAGCTCTAGCCACTGAACCACTTCTCCACCTGCTAACATGATATATACAGAAGACAATATCAAAATCCTAAACTAACTTTTCACATTAATAGAGCCAAGAAAATGTAACATTTCTTTGAAAGCATGAAGACCCTGAACAGAAAAAAAAAATACTGAGAAAAAATAACATCAGTATGGCATCATGCTCCCTGACTTCAAACTATTCTTCAGACTAAGCAATTGTAATCAGAACAGCACTGCATGGGTGGGGGGGGGGGGTATACAACAGATCAGTGGAACAAAACTAACAGCTCAGAAACAAAGTCACACATATGCAGGAAACTAATGTGTGGCAAATGAATTAAAAGAAGGAAGAAAGCAAGGAAGGAAGGAAGGAAGGAAGGAAGGAAGGAAGGAAGGAAGGAAGGAAGGAAGGGAGGGAGGGAGGGAGAAATCCTAACAAATAAAGAAAGGAACATCACTTCAATAAATGAATTTGTGAACGCTGGAATTCACATGAGAAAAAGAGAGACTAGTCTTCTCTCTAACACCATATTTAAGCGTCATTTAAAAATGGTTTAAAGAGTTGGATAGAACCTGAAAACCTAAGATACATGGCAGAAAATATAGATGGCAATTCTTGATACTAGTCTTTGTGATTCCATTGTGATTATATCATCAACAGCTAAGGAAGCAAAGGCAAAACTAGTGACATTACATCAAATTTAAGTTTCTGTAGGGCCTAGTGAGAAAGCTCACCTGGTTGATAGGTGCCTTCCTCTTCATACATATGACCCAGGTTTGAGCCCCTGCTATACCACAAGGAAGTGCTATAGGTCTGGAGCACGCTTGAGAGCTTTGATGTCTATTTGTATTTGAAAAAAGTCAGCTAGCAGTAGTAAGCACCCATATACACTTTTGGAAATACAGGCAATGAAACCTTTGTGAAAAAAAAAAACAAACAGTTACCTACTGAATAGGCAAAGCAGATCGACACTTGAAATCTACTAAAACAAACAAACTTGTAACCATGTGTCAGCAACTGTATTTGTAAACCAAAAGAAAATAAAAGGAAAAGGAATATTTACACAGAGTATCTGAGCAGATTTTCTTTTTCTCAAAGAGGATATACAGAGAGCTAACAAGCATTCGGAGTGATGTACCACTCCTCTTATTGGTAGAGAAATGCAAATAAAAACAATGAGAACCACCTCATACCTCTGAAATGGCTAATCTCTAAGAAAAGAAACAACCAACCAGATGTTGGCAAAGATGCAAAGAAAAAGAAACACAACACTGACTGTGGGGTTGTTAGTTGGTTCAGCCATAATTAAGACAGTCTGGAGATGACTGAAAAAAACATTGACTAAAGATACCAAGTGATTTAGTTATTCTATGGATAAATTGTTCTCTAAAATATGAAAATATTGATCTGAGGAGATTAAATATGCTCTGGATATTTCATACTGTGGTTTTCACAAAAGTCAAAAGCTGAAAACAGCTTAAATGTCCAGTAACAGAAAAGATGATAAAGAAGATATTTATACACAATGTAACAGCTCTGAGCTAAAAAGATATTCCTTCATTCACAAAATAACATAAGAGGAGTGAGAAGATATTGTGGCAAGTGACACAAAGGATATGTGAGAAAGAAAACACTCAATGACTTCACTCATGTGTTCAGATAACAAACCAATGGCTACCAGAGCGAAGTGGGGAGATTGGGTAAACTGAGTAAATGTAGTCAAATACATGGTGTTATATGCGAACCAAACTTTTGATGAAAAGCATAATATATATAAATTTAGTAATATATATATATATATATATATTTTTTTTTTTTACCAGACCACTGTTCAGCTCTGGTTTCTGGGGTGCAGAGGAATTGAACCTGGGACTTTGGAGCCTCAGGCATGAGATTCTCTTTGAATTACCATTATGCTATCTACCCTCTTATATAGATTTTGATAGGTAAGTCTACATAGCTGAAACACATATATTATAAACCAGTTATTTCAGTGACTATAATTTTAAAAAGTGAAAGAGCACTTTATAAGGTCAGAATGAAGATCATATGCATGACTGACAATGCAGTTGCTTTATTACTAAGATTTTTTTGTGAATAAATATTTATGGGGTGAGGAGACTACACAGAATTAGGCACAGACATGCATATATGACTTTCCATGCTGGATCTTTGGTATCATCATGCCAGAAATGAAAGGTGCTTTAGGGTCTCTCATAAAAATTCCATATTTGATGCAATAGATCTTAAAATGAAATAACACACATTTCAGAGATATTTAACCTCAAGAATAGATACAACCATTCAACAACATGGAACACCACTGGGTTTATGTTAGTATGTATGGTATTGTATGGTAGAGATGATTTCTTAATCTAGAATATCTCCTGAGATAGTCACTTTGCCCAGAAATGTGAAGATACTCAAAATTTTGCAAAGCACTGAATGAAACACAGCTCTTTTTTTTTCCCCCTTCCCTCCTGCAAGAATTGTATCCATCAGTCCCGAAAAGATGCAAAGGCTCACTATTATTTTATTCTATTTTTATTTATTTATTATTATTATTTTTTGTCTCCAGGGTTATTGTTGGGGCTCGGTGCCTGCACTATGAATTCACTGCTCCCAGAGGCCATTTTTTCCCACTTTGTTGCCCTTGTTGTTTATTGTTGTTGTTATTATTAATGTTGTAATTGCTGTCATTGTTGGATAGGACATAGAGAAATGGAAAGAGGGCAAGACAGAGAGGAGGAGAGAAAGATAGACACCTGCAGACCTGCTTTACTGCCTGAGAAGCGACCCCGGTGCAGGTGGGGAGTCGGGTCCATGCACTCTGTGCCATCTGCGCTTAACCCAAAGGTGCTACCACCCAGCTCCCCAAAGGCTCACTCTTTTTTAAAATTTATTTATTCATGAGAGAGATAGGAGAAGAGAAAGAACTAGATATCACTCTGGTACATGTGCTGTCGGGTATCGAACTGAGGACCTCATGGTTGAGAATCCAATATTTTATCCACTGCGCCACCTCCTGAACCACCAAAGACTTACTATTATGGCCTATTATAATCAGTGTAATAATGGGTCTTGTTGCCATATTTCAATGTCAGAATCATATGTTATACAGACCTTCTATCAGTTCTTATGCACATCAAAAGAGGCTTTTCTATAACTGCTAATCTGAAACACCTTACTGAAATGCATGAGTGCTCTGTGATAAAAATGAACTTATAACATACATGCAATAGAGTTGAATTATGTCATATTTCTACCTGAAGAGATTTTTTGCTTCTTTTTTTTTTTGTAGCAGAACACCTATACTTGAGACTTGCTAGTTTCAACATTCATCTTCAGCTGGCAAACTCATCCTTAATAATGTCTTAGTATTGAACTTTATTAATTTCTCTAAAACTTCAAAAGAGATCGTCTTTACTTAGAAATGCAATTTACTAAGAATAGCAATTAGGATGTTAGTAAGGCAGAATTGATGTCATATTTTAAAAATCCTCAACTGTAATCCTGTTTGACAGAGTGAATTTTTCTTCTTCAGCTCTTACTTGAGAGTTCTCACTATGCTCTTATTAGAAAGTCTCTCGAGGAATTAAGTCTACTCAAATGTAAAGTACACAAGCTCTTTGTAGGCCAAGAGGCTTGAAAACTATGAGCAACACATAGTCCTTACACTGGCATAAATACTTTCTTTTGGTGGTAATTTATCAACCATTTTAAAACACTTTGAAAGACACTGATAATAATAGAAGTATTATGTCCATGTACATTTTACATAATTAAAAATAGATGGGACCAGGGTGACAGTATAATAGTTACACAAAAGAATTTCACTACGGAGGTCCCTAGTTCCCCACATCCCCAGTTCTCCCCCAGGCACACCACAAGCCATAGTTGAACAGTAATCAGATAAAAAAAAAAAAAAAAAAAAAAAACAGATGATAGTGAAATACAGCAAGTAGCATAGAACCATCGATTATTTTCAGGACCTGATGAACAATGTACATACATCACTGTCATTTGGGAGCTTGCTTTAAGTTTTAAACCACAGAGAAAATCAGGGATGTTGTTAATAAGAGCTTATTGAAGAGTTTACTCTTACCCTTAAAAGATAATTCAAATATTAAATGCATTTTAAAATAGGAATATGATTTAAAATGGTTGATGAGGAAGAGGAAGATGAGATTTTGTGTAATATTTTATTCAAGTAATATTGTTATATCATAATATCATTGAAGATCACTGTGGTTTCTTATTCCATCTTAGGTCCATGACTAAAAGTTCAGTTTTATGCTCCACCATACAACTGTCTTCTTTATCTCAATTTATCTGTTACCTCTCCCTTTCCTTTCTGCTAGCCACAAAATGGCCATATAGTCTAAAAGTTCACTTCACTTTGTTTAATCAAATTTCCCAGACATCTTTGGGGTTTTGACATTCCACACGTTGGTGCTTGTAAAATGACAAGTGTTTAGTCTCTAAAATAATAAATGTTATACATGTAGATTGATGGTTGAATGGTAGAATGAATGAACATATGCACTACTAAAGAACTATTTTAATATGTAAAGAACTGTTGAAAGATGAAAAGTTCAAATACTGCAATGTAATTGATCAATAATATGTCACCGATGACCTTTCTGAAATAGCTTGAGTGAAACCAATGAAAGAATGATCAACGTACGGGAAATTGTACTTTCTCTTCTGCAATAGGTAATGGGAATTGAAATGGTGGGGGTAATGAAGTATAATTATGATATCTAGTAAGGACTTACCTGTTGTCTTTCTAAACCAACTGCTACTTCTTACCTAGTTTCATTTTTGAATATTTCTTTTTTTACTTCAAATTTACATTGAAAGTTGATTTTGTTTCTTTCTGTTTATGTTCTTGTTGAGAAAAAAAAAAAGAAAAGAAGCTGTCTCTTTCAATTTGAGAATAAGATTTCTTTTTTCTCAGAAGGTATGTTTTTTGTTTTGTTTTGTTTTAGAATGTATGTTCTAAGTTGTCCTAGGTAATAACTTTCCCCCTCCTTCCGCCATCCTAAAGATGTGAGCTGGAATATAGTTGGATTAAGTCAAAATGAAAAGAAAGAAATTAGTTTCTGGTTGAACAATTAAATAACTACTGAGTACCTAAGAGATATTGGGCATAATATGAAAATCTTTAGAGTACCATTTATCCTGGAAAAAAATGTGTATACCCTTTTACTAACACACTATCCCAATCCCTTCTTCCAAGTAGATATTTCCTTTCTTCACAGAAACAGATTATTGGTGTACTAAACCCAGTATTATCTATCCTCTGAATTACACTCCTCACTACTAATCAACTGATAATAGTTTTTGAAAATTATTGGATAGATTAATGTTTTTTCTTTCTCCCACTTTAAATTTTCTTTTTAATCATGGGTTTTCCTAAATACATATGAATGTGAATTTGTAGCTTTCACTATATATAACTCATGACTTTAATACTCTCTATTAGTGGAGATATATTGCAGTAGAGAAAAAAAAAAAACTGAAGATTTCTTTGAGGTCTGAGAAATAACTTGACTGGGGCTGCCTATCACAATTGCATCTCACCTCCCCAAACCTTTTTGGTTTGTGAAATTGAGCTGAGAATTCCATGAGAAAAATGCAAGCTTTACAGCAAGATTTAATCTTTCTGCAAGCAGCTAGTCCAGAAATACCATAACAACAGCTGTTCTCAGAGAATATTAGCATTTCTGCTTCTGGCCTCAGCTGCTTCTCAGAAGAGCAAAGCAGTGCAAACATGGAAAATATTCATTTTTAACATTAGCTTGAGTTGGAAAATCAGGGAACATTCATTGGTCCCCAAAAGCAAAGGATGCACATTTCTGCTAATGATTTTATTCCTGAAGTGGTGCACGATGTTTACTTAGCTCACAGAGTATCCTTTACTGACTATAGACGAAAGAGAAAGTTACAGTCATCACTTTGTATCACAAGTCTAAGTCTTGACCTTAGTCGGGGTGTGGTCTTTGATCGCATATGAGAGACTAAAATGCGATATCATGTTTATTTTAATACCCCTATACACAATTTCACCATCCAATGCACTTACCCATAAATAAAATACAGAGCTATGAAACTAATAATTATGATGGTAGTTTGAGTGAATACAATTTAAGTTTTAAATTGTCTAAAGAGTATCATATCATAGGTCTCCTCCTTAGTAAACAAAAGAGATAAGGGAGGGTTATAATATCTGTGTCACAAGTGAAACTTCATTTTAATTAGTCATTTCATTTCTTTTAAAAATAATTTTTATTATCTTTATTTATTGGCTAGAGATAACCAGAAATTGAGAGAGGAAGGAGGTGACAGAAAGGGAGAAAAATAGAGACACCTGCAGCTCTGCTTCACCACTCGCAAAGCTTCCCCTGCAGGTGAGGGATGGGGGCTTAGAACCCGGGTCCTTGTGCACTGTAACATGTGTGCTCAATCAGGAGAACAACCACCTGGTCCCATCATTTCATTTATTTTCCTTTATTCTTTTATCCTATCTAGTCATGTAGTTCTATAAATATACAACTATCCATTATTACATCAAAATAAGTTAGTCTACAACTATAAAACACATGCCTCCTCTCTCCCACTATTATCAGAGAATATTTTGCCAAACTTAAAGTTTATTTGAGTTTCCTGATAAATAATTGATAAAAATCCATAGCTGAATATTTTTCAGTATAGTGTTCAATCTCCCCAAAGACATAAACATTTAATTAGGACAAACATGAAAAATTATGTTTCTATCTTTGTGACTTAATCAAACAATTATTTTCTTTGCTTAAATAACTTCCTCTTAATTGTGTGTTTATCTAGTTTATTCACAATAGATTCAGGGATCTTGAACAAACTGAGATGATAGTCTCTTCCCTTATGTAAAAATTATGTAAACAGATATTCAGAGAGAGAGGTGGTTGATTACAAAGAAAGCAATATCTAAGATAAGATTCCTATATGGGACTAATGATTTGTAACAAACATGAGTTATAACCTCATACACAGGCAGACACACACAAACCCCAAGAAACCTCACTATGTTTTGGAGTTTCAAAATGATAAGTATGTGTGAGGAACTATTCCCTTTTTTACTTAAGTTCTAATGTGCTCTTAGATGTCTCCTTTACCCTCCATTGCACTAACTTCAATGTGCTTTCTTTAACCAAGTTCAGTATACTCATTGTGACTGTCTTTCAATTTTGTTAGATTTACGATGGTTTATAGGAGTAGAGTAGTTATTATATCAAAGCATCTATGTTTATATGGGTTCTTTATTTACAAAATCCTTTATCAATTTCCTTCTAATATTTATGATTATTTTTCCCTATGAGAATGATCAAAAGGGGGGGTTGAAGGATGAAATTTAAAGTCTGCCTTCTTTCTTTCTGTTTAAATAGTGGTTTATCTTTAATTTGATAGAACAGGAAGAAATTGAGAGAGGGAGGGGGCAGTGGGGGAGTCTTATAGCACTTTTATTGCTTGTGAAGTTTCCCCCTCAAGGCCCCATAGGTCGGGACCAGAGGCTTGAACCAGGGTCCCTGAGCAAGGTAATGCATCCACTCAACCAACTGCACCACTACTGGGATCCTTGTTTATTTTGGGGTCAGGAGTGAATGGTTTACAATACGGCTGTTGGCTCCTGGGCAGAATGCCTCAGCTACCACCATAGGTGTCTGCAAAATACTTTCACCCCCAAATTATGTCTCTATGCCTTCCTTCCCCAGAGTCCTCTTTCTTTTATAAAAAATTTTAACATTTATTTATTTATTCCCTTTTGTTGCCATTGTTGTTTTATTATTGTGGTTATTATTGATGTTGTTGTTGTTGTATAGGACAAAGAGAAATGGAGAAGAGGAGGAAGACAGAGAGGAGGAGAGAAAGATAGACACCTGCAGACCTGCTTCATCGCCTGTGAAGCGACAACCCTGCAGGTGGGGAGCCGGGGGCTCGAACCGGTATCCTGACGCCGGTCCTTGCGCTTTGTGCCACCTGTGCTTAACCTGCTGCACTACCCTCTGACTCCCTTTTTTTCTGTTTTTAAAGACTGGAGTATTTGGGGGAGGGATAGAAATACACACATAGTTGTATGGAATTATACCTCTCTTATCCTATGGTCTTGTCAATATCTCCTTTTTATAAATAAAAACTATTTTTAGGGAGTCGGGCTATAGCGCAGCGGGTTAAGCGCAGGTGGCGCAAAGCACAAGGACCGGCATAAGGATCCCGGTTCGAACCCCGGCTCCCCACCTGCAGGGGAGTCGCTTCACAGGCGGTGAAGCAGGTCTGCAGGTGTCTATCTTTCTCTCCCCCTCTCTGTCTTCCCCTCCTCTCTCCATTTCTCTCTGTCCTATCCAACAACGACAACAACAATAATAACTACAACAATAAAACAACAAGGGCAACAAAAGGGGAATAAATAAATAAAATAAATATTTAAAAAAATTGTCTTTAAAAAATATATTTTTAAAAAAGAAATACACACAAAGAGAAGTTGAGAACCTAGAGCATCACTGTGGCAGATGCAGTCATGTAATTCTCAACTCTGGATCTGAAGCTCCCAGGTCCAAAACTCTAGGTTACAAACTGTCTTTATTTTTAAAAAATATTTATTTATTCCCTTTTGTTTCCCTTGTAGTTTTATTGTTGTAGTTATTATTGATATTGATGTCATCATTATTGGAAAGGACAGAGAGAAATGGAGACAGGAAGGGAAGATAGAGAGGGGGAGAGAAAGATAAGACAACTGTAGACCTGCTTCACCTCTTGCGCTACCGCCCGATTCCCACGGTCTTGAATTTTAAAGGTTTTTCTTATAACAAACATTAATTTATAAACAGTTCCCCACATTTAAAATATTATTTCCTGACCGACAAGCTGACTCAGGAGGACAATGTATTTGCTATGTTATAAGCACATCTCAGATTCAAGTCTGGCCCACTATCTCACTGAAGGAAGCTTCTGTGTTATGGTTATCATTCTCACTGGCCCGGAATGGTGACACTAGACAGTGACAATAAACTAAATAAAATTATATTTCCTTTTCTTTAAAACATATACTCCGACATATGAATCTGAAGGCAGTTTAGAATTTAATTAAGTCAGGAAAATTTATATAAATATTTATATTATAACATCAAACATTCTGCATATATTATATGTATACACACACTTGTATATTTACATACATTTTCATAAACATATACAATTTAATGTGACACCAGGGCATGAAATCAGGGTCTCATGCACGCCTTTTCTGCCCAATTCAATAATTTTTAGTCAAAGTCAAAATATGGGAGCAATAGAAATGCTTGTTAACTCTATAGTGGAGATGTGAGGTTCCTGCTGTTTTAGGGTTCAAAAAGACAATCGATAGTTAATGTTATCATCACATTATTTGGTAACTGGGTTAACTTTGAAAAGTCCTTTTGTTATGGTTTGCTGTACAGTATCCAGTATCTTGTATATAGCTGTGCTATTGGATTCTTCTAATCTACTTGGTCTAGGCTTTTGAGAGAGACTGCATATCAAATACACAGCCTATATATTAAAAAGATTCAGCTTGTGTTTTGAAAAGCTTTGAGATATACAATTGATTTTCCCCCTCTCATATTAATTAACTACTGATTTATATGTCTACATTTTGCTAGGAGTATACATAATCACCATTCCCACCACCAAAAGACTGTGACCCATCCCTCTCACCCACTCCCACCCCCCACTGACCCAGGAAGCTGCATGTCTACCCCTCACCACAGGGTTTTTACTTTGGTGCCCTACTTACAATTTGATCAGGTCCTGTTTTTAGTTTCCCTTTCAGATCTTCTTAGTCAACTTCTGTTGATGAGTGGGATCATCCCATACTCATCTTTATCTTTCTGACTTAGCTCACTTAACATAATTCCTTCTAGCTCTGTCCAAGATGGGTCAGAGAAGGTGGGTTCATTGTTCTTGATAGCTGCATAGTATTCCATTGTGTATATATAACACAGCTTTCTCAGCCACTCATCTGTTGTTGGGCACCTTTCTCAGCCACTCATCTGTTGCTTCCAGGTTTTAGCTATTATGAATTGTGCTGCTATGAACATAGGAGAACACACCTCTTTTTGGTTGGGTGTTGTGGAGTCCTTGGGGTATAAGCCCAGGAGAAGAATTACTGGATCATATGGAAGGTCCATGTCTAGCCTTCTGGGAGTTTTCCAGACTGCTCTCCACTATAGAGCCCTTACTTCCCCCAGTCCTGGAATCCTTGGATAGGGCCCACTTTCCCGTATGCCTCTCCCAATCCATAACAAGTAATATTGCATCCGCCGATCAAAACCTAACCAATGCAATGATTGCCACCTCGACATGCTTCACCTCAGACTGTGTCCAGAGACTTCATGTGTGGAATGACAACCCTTCAGCTTCATTACTCAGGTGAGACCTTTCCTTTTATAGTACACTCTAATTTCATCTCAGGTGGTTCACTTTCTAACTAAGTCCCAAAACCTAGATATACACCAGCTTCTGTGAGAGAGAGGTTATGTTCACACGTATCCATAAACTACTGCAAAATATATACCTGAAAGCAGAAGTACACTAGAGTTTGCAGTGAGTACCTCCCTAACACTTCCTCTCCACTATTCCAAGCTTTGGATCCATGATTGCTCAACAATTTGTTTGGCTTCGTATGTTAACTCTCTTTTCAGTCACCAGGTTCCAGATGCCACCAGGAGGCTGGCCAGGCTTCCCTGGATTGAAGACCCCACCAATGTGTCCTGGAGCTCAGCTTCCCCAGAGACACACCCTACTAGGGAAAGAGAGAGGCAGACTGGGAGCATGGACCGACCAGTCAACGCCCATGTTCAGCGGGGAAGCAATTACAGAAGCCAGACCTTCTACCTTCTACAACCCTCAATGACCCTGGGTCCATGCTCCCAGAGGGCTAGAGAATGGGAAAGCTATCAGGGGAGGGGGTGGGTTATGGAGATTGGGTGGTGGGAATTGTGTGGAGTTGTACCCCTCCTACCCTATGGTTTTGTTAATTAATCCTTTCTTAAATAAAAATAAATAAATAAATAAAGAGAAAGAAACAGTTAAACCTAAAAAAAAAAAAAAAAAAGAAATGCTTGTTAACTGATAACTGGATAAAGACATTATGATGAGACCTGAGACAAATACTCCATGGACTCAACAATTATAAAAGATGATATATTGTATCCTTTGGAACAAAATGAATGGAACTGGAAATGATAATGGTTAATGAAGTAGGTGGAAAATAACAGACAGCTACCAAATAGCTTCCCTCATAAGCGGAATAGAGAATTGAAACATATGGGACAGGTGGTGGTGTGCCCAGTTAAATGTACATCTTTCCCACCTACAGGGGCTCCACTTAACAAGCTGTGAAGCAGGTCTGCAGGTGTCTGTCTTTCTCTCCCTATCTCTCAGTCCTTTCTCAGTTTCTCTCTGTCTTATTTAATACAGGTTAGGAAAAAAAGCTTTAAAAAAAGAGAGAGTTGAAACATATAAACATGAAAAAATATATAAAGAAAAGTAGCCAACATATCTCTAAGAATTGGGGAGAAATATGGTGGTGTGGAACTAAATCCAGATTATGTTAACATCTGGTAACTCACTATTAAGTCACTCATAAAATAAATATATCCATATATATGTATTTGCACATATACATATATGCATCCTACATTTTTCAGGAGAGAGAGCTCAAAAGATATTTGACCATGCTTGGAGTTCCCTGTGTCTCTGTCTTTGGTGCTGTAATGTACCAGGGATTAAACACAGAATCTTATGCCCTCAGCCACAAAGAGCCATTCTGCTAATCCAAGGATGGAGTTACATTTTTTATTAGTGTAATTCAGGAGGTTGTAATGATTCTAATATTGACTTTTACAGAAAGCTCATGGGATCATTTAGAAAAATATATATGTTTACATATATCATGTTTTTTTTTGTCAAATTTAATCTTCATTCTGATAGAGAAGAAATTCCAGGAGAGGAATAAGGCAAAGATGGACGGGGGTAGGGAATTTGAAAGTTGTAAGATATTCTACTTGATGTAAAGTGTAAGGTCTATGAAGGAGCTGGTATGAAGAGCATGCTAATTGACAGTTAAGATTTGTACTAAAAGTGACTGAGAATTCAAGGAAAATATGTCAAGAATTGAGAATAGGGAGTCAGGCAGTAGTGCAGCAGGTTAAGCTCACGTGGCACAAAGTGCAAGGACCCGCATAAAGATCCCGGTTCCAGACCCCAGCTTCCCACCTGCAGGGGAGTCAGTCGCTTCACAGGCGGTGAAGCAGGTCTGCAGGTGTCTGTCTTTCTCTCCCCCTCTCTGTCTTCCCCTCCTCTCTCCATTTCTCTCTGTCCTGTCCAACAAGGATGACATCAATAACAACAACAATGAAAAACAACAAAGGCAACAAAAGGGAAAATAAATATAAAAAAAAAGAATTGAGAATAAAAACAAAAGTGTAAGACACAAACAAAAAACAAATGCGTAGGAAAATTCAGAAGCATTAAGCGGAAGAAAGGAGGGTCGTAGTCTGACTTGATGGCGGAGTTTTGCAGGAAAGCTGCAAGACATGCAGCAAGACATACTTTAGAAAGATGATCACTCAGCCAGTGGAAGGTGAAGAATACTTCTGAGTTAGCACGGAGCTCTTGGCTGGGATTCACAGGGCAGTCAGTGCTGGGTTGAGAGAAGAAATGTCCTCTAAACAAAATAGCCCTCTAGAACAAAAATCTCAATCGTGCAGCTAGAGTGTTCCTGAGCATGGCAGAGAGTAGACCATAACTGAAGCAACAACTTGGTGCTGTGAATTTTCATCCTATTGCTTATGAGTAAAATATGACTATGAAGTAAATACAGGCATCATACACTTCTCTTTAATGTACACACAGTGTGCAAACTAGAAAACTGAGCACAAGCATCCCTTCTTCATATGCTCTCAACATCCAACAGTCCCTGCACACCTTCAAGGGTTCCAGTAGTAAAATGGCAAAACAAAAGCATGGAAAGTCAAGTATCCTGTTAAGAAAAAACACCCAGAGATTGTCCTTTCAGTGAATTATACCAGCCACATGCTGGGGAGTCCTACCCAATTTGGGCTACTTAAAATATTTATCTTAACTTTAAGCTTAGAGGGGGGACACAGTTCTTAAAGATACAAAGAAGCATCCTGCATTTTCTTTTTCTTCCCGCATCCTGTCGTATGCTTTACATTGGCTTGTTCTAGCCCTCCCCCTCCAAGAGAATTGGATGAGTCCTGTTAATTTCGCGGGCCTGCTTGGCTCCGCCCCAAGGGACCCTGGGAGAGGGTTCCGGAGTCCGAGAGTTCCTGAGTTCCCCAGTGACAGAGTTCCTGAGTTCCGGAGTTCGAGAGTGCGAGGGTGCGAGAGTTTCTGAGTTCGAGAGTAAGGGAGAGGGTTCCTGAGTTCGAGAGTGCCAGAGTTAGCCAGAGTTCCTGAGTTCCTGAGTTAGACAGAGTTCCTGAGTTCCGGAGTTCAAGAGTGCGAGGGTGCGAGAGTTTCTGAGTTCCAGAGTAAGGGAGAGGGTTCCTGAGTTCGAGAAAAAAAGAAAGACTGCTTGCGCCGCCGCAAAGAGACAGCAGAGTTCTGTTTGGTGATTAGTTTGTCTTAGTTTATGAATAGTTCCTCCTGAATAAAGAAATACAGCTGCCCTGCCCAGCCGTTGTCTCCGCGTCTCTGTTACCCGCCGTGAAGCAAGCCCGGCCAGAGCCTCTGAAAATTTTAACAACAGCATCCTATAAATTCCTCAGCAGGTAGGAATCAGCCTGCCCACTTACAATTTATTTACTTAATTAATTGGTTTTAATTGTCACCAGGGTTATCGCAGCAGCCCGTGCTGGCACTACAAATCCACCGCTCCTGGTGGCCATTTTATTTTACTTCTTTTTCTAATTTTTATCCTGCAAAACAGAGAGAAACTGAGAGAGAATGGAGAGACAGATAGATACCTGAAGACCTGCTTCACTGCTCATGAAGACCCCCGCCTTCCCCTCCACAGGTGGGGAGCAGGGGCTTGAACCTGGGTCCTTACACTTAGAATGCAATATGTGGACTTTACTGGGTGTGCCACCACCTGGGCCCCACATTTTTTATTTTAAATTGAAGCTCAGCAGTAAGCCAGAAAATATTCTGTTTCCGGCCCTATGACTTAGCCTTATCCAGACTCTTCAGGGAAAATCAGTTACCCACTGGTGATGGTTTCCATCTGCTTGCTGTGAAGTAGGGGCAAAAAGGGTGAACTTGCAGAGAAGGCAAAGCAATAACACTGATCTGAGACATAGAGGCAAGAAGGCACCACCTCTGACCTGTAGAAGAGTCAGAAGCAAGAGAAAAACCTAAGAAAACATCAGCATGGCTAATTCAGACAGCCAACTTTATGGGGAGTCATTATATGAAATATTTTCATTTTGACCATATACAAGTAGAAGCAGTTAAGTGTAGGTTATATTGAAACTTCTGGAGTCACATTTCTCACAAGACAAGTTTTTCCTTTCACATTTGTGATAACAGGAAATAAATCCACAAAGTAGTGCTTCATAAGCAAAGCTGGCGTACCTCTCATTGGATATGGCTTTGCATCTAGCCTCTTACCTGTCTATATTTCAATTTCTAATTTACAGAGTGTTAACTTTCTATAATATACAAACCTAAGATGCTACTTCTTTCTAATTTCAATATTCTCTATCCAAAAAGTTAGGAAGGAGATAATATTGTCTGTATATTTGAAATCCTCTAAGGATCCAAATGAATATTTACACTGTGTGATAGGGATTTGTGACATTGCCAGTACTGCCCACAGTGCTAAGACTTTCATCTGCAGAATGACAAAATGCCATGTTTACAGTGGCATGCCACTCAGCATGGTATCCAGTAGAGAGTCAATTTTAGTCAAGTGGGGTGATGAGCTCTGGGCTCATAGAAATCACTGTTCCTCCTCATTATAAGCCCTGCTGTGGGCTTCTTCAAGACCTTACCCTCATTATGAATTATCAATGGCAGGGATTGCCGCACTCTCCAAAAGGGGGCTGGGTCATCCTACTCTGCCACTTGAGGAAAACTGGTCTTGAAATGAGTGCATGATAGACTGTTCCCAGTTGTAACCATGCACTGTTAGCTCCAACTGACAGGCACTGAGAGGTTACAGATTCCTGTCCTAATATGAATAGATATGAGCCCTGCGTCAGACTGATGTTGTGAACAGTTAATTGAATTTATATATTTTCATCAAGTTTGAGAGTTTCTCTCTACCCTGACGTAGTTTTTAGTCCTATTCTCCACTTTGACACCATCTCCCAGACAATATGTTTAGTCTACCTGCAGATTAGCTATCAAGCTCCAATAAACATTACCAGTCCTAAGCCTCTAGGAACATAACCTAAAATAGACTTCCTAACTCCTTCTTTTTTAAAAATTGTTTTTATTTATAAAAAGGAAACATTGACAAAATCAATAGGATAAGAGGGATACAACTCCACACAATTCCCACCACAGATCTCTGTATCCCATCCCCTCCCCTGATAGCTTTCCTATTCTCTAAGCCTCTGGGAGTATGGACCCAAGGTCATTGTGGGATGCAGAAGGTGGAAGGTTTGGCTTCTGTAATTGCTTCCCTGATGAAAATGGGTGTTGACTGGTCGATCCATACTCCCAGTCTGTCTCTCCCTTTTTTTCTAGAGGCCATTTTTTCCAAGTTGTTGTTGTTATTATGGTTGGATAGAACAGAGGCAAATTGAGAGAGGAGGCGAAACCAAAGGTAGAGAGAGAAAGATAGACACCTGCAGACCTGCTTCACCACTGGTGAACTGACCCCACCCCCTTCAGGTGGGGATCTGGGGGCTCAAACCAGGATCCTTATGCTGGTACTTGCTTCATACCACATGTGGTTAACTCAGTGCACTACAATCTGATCCCTCATTGCCTGAATTTTTTTATTTAATTTACTCAACTTATCTTTGATGCTTAAACCAAACCGGGGAAGTCATACAATACTGTAGATTGTCTATTTGTTAATAAGTTATAAGTTATATGCTACAGAGAGAACAGAATGCCTAACCTTGGCAAGTTTTCTTAGTCACAGTCAGCCTTAGGTCAGGCTTAGTTGAGTCAAGAAACCTCAATTCTTACATTCTCCTGATTCCTATGAGACAGTGCTTTTCTAAAGGATATGTGTGCTTTTAAAATTCTCCCTTCACCTATTTAGGCCTTTTTTTTTTTTTTTGCCTCCAGGGTTATTGCTGGGACTCCGTGCCTGCACTATGAATACACTGCTCCTGGAGGCTATTTTCCCCATTTTGTTGCCCTTGTTGTTTATCATCATTCTTGTTATTATTGTTGTTGTTAGTGATGTCATTGTTGTTGGACAAGACAGAGAGAAATGGAGAGAGGAGGGGAAGACAGAGAGGGAAAAAGAAAGATAGACACCTGCAGACCTGCCTCACTGCCTGCGAAGCGATCCCCTGCAGGTGGGGAGGCTTTTTATCTTCATATACTCATGTGCCACTTGAGCTTGGTGGTCGTAGAAGCATTTTAGTTGATTATTTCTTTTGTGATGTGAGAAGACACCAGTTATTTACTTACAGGTTTTAGGATTTGGAAACAACTATCCAAGTGTTTTTATAAATCCTGAAGATGTTGGATCAGAGAGGGAGACCTGCCAGGTAGCTATGGGAGAAATAGTTGATAGAGTATATCGCTGTGCTCTGTCTGATCAGCCTGACTGTGAGAACTGGAGCTATTCCTGCCAGACTGCGGCTATAGCTTCATGAAGGGATACAGTGGGGATGGTAGTAAACAAAGGAACATGTAAAGGATTAAGGAAGTTTTAAAGGTATGAACATGAGATAAACTAAGAAGAGCATTTTCCTAGAGTGGCCTCAGTCATTTTATTGGCCAAAACCAATAGAAAGAAAAAAAAAATCTGTTATTAAGTGAGCTGGACACAAAGACTCTGGAAAAGAAAAGACTGCCTTCTTTGTGCTGTAGTTAATATCAGACAATGTCTTAACTGAATGATGCTTCCCACTATGGGTGTTCAGAGTAGATATTTAGATTAGGAACCAGGTGGTGACCGTTTCATTGAAGGACAACATGTGTGGAGACATCACTCACATACTTTGATTTTGGCAATGGCTGCTTGATCTTAGTGATCTTGAGTGTGACATAGCATGAAGGAACTTGGATGTTACTCAAATTGCCTAATCAGAAAGTAAAAAGAGATCCATGCAATACTGAGGTCACACACAGTGGTTGTGAAGGATCTATCAGTGATAAAAGGAGCTATCAATAGTTTTCTAAGTCTAACAAAACCATCAGCCCCACAATATTTTATAAGAAAGAGAGCTAAATGTTCATGAAATGGCTCAGTGAGGATATGGGGGGGGGGGGCAAGTAAACATAATTCAGGTCACCCAATAGTTATTGGCTACATCTAAACTGATTCTCAGCAGAACCAAAACATCATTCCCAAAGGAGAATCCCCACACATTTCTCTCAGTCAGTTCCAAAAGTACATATTCATTATATGCTTATTTTTGTGACTGTATTGTTAGAAAGGGTAAGTTCTTTTTTAAAAAAAAGGATTTTTATTTACTTATGGGATAGAGACAGCCAGAAATCGAGAGGGAATGGGGTGATAGAGAGGAAGAGAGACAGAGAGATTCCTGCAGCCCTACTTCAACCACTTGCAAAGCTTTCCCCTAGCAGGTGGGGACCGGGGGCTGGAACCTGGGTCCTTGTGCATTGTAACATGTGCACCAACCAGGTGCACCACCACCCAGTCCCATAAGGATAAGTTCTAAATAGAATAACATCATCAATATATTCTGCTTGTGAAATAAGAGCCATTAGGATGATGAAGTCCAAATGGAAGCCTCCCAAGTCCCTTACCAATTAGAGAAGCAAATACTAGGATGAACCCACTAGGATAAACTAAAGAGATAAGTGTTGTTGATGGAATAAAAGAATGGGGTGGTGGTTTACCCTAAGAACTCCCATCTAGTTCTCCACAAATCTAACAAGTTATGCCAGACAATTGGGATATAATAAATGTAAACAGAAGGTATTTCAGTTTCATCTGGTAGCTCCCATATGCTATTGACAGGCAGATAACTTAATACTGCCTTTGGCACTGAATATATGGCTATTGATCAAAGTTAAGAACTACCACAAAAAGACACCAGTGTGAGGTTTTTTTTAAAAAAAGTCAATTCACAAAGAGATGAGAAGTTTATTCACATTCAAATGCATTAGAAAGATGTGTGCCATCAAAAATACCACCCAGCCAATTAAGTGTGCAAACACAATGAGAAGGTTTTTTTTTTTTTTCCCACAAAAGAGCAGCTCATTCAACTGTGCATAAATATAAAATTGTGGTCAAATTCATTAGTGAAAGAATTAAGATCACAATGTTCTACTTCTAAACACCAAGTAACTAACAAAAAATGGAAAAGAGAAATGAGCTTTGGATTTGCATCTTTTGAGAAGTATACTCTTGTGTGTGTATGTGTGTGCTTGTGTGTGTGAATGGTATGAATTAGGACAATGGTTGAGAACTGCTTGGTGGTAAATAATAAAGTTATACATCTGCAGAGTTTTCAATTAATAATTTCTCTCCTAGGTATATAAAAATGGAAAAAAAATCTATATAAATATTTCACAAAACAACATATCTAAAGCTCTCTTAGAAGGACTATTTAAGTGAGTCGGGTGGTAGCACAGTGGGTTAAGCGCACGTTGAGTAAAGCGCAAGGACCAGCTTAAGAAACCCGGTTCAGGGAGTCGGCCTGTAGAGCAGAGGGTTAAGCGCAGGTGGCGCAAAGCACAAGGACACGTCATAAGGATCCTGGCATAAGGATCCTAGTTCGAACCCCGGCTCCCCACCTGCAAGGGAGTCGCTTCACAGGCGGTGAAGCAGGTCTGCAGGTGTCTGTCTTTCTCTCCTCCTCTCTGTCTCCCACTCCCCTCTCCATTTCTCTCTGTCCTATCCAACAACAATGGCATCAATAACAACAACAATAAAAACAAAACAAGGGCAACAACAGGGAAAAGAAATAAATATAAAAAAAGAAGCACTATTTAAAACGGCCTTAAACTGAAGAATGCAGATATATATAAACTGTGGGCTGATAAACTGATAGGTTCATACATTACATCCTATCGAGCAACAAGAGTAACTTACAACACAGGCACACAACAACATGGACAAATCCCACAAAGATAAGGCTGAGCAAAAGGTGAGATATACAGAGGTACTGAAAAAAAGCCAGCACAGTCTAAGCCGTGGTTACAGTGCCAGGAAGGTCTTCACCCATGGGGAAGAGCTGACAGACACTGCACCTGTCTGGCGGAAGAGCTGGTTCTGAGCACCTGTGCTCTCCAGAAATGAACCAATATTCTAACCTTGACTTTTATTTTCCTCTATTTTATTTTATTTTATTTGCATTTAAAAAAATCTTTTGTATCATTTTATTGTTAATGGTTTATAGTACAGTTGTTGACACACAAGTGAAATTTCTCATCTCCTCTTTCTGTGACAACTGTCTGTAAAACACTCTCAATCTTAAGTCCTGGTCTGGCATCATGCACCTGTACCCCACCACCATCAACAAACTGTACCCCAGAGTACTTGGTTTTAATGCACTAACAGTAGCATTAAAATCATTAAATATTGATAGCTTTATGATGTAGATAAGGTCTAGTTCTCTTATAGCATTTATGAAAAGCTACTGAGTGGACAGAATAAAATGAAATATATAAATAGAAGTTGATACAACTAGCAACACTGGGTTTTTGTTTGTTTATCTTTTTTAAAAAATTAAGGTGCAGTGGATTGACCTTTGGGACATTTGAGTGTGAATTCTTTTTTTTTTAACATAGCTTTTTAAAAAAATTATTATTTATTTATAAAAAAGGAAACACTGACAAAACTATAGGATAAGAGGGGTACAACTCCACACAATTCCCACCACCAGAACTCATTTTATTGGCTGATTCACCACCTGGGTTATCACTAGGGCCTGTGCATGCACAAGGGCTCTACTGTATCTGGTGGCTGTTTTCTCCTACTCTTCCTCCTCTTCTTCCTCCTCTCTTTCTTTCCCTCTTCCTTCTCCTTATTTTTTAAAAATATTTTTTATTTATAAAAAGGAAATAATGACAAAAACCATAGAATAAGAGGGGTACAACTCCACACAATTCCCACCACCAGATCTCCATATCCCATCCCCTCCCCTGATAGCTTTCCTATTCTTTATCCCTCTGGGAGTATGGACCCAGGGTCATTGTGGGATGCAGAAGGTGGAAGGTCTGGCTTCTGTAATTGCTTCCCTGCTGAACATGGGCGTTGGCAGGTTGATCCATACTCCCAGCCAGTCTCTTTCTTTCCCTAGTGGGGCAGGGCTCTGGGGAGGCAGGGCTCAATATTTTTAATTAATAGTGAGTTACAAGATTGTTAAGTTACAGGTTATAGTTTTGCATATACCCAGGTAGTGGTATCTTTGAATCTCTAAGTCAAGTTACTCTGGAAGTCAAAATACTTAATCCCCTCTCTCCCTCCCTTGGGCAAGGACAGTAGCACACATTCTCCATCTTGTCCTAGAGCTGTGCTTTAATTTTCTGTTCTCTGCTATTTCAGAGTCTGGGGTTGAGGAGCTAAACCCTGTTATCCCACACTTGGGTCACTTGGATTATGATACACAGTTACGTTCACTGCAATCACATTAATCAAGGAGTAGCACAAAATACAGGCATCCCAGAAGGTGGGAAATATAATCAGCAAGAATGAAGGGTCCAGGTACGCCAATAATAATCTCTAAGATCTGCTTTTATTGATTCAATAATAGTTCGTTATAATGTAAAAGTTTGTAATTAGTGTTTTACACATCCACATTCTTTTACTAATTGTGTATTTGGGGTGGGTAAATTGTAACTAGCAGAACTCCATAAGCATGTTCATGTTTGTGATAGAAAAGCCACAATCACCCACCAGCAAAGGCCTTTAGAGTTTAATGGCATGGTCCATATATCACTATATCTCCTGTAAGCTATGGGCAATTTCTTTCATGTTTGGACCACCGTATGTGAAGGTTTCTGGAATACTTTACATTCTGGAGGTGGAATATATGCTAGTCCAATGAGTTTTTCTGGTATTTGGACATTCTTTTTTAAATTAAAAAAAAAATTTTTTCCTCCAGGGCTATCACTAGGCCTTGGTCCCTGCACTACTGCTCCTGGAAGCCATTTTTCCCCCCTTTGGTTGCCCTTACTGTTTATTGTTGTTGTTATAATTGTTGTTGTTGTTGCTGCTGTCATTGTTGTTGGACAGGACAGAGAGAACTTGAGAGGAGGGGAAGACAGAAAGGGGGAGAGAAAGATAAACACCTACAGACCTGCTTCACCACCTGTGAAGTGACTCCCCTGCAGGTGGGGAGCCGGGGCCTCGAACTGGGATTCTCACGATGGTTCTTGCGCTTTGCACCACCCGCGCTTAATTCACTGCACTACCGCCCAACACCCTAAAGATTATTTTAAACAAGGTAAAAGTCAAGGTGATAGTTCTCCCCTTCCCCACAACTACTTTGTCCAGTTGTGTAGATGAGATTGTCAATCTGCTGACTGATCAAGCATTTAGCTCCCTTAGGCTGTTTTGTTTTGTTTTCATGACTGTTAGTAAAAAGAAGTACACTAGAGTTTGCAGTGAGTACCTCCCTAACACTTCCTCTCCACTATTCCAAGCTTGGGATCCATGATTGCTCAACAAATTGTTTGGCTTCGTATGTTAACTCTCTTTTCAATCACCAGGTTCCAGATGCCACCAGGATGCTGGCTACGCTTCCCTGGATTGAAGACCCCACCAATGTGTCCTGGAGCTCAGCTTCCCCAGAGACACACCTTACTAGGGAAAGAGAGAGGCAGACTGGGGGTATGGACCGACCGACCAGTCAACGCCCATGTTCAGCAGGGAAGCAATTACAGAAGCCAGACCTTCTACCTTCTGCAACCCTCAACGACCCTGGGTCTATGCTCCCAGAGGGCTAGAGAATGGGAAAGCTATCATGGGAGGGGGTGGGTTATGGAGATTGGGTGGTGGGAATTGTGTGGATTTGTACCCCTCCTACCTTATGTTTTTGTTCATTAATCCTTTCTTAAATAAAAAT
The DNA here is from genome assembly GCF_950295315.1 of Erinaceus europaeus. Lineage (NCBI taxonomy): Eukaryota > Metazoa > Chordata > Mammalia > Eulipotyphla > Erinaceidae > Erinaceus > Erinaceus europaeus. The sequence continues at coordinate 81,186,533 of NC_080176.1, forward strand.
TTTTTAAAAAAGGATATATATATATATATAAAAGAAGAGGCAGTTACTTAGTCATCATAGAAAAAACTTGCCCTCTGAGCACAATTTCATTGTCTGCTAGCTATGACTGACATCAACACCTGGGATGTTATTCTATATCTTTTGACTCAGGAGAGAGGGAAAGCAATATAGTTCTCACTTTCATAAAATGGCAGATACTGACAAGGATCGAGACTCCACTGTATTACTGAAGAAAAAAAGACAGGCAACTAGATACTTTCATTAATTTGCTAAGTAATGTTGACATTAATCACTTATAGATCTTGACGTACTTTTTCTGTGATTACAGGTTCTAAGAAAATCAGAACAACCCATTCTTAGGGCATAGTGAGGTCATTTCTTTTTTCAATTATTTCCTGAAAGGTTGAAACACACACACACACACACACACACACACACACACACACACACACACACACACACATACCAAATTTTATACTAGAAGTACTATAAAGAAGAAAACAGGGGCTGGGCAGTAGCACACCTGGTTAAACACACAGGGTAACATGTGTAAAGACCTAGGTTTTAGCTCTGTCTTCTTGCCTAGAGAGGAAGATCATGAGCTGTGAAGTAGGTCTGCAGATGTTTATCTGTCTCTTTCCCTTTCAATCTCCCATCCCTCTCTCAATTTCTCTTTGTTCAGTCAAATAAAATAGAAAGAAAAAAGAAAGAAAGGAAGGAAGGAAGGAAAGAAGGAAGGAAGGAAGGAAGGAAGGAAGGAAGAAAGAAAGAAAGAAAGAAAGAAAGAAAGAAAGAAAGAAAGAAAGAAAGAAAGGCAGGCCACTACAAAGCCCATGCTCCAGGTGGTCATTTTTTCCCTTCTTCCTCTGAGGCTAATTTCTTGTCTTATTAGTGGAGAGTCCAACTATCCCACTGCTCAAAGTGACAACCTGGACCAGCAAGACAGCTTACTTACAGCATTGCTTTGCCAATGCGCATGATCTCGGTGTGAGTCCGGACCCAGCATACTGAAGGAAGCCTTGGCGACGTGAAAACTTTCTATTTGTCTCTGTCTCTAACTTAAAATTCAGTCTCAAGACATAATATCCCACCAACAAACAAAAAAAATTTAAAAAATAACTGAAGTATTTAATTTATTTTAGTGATGAGAGAGATAGAAAGGTATATAAAAAGAGATGAGAAGAGGAGAGAAGAGACACCTTCAGCTTCCCCCATCCAGAACGTGCATGTGGGTTCTTGTGAATGGTAACTTGTGGACTTTGCCATTTGAACCACCACCTGGCCCCAGCAAAGTAGTTCCTATACTGCAAAATTTAATTCTTTCTAATAAAGCCTAGATGTGTTTATTGCATGTTTACTACATATGAGAAAACTCAGTATTGGGGCCAGGTTCAGGCACACCTGCCTGGGAGTATACATTACCACGCACAAGACCTCAAGATCCAAGCCTCTGCTTCATAAGCAATAAGGCAGTTCTGCAAGTATCTATCTTTCTCTCTCCCTTTCTAGTTCCTCTATCACCTCTCAATTTCTTTCTGTCCTATAAAATAAAAGAGAAAAAAATTGTCAGAAGTAGTGGGTTTGCAATCCAAGCACTGAGCTCCAACAATAGTCTTGGTGGTAATAAGAGGAGGGAGAGAGAGAGAAATAGAGGAATGAAGAAAGACCACATCCACAGGGAGAAAGCTTTGAGTGGTGAAGCCCGACTGCAGGTGTCTCTCTTTCTCCCTATCATTCCCTTCCCTCTTGATTTCTGGCTGTCTCTATCCAATACATAAATAAAGATGGCTTAAAAAAAACTGGGAAATGTTATAAAATAGGGAGAGAGGAATAAATAAAGGAAGGAAAAAAACTCAGGGTATTAATCTCATATGTTACAACATCTATAAATATATTTAAATGCACACACACTTCACATTACTGATTTCGGACATGTACATATACCTTGACATAGTTTATTTGCACACAATTATAATTTGTTTTTGTAGCATTTCAAATAAAAATCTCACAATTAATTTGATTAAAACTAGTTATTCACAGAGAATGACTTCATCACATACACAAGGAAAATCATAAGTGGACTCCAAATTAAGAGGTGAATACAACTGATTAATGTCTCCAGGAGAACATTTTTAATAAAAAAAATCAGGATGAATTATAAAGACAGGCCATCTATATTCAGGCAGGTATGATAAAGGGGACTTCACATTATTCAAATAACTCCAGCTATTTAACTTTAATTTGCATTTTAATATAAATTTTGATAGCACCACCTGAGAAGTTCTGTGGGCCAGGATTTAAATATTAATGTAATTAAGGCCTGAACAAATTTGTGAAAATTTCACTGACTTTTTTTTTAATAATTGTGTTTGCTGCCATCCTCAGAGCCCAAATTATGTCTTGGTGTGAAGAAAGCAGGTAGTTTCCTAGCATAGTAAGGACTTTCTATTTTGCAGTGAAGTTTCAAGTTGGAATGCTGGTAATAATAAACACATCTGGTGATAGTTTTCAGTGGGAAAAAAATTCCAAATTGATCCAATGTTCTGTCATTTCCATTTTCACAGTGTGGAAAAATACAAAAATTAAAGAAGTTGATAAATAAGCTAGGCCACATAGTTTTTAAAATTATCATCAGTATATCTAGATGATGGTGCATGAGCAGACTAAAACTAGGCTGAATATCTCCACTAATTCTCTTGCCAAATTTATACACATTAAACTTATTATTATAGGTGATAAATGTGTTTAAAATGTATTCCTATGTACACTGGAGTTAGGTCACAATCTTCAATTGCTCTAATAAAATCACTGCACTGGTTTTACTCTGCCAATTCCATTTCTGCAGTTTTATATCATCTAATAAAGAGATGGTTCTGCTATAAATTTTTGAATTTCCTCAATACTGGAGGTATTGAGGAAATTTAAAGTCAGAAAGAAAAAGGAGTGTTTTGGAATATGGATAGCTGGCCCTTTAATATATTTGTGTGAGAAACATAAACACTTTTTGGAGATAAATCAATTGCATAGATGACACATCTTGGGGACTCAATTCTTTTTCACTGTGAAAGTCACACCTGTCTTGGACCTCCATTGGCAGGGCAGACAACCTTTGAGAAACGACTATCTCCATGCCATCTGAGTGCCACACTTGCAATAACAGGCAGCAAAATAGCTGGTCTCCTTAACTCTACTTCTCAGAAAAAAGGGATTCATTCTAGTATCCTATTACGAATACTGCTATAAGGAAATATTAACCTATAAGTAGATCAGTTGAACAGAGAACATAGTTTGCTGTTGAGAATTTAAATTCTAAATGAATCCACAACCAAGACTCTAAAACTAAAAACTAGGAGCAAAAGTGTTGCCTTAGGATCGTTTATCTTAACTACTCCTCCACTAAGGCAGCGTACTGTTAGTTTTAATGTCATTAATTGTATTAAAACGTCATAAGTTAGCAATAACAAAATCCTTGGCATCCAAATATAAGCAGATCATAATTCTTTCTTAAAGAAAGCTGGGGACACCTAGAGGCAATGCTGATTTAGGACAGAGCTTTCTTTCTTTCTTTCTTTCTTTCTTTCTTTCTTTCTTTCTTTCTTTATATTTTTATATTATATATTTTTATATTTTTATTTTATTTTATATTTATATTTTTCTTTCTCTTTTTATATATTTTTTAAATTTTTATTTATAAAATGTAAATATTGATAAGACTATAGGATAAGAGGGGTACATTTCCACACAATTCCCACCCCCAGAACTTCCTATCCAGTCCCCTCCCTTAATAGCTTACCTATTCTTTATCCCTTTGGAAGTATGGACCCAGGATCATTATGGGGTACAGAAAGTGGAAGGTCTGGCTTCTGTAATCACTTCTCTGCTGGGCATGAGCACTGGCAGGTCAATTCATACTCCCAGCCTGTCTCTCTTTTTCCCTAGTGGGGCCGGGATCTGGGGAGGTGGGGCTCCAAGGCACACTGTGGGGGTCATCCGCCCAGGGAAGTCAGGATGGCATCATGGTCACCATCTGCAACCTAGTGGCTAAAAAAGAGTTAAGATATAAAGCAAATAAATTGTTGAGTAATCATGAACCTAAAGGAAAGAATATTGCAGGTGAAGATTTGGGGTCTCTGTTTTGGAAAAAGCTAGTAGGTCTATTTTAGATATATTCCATGGGGTCCATGATTTTACTAGTTTTTGCCTGTGCCTGACATCTAAAATGCAGGTGGACCCAGGTTATTGTCTAGGGAAATGGTGTCATATTTGGAACATTCCAGGCTTCACTTATTTCAGGACTCATCTTCCTAAGGTGGTAGGTAGAGTATATTGTCCAACCTCTTTTGGGAGAATGGAACAGTTCCTACCATTGTTGATCCATATTGAGGGCAACGTCATCTAGGGGCCCACAAAGGGTTTCATTATGTTGTTTCTGATGCCGATGACCAGTGACAGTGGTGAGAGGATCTGTTAGAGGACTAAGCCCATCATGTATGTGTAGGAATCCCAGGACTCCCTGACTAGGGCCCCAGGTGATGGGGTGGCCTGATAGTGTCTAAAGAGTCATCACTAAAGTATGGCAGTCTCTTGCCCTTATTCAGCTTTTGCAGTCCTTACTTTGTCTGACAAGGTTAGCTTTGGAGTGATTGAGGGGATCATCCCATACTCATCCTTGTCTTTCTGGCTTATTTTACTTACTTAACATAATTCCTCCTAGCTCCATCCAAGATGGATTAGAGAAGGTGGGGTCATTGTTTTTAATAGCTGTGTAGTATTCCACTGAGAACAGAGTTTTCTAACCTCAGTGCTATTGATATCTAGACCAGGTAAAGCTTTGTTATGAGGTCTGCTCTGTGCACTGCAGGATATTCACCAGCAGCCCTCATGTCGGTCCAATACATGCTTTTAATTTTTTTTTATATTTATTTATTTTCCCACTTTTTATTGTTGTTGTCATGGTTAGGGCAGAGAGAAATGGAGAGAGAAAGGGAAGACAGAGAAGGGGAGAGAAATACAGACACCTGAAGACCTGTTTCACGTTTGTGAAGTGAACCACTTGAGGTGGGGAGCCAGAGGCTCAACCCAGATCCTCATACTGGTCCTTGACGTTTCGCGCCACATGCACTTAACCCGCTGTGCTACCTACCATCCGACTTCCAGTCCAATGCATTCTCCACCTTGGTGTCCTGCCAATTACGACAATACTAGAGTGTTTCCAGACACTGGGAATTCCCTCATATTTAGAACCATTGCTCTATTTATTAAGTGCCAATATAAACAGGACTGAAAATTAACAAAATGATTTTATCACTATATAATTCACTGTGATATTTGTTAGAGGTCAGGGCTGGAAAGAAAGAGTTATCTTCAAAGGGTAGAGATTGTCTCCTCAACAGCTTCTTATAACTAGATATCACTTATTACCTAAGGACACTTCATGGTCCTTAGAGGAAGGAAGAACAGGAAAGTACTACTTAAATTAACATGTGTAGGGCACTGGCTCACAAGGGCCCACAGTATGCAGAGGTCTGAGAAAGCACCCAGCACGTATAGATTGTAACAGACACCACATCCTTTCCTGAAAATTGGCCAAGCAGAACCCCTTTGGAGATAGGTGTGGAGGCATGAAGAGTGGTCATTTCTGGAGGCAAGACATCTGTTCAGCTTTCTGATTGAAAAATGTAAAATTGGGGCCAGGTGGTGGTGTACCTGGTAAAGCACATGTGTCACAGTGTGCAAGGACCCAGGTTTAAGCGCCTGGTCCCCACCTGCAGGGGAGAAGCTTCACAAATAGTGAAGCATTGTTGCAGGTGTCTATCTGTCTCCCTCTCGATCACCCCCTTCCCTCTCAATTTCTGGCTATCTCTATCTAATAAATAAAGATAATGAAAAATTAAAAAAAAAAGAAAAATGTAAAGTTAGGGACCAGAAGGTCACTCACTCAGTAGTGTATGTGCCTTAGCAGGAAGAAGACCCTGAGTTTGAGCCCTAGCACCACATAGAGAAACCATAGCTGGCACTAAAGTGGAGACGAGAATGTCAAGGCATAGAAAGAGTTAACTAACCAAACTGTAAGAGGGAGAGAAGCCCCAGAGAGCAGGAGACTTTGAGAAAAGTACCCCTCCCCACTATTGATGTATCTTATGCCGAAGCATTTAAGTCCTGAGGCTAGACTTTTCCAGACAAATCTGTGCAGGAAAAGATACAGTAATCATAACAGTAACTGAGGCAACCAGACCCTGAGCAATGGGTACAAGCCCCACCACTTAACCTCACAGCCTCTGCTTCTCTGATGATGCTTTCTGCTCTCACTCCACAGCCCCTACAGAGGCTTATACCTTCTCTTAGTCCAGCTCGCAAAATTCTTTATTTTTTTAAGTATTTATTTATTTTATGTTTTAACCAGAGCACTACTGTTCAGCTCTGGTGGTGCATTGTTAAATGATTTTTTGTTGCCCTTGTTGTTTTATTGTTGTAGTTATTATTGTTGTGGTTACTGATATCGTTGTTGTTGGATAGGGCAGAGAGATAGGGAGAGAGGAGGAGAAAACAGAGAGGGGAGAGAAAGACAGACACCTGCAGACCTGCTTCACCATTTGTGAAGGGTCTCCCCTGCCAGTGGGGAGCTGGGGGCTCGAATCTGGATCCTCACTCTGGTCCTTGCTCTATGCGCCACCTGCGCTTAACCTGCTGCGCTACCACCAGACTCCATTGCAGAATTCTTTATACAGCACAAGCTCTTCCTGTGGGCCTTTAATGATAATAAATTTCCTCCTTTTTGACTCTGGCTCTCAAACCCACATCAGATAAGGTCCAAGGATCCAAGGATGGAGTGGTGTTCTGTATCTCTTGCCCCTTTCCTCCTCTTCCCTCTCTCTAAATACAAAGTAAATCAGACCCAAGTGACCACTTAGAAGTATTGCACATGTGTAGGACCTAGCAGTCCCTTTACAAAAAAGAAGAAAGAAAACAGGAAGACAGCATAATGGTTATGCAAAGAGACCCTCAAGCCTGAGGCTCCAAAGTATCAGGTTCTATCCCCAATATCACCATACACCAGAGCTGAACAGTAGTCTGGAAAAAATAAAACAAAAACAAATAAAAAAACAAAACAAAACAATAAAAACCACTAAAGATAAAAGAAAATGCAAAACTCTGAAGGTGAGGAGAAAGACTTGGAATGACAGTATGTCTGGCAGATGAGTACTTCACTGAGTGTAGAGGATAGTAGGGACTGAATAAAATCTTGGGTAAAAAGTAGAGTTGCTTTTATTAAGTATATAGTTGGAAAAAATACATTAAATTAGTTTGGTTGCTGAATATGGGCGGAGAGTCAAGAAAAGTGAATTTGATGAAGACTTGACTTCAGGATTGAACTAGACAGCAGATGCTTTCAGTTCTCTGCTCATTGCACCAATGGATAATTTATTATTTATTAATTATGTATTTGTCAAATGTTTTTACTTTTGACTTTTGTTGTCACAAGAATGTTGTTTCATATTTCCCTACGATAAGTGTTATCACACTTCACCCACAGCCAAATTGTCATCTTCCTTGGCTAGAGGATTCTGGGTCACCAGTTCCCTCCTATGGCTTTTGCCACTCCCTCTAGGGTCCTTAAAACAGCTGAGTAGATAACAGTTTAAATCTGTGTCATTATGTCTCCTTCCTTACATCACTTTTTGAATCCCACTTCTGAATGAGATCATTTGGTATTTGTCTTTCTTTTGGTCTATTTCACTCAGAATCACTCCCTGCAGTTCCATCAGTGTTCTGCCAAGAAGAGAAGGCTTTTTCATTTTTTAAAAATATATTTCTTTCTTTATTATTAGATAGAGACACAGAGAAATTGAGAGGGAAGGGAGAAAAACATAAAGGGAGAGAGACAGAGAGATCCTTACAGCCCTGCTTCACTAGTCATGAAGTTTTTTCCCCTCTGCAGGTAAGGGGTTGAACCTGGGTCCTCCTTGAGTACTGTAATGTGAGCGCTTAGCCTAGTGCACCACTTCCTGGCCCCGACCTGATCTTTTCTTATTTATTTATTTTTAATATATGAATAGTGTCCCATTTTGTAGACAGACCAACAGCTTTCCAAGGCAGTTTGAATACAATGACTCCCAGTCTTGAGATTTTGGTGTCTACCTGGAGGAATACCCTTGGACTCAGGAGATTTTTCCCCGTCATTTATGTCATTTATGAATACAGAGACTGCCTGGAAGTCTACATTTGCCAGAAGGTAGCCTTCAACCAATGAGTGACACGGGCAGGGGGTAAGGACTCCACTAAGTGTTTCATCTTGGAAATGGAGAAGAAGTTTTCACCAAACCAACAGTTTTCCTGCAGGATTAAGTCAAAGTGATTTCCAATTGTATCTTGCCTGATATTTCACGCTTTATAGTTTCCTGTCTTTTCAGAAACTCTTTTCCTTTCTAACCACAGTTGGTAGTTTCTTCTGAACACATCCATTGACCGTGTTATCACAAATCTCTAGGCCAGCATTTGCTTCCAAAGAACCAAATCTTTATTCATTTCAAATACCTAAGAAATAAACTGTTAGTCATTTGGACAGCTGGGGATGGAGATCAGAAGATCTGGTGGGAAAATGTAAGCTTCGCACAAACTGAGGAAATAATTCATAGCCTATTCCTTTTTTTAAAAAAAATAGATTGTCTTTATTTATTTGTTGGATAGGGACAGCCAGAAGTTGAGAGGGAAGGGGTTGATAGAGTGGGAGAGAGACAGAGAGACACCTGCGGCCCTGCTTCACCACTTAATAAAGCTTTCCCCTTGCAGGTGGGGAATGGGAGCTTGAACTTGGGTCCTTGCACACTGTAACATGTACGTGCAACCAGATGTGCCACCACCCGGGTCTGTGCCTATTCTTTTAGTAAAAAACTTACTCATGTGTTTATTGTTAATATATATACCTTCTATAGACACCTGCAGACCTGCTTCACCACTTACAAAGTGGACCCCAGTAGGTGGGAAGCCAGAGTCCTGAACCAGGATCTTTGTGCAGGTCCTTGCACTTCATACTGTGTGTGCTTAACCCAGTAGACCACTGCCTGACCCCCTACATATGACTTCTAAAGCACCTGTCTCTCTGTTGGTCACTGAAAAATAATTTTAAATTTTAAACTTATGTTAAAATTTACTTTTCGGTTTTCTCTTTGTTTATTTGTTTGTTTGCCTCCAGGGTTATTGCTGGGGCTCAGCGCCTGCACCGCAAATCCACTGCTCCTGGAGGCTATTTTTTCCCTGTTGTTGCCCTTGTTGTTTTATCATTGTTTGCGGTTATTATTATTGTTGTTATTAATGTAATTATTGTTGGATAGAACAGATAGAAATGGAAAGAGGAGGGGAAGCCAGAGAGGGGGAGAGAAAGACAGACACCTGCTGACCTTCTACACCACTTTTGAAGCGATCCCCCTGCAGGTGGGGAGCGGGGGGGCTGGAACCCGAATCCTTGCGCAGGTCTTTGTGCTTTGTGCCACGTGCGCTTAACCCACTGCGCTACCCCCGGACCCCCAAAATGTACTTTGCTATATGTGAAATGTAATGTTCGAAAAGCACATATTTCTATGTACAAATTTTTAAAAAAGGAATCATTTGCCATATTGTGCCACAGAACCTTAAGAGATTACATGAGGGAAAACTGGGTTGAAACATGCAGAAGAATGAAATTGAACCACTTTATCTCACCAGAAACAAAAATCAACTCCAAATGGATCAAAGACCTATATGTCAGACCAGAAACAATCAAATACTTAGAAGAAAACATTGGTAAAACACTTTCCCACATACACCTCAAGGACATCTTTGATGAATCAAACCCAATTGCAAGGAAGACTAAAGCAGAAACAAACCAATGGGACTACATCAAATTGAAAAGCTTCTGCACATCCAAAGAAACTATTAAACAAACAGAGAGACCCCTTACAGAATGGGAGAAGATCTTCACATGTCAGACATCAGACAAGAAACTAATCACCAAAATATATAAAGAGCTCAGCAAACTTAGCACCAAAAAAGCAAATGACCCCATCCAAAAATGGGCAGAGGAAATGAACAAAACATTCACCTCAGAGGAGATCCAAAAGGCTAACAAACATATGAAAAACTGCTCTAGGTCACTGATTGTCAGAGAAATGCAAATTAAGACAACACTAAGATACCACCTCACTCCTGTAAGAATGGCATACATCAAAAAGGACAGCAGCAACAAATGCTGGAGAGGCTGTGGGGACAGAGGAACCCTTTTACATTGCTGGTGGGAATGTAAATTGGTACAGCCTCTGTGGAGAGCAGTCTGGAACACTCTCAGAAGGCTAGACATGGACCTTCCATATGACCCAGTAATTCCTCTCCTGGTGTTATACCCCAAGGACTCCACAACACCCAACCAAAAAGAGGTGTGTTCTCCTATGTTCATAGCAGCACAATTCATAATAGCTAAAACCTGGAAGCAACCCAGGTGCCCAACAACAGATGAGTGGCTGAGAAAGCTGTGGTATATATACACAATGGAATACTATGCAGCTATCAAGAACAATGAACCCACCTTCTCTGACCCATCTTGGACAGAGCTAGAAGGAATTATGTTAAGTGAGCTAAGTCAGAAAGATAAAAATGAGTATGGGATGATCCCACTCATCAACAGAAGCTGACTAAGAAGATCTGAAAGGGAAACTAAAAGCAGGACCTGATCAAATTGTAAGTAGGGCACCAAAGTAAAAACCCAGTGGTGAGGGGTAGACATGTAGATTCCTGGGCCAGTGGGGGGTGGGAGTGGGTGGGAGGGATGGGTCACAGTCCTTTGGTGGTGGGAATGGTGTTTATGTACACTCCTAGCAAAATGTAGACATATAAATCAGTAGTTAATTAATATGAGAGGGGGAAATCAATTGTATGTCTCAAAGTTTCTCAAAAGACAAACTCAATCTTTTTAATATATAGGCTATGTATTTGATATGTGGACTCTCTCAAAAGCCTAGACCAAGTAGATTAGATACATCCAATAGCACAGCTATATACAAGATACTGGGTACTGTACAGCAAACCATAACAAAGGGACTTTTCAAAGTTAACCCAATTAACAAATAATGTGATGATAATATTAACTATCGATTGTCTTTTTGAACCCTAAGACAGCAGGAACCTCACATCTTCACTATAGAGCCCCTACTTCCCCCAGTCCTGGAACCCTTGGATAGGGCCCACTTTCCTGTATGCATCTCCCAATCCAAACCAAATAATATTGCATCCGCCGATCACAACCTAACCAAAGCAACGATTGCCACCTCAACATGCTTCACCTCAGACTGTATCCAGAGACTTCACGTGTGGAATGACAACCCTTCAACTTCATTACTCGGGTGAGACCTTTCCTTTTATAGTACACTCTAATTTCATCTCAGGTAGTTCACTTTCTAACAAAGTCCCATAATCTAGATATACACCAGTTTCTGTGAGAGAGAGCTTATGTGCACATGTATCCATAAACTACTGCAAAATATAAACCTGAAAGCAGAAGTACACTAGAGTTTGCAGTGAGTACCTCCCTAACACTTCCTCTCCACTATTCCAAGCTTGGGATCCATGATTGCTCAACAAATTGTCTGGCTTCATATGTTAACTCTCCTTTCAATCACCAGGTTCCAGATGCCACCAGGATGCTGGCTACGCTTCCCTGGATTGAAGACCCCAACAATGTGTCCTGGAGCTCAGCTTCCCCAGAGACACACCTTACTAGGGAAAGAGAGAGGCAGACTGGGGGTATGGACCGACCAGTCAATGCCCATGTTCAGCAGGGTAGCAATTACAGAAGCCAGACCTTCTACCTTCTGCAACCCTCAACGACCCTGGGTCTATGCTCCCAGAGGGCTAGAGAATGGGAAAGCTACCATGGGAGGGGGTGGGTTATGGAGATTGGGTGGTGGGAATTGTGTGGAGTTGTACCCCTCCTACCTTATGTTTTTGTTCACTAATCCTTTCTTAAATAAAAAATTTAAAAAAAAAAGAGATTACATGAGTCATTTTTTAGAGTAGAGCGCAAGTTAAGGAATATTAGATCATTTGCTTCATGTATGCCACAAATTACAGAAAAACCTAAGTGCTACAAAGGAGTTGAGCAGAACAGTGAAAGCCCTCAAGATTTTGCATGGATAACCCATAGGACAGATCCTTGAGTCTCTCAGCTACTATAGCCAGGGCTTCATAGGAATATACAATGCAGAGACTCTCAGAGATTTATCTGATCAAAAGTTCAGATCTGAACAAGGACTATTGACCTCACAATGCTCTGTGGTTCCCTTGCTATATTTTCAACATTGTCCAGAACTGTAACTTTCACCAGAAGTCTCTTTTAAGTTAAATAATTGCACTGAATTCATCAAAATACTATTCTGGGGAGCAATTCAATACTTTATTCCCAAGCTAGACATGCAAAATTATTCAAATAGTATTACAAGACTATCACACAATCCATTCTTAGTACTGTGCACTATTTTTATTTTGATGCCCTTTTGGGGAGTGAACATCAAATAGAATAATAACATTACCACTGAGTGGACTTCCCAGACCAACTTTGAAATTTGTTTTCTTTAAAAAAAAAAAAAGTGAAAGGAAGAGAGGAATGGGGGGCTGGGGCTGCAGATAGTAAAGGCACCATGGAATACTTCCTCTATCCATGGAGTTTCTGGGTGTCATCCTTGGTGCTCCCATGTGATGTCAAGGCAGAAAACCATTCTTCATGCATCGTCAGGAACACCACAAGGTGAACTATCTCCTAGTCTTAACAAACACAATCTTTGTGTTAGTAATGCTGTCTCTGCATGGATGTGGTGTATGTCTATGTGATCATGGAAAGATTGGGAGTGTTTCATATTACACCAGTCATGCTCTGTGTATGAAGACAGTTAAAAATACCAGGTTAGAGTATATCAGACATTCCCCTCCATTTCTTTCTCAGGTATATTTATTGGGAATTTGTTTCCTTTAGATTTATGTCAGTGTTTGAAATGGGGTCAGATAGCACTGCTGGCTAGTAAGGAACTTTCAGGTTCTCAAGTTCATGATTGCAGGAGGATCAGAGACAGGGGTGTGCCCCTGTACAGGGTGAGGTGTGGAGAAAATGCACTTTGAGTCTAAGAAATTATGATACTTATTTCCGTTTAAACAGGTTGGATAATTCGTCTAAGAAACTATTCTTTTATGATGAGAATAGTGAGGCAAGAGAAACAAGTAACAGTGGTAGGGGTGGGACACATTTTTAAACAACTTTATTCAGATGTTTTCAACCTTAACCACAGATGTTCCATTTTTATTCATGATCTTATTTGTTGTCACCACAGGGCAACCACTTCTCTGGACTGACTTTACAGATAGAGGGAGAGGGGAAGACATCACAGCACAAACACGTCTTCCAACACAGAATGCACAAGACGAAGCCCAAGGGACCTCTTCTGTTGGGCCTATAGATTTTTCTGTCACCAGGGCTATTGTTGGGCTTAATATTTGCATAAATCCACAGCTTCTGGTGATAGACAAGAGAGATAAAGAAGCAGAATAAGACAGAGAGAAGGGGAGACACCTGCAGCACTGCTCCATTGCTCATGAAGTGCCCTTCATGCAGATGCTCTCAAGTAGAGATCTGGGGTTCAACCTCAGGCTGTTACACACAGTAATGTAAACGTTCTACCAAGCAACCACAACCAGACCCCTAATATTCTAATTTTAACAAGTTGTAGTCACTAAAATCTATCACTATAACTATCAAACATTGACTTCCAGAACTTCCATTTCAATTGACTCAAAAATCAATCAGCTGGGGAGTCAGGCTGTAGTGCAGCAGGTTAAGCGCAGGTGGCGCAAAGCACAAGGACCGGCATAAGGATCCCGGTTCGAACCCCGGATCCCCACCTGCAGGGGAGGAGCTTCACTGGCAGTGAAGCAGGTCTGAAGGTGTCTATCTTTCTCTCCCTCTCTCTGTCTTCCCCTCCTCTCTCCATTTCTCTCTGTCCTATCCAACAATGATGACAATAATAACTACAACAATAAAAAAAACAACAAGGGCAACAAAAGGGAATAAATAAATAAAATATTAAAATATTTTTTAAAATATTAAAAATAAATCAATATTAAAGATATTAAAAAAAAATCAATCAGCCTACATGAGTTGCTGGTCTGGTTTTCTCTAACCAGAAAAGAACAAATAATCCTACAGGCAAAACTAAAGTTCTACGGTTGTCTTTCTCTTACCTTCTATTTCTCCCATTCTCTCCTATATTTCTTTCTGTCCTCTGAAATAAATGAAAGAAAGAAAAAGGAAAACATGATCATTGGCAGTAGTGGACTAATTCACACAGATACTATGTCCCTCTGTAATAACCCTGGTGGTAATAAAAAATAAAGATTAATGCAAAAAAAATCCACAGTTTAAATACAAACGTTATTCAGATGTCAGTAGTATTTTTTCTAGAAGTAGAGAAATTCATTCAAACACATAAAATCACAATAGATTTTGGAGAGGGAGAGAGAGAGAGAAAGAGGGAAATAGACCACATCAATAAGGACTTTCTCAATGTACTCAGAGTCAGTCTCCAAAAGAGTTCTGAAAAAGAAAAGTAAGGCAAGGAAGACAGCATAGTGGTTATGCTAAGACATTCTCATGCCTGAGGCTCCAAAGTCCCAAGTTTAATCACTGGTAACAACATAAGCCAGAGCTGAGCAGTGCTCTGGGGGGAGGGGGGGAAAGTAATGAATTAATTTTTCTGATTTTGCAAGTGTTATAATCAAGAGTTCATGTGATTATAACAGTACTTCATACAATAGTTTTAAGAAGTAAGCAATCCAAAAGCCAATGAAAAGATGCATGGTTAGACAACATCTGGTCTATACATGCAGTATATCCCACAGCATTGGAAAGGTAAGAAATTCTAAATAGATGAATCTCCAGGACATCCTGCTAAAGGTAAATTATGTCATGCTGAACACCAGTCACAGAAAGAATGCCTATAGGAGATAGATATCTGACAGAATCACACCAATGGAAAGAGAAAGTAGTATGGTGGTCAGCAAGAGAGAGAGAGAGTGAGGACAGAAGGGGGGGGGGTAGTTCAAAGGTACATAGTGCTTCTCGTCTATCAGTCAAAGTTCTGAACATCCAGTGCTCAACAATAGAAATTATGTAACATCACTGAAGCATACCTTTAAAATAGCTCAGGTAATAAATGTTACACACTTTTAATCCAAGAGAAATACAAAAGAAACTGGAGAGGGGCATTTTGCATCATCTCCATCATCATCACCACCTCTTGGAAGTATTTTCTGGGGTGCCTCTTTTTTCTTTCCTGATGTCACCCTTACCATTGGATATATAGTTTAATCTCACTTCTACACCTCAAGTTCCCACTAAATTTCAGGTTGGAGAATGCCTTTCTTTCTTTCTTTCTTTCTTTCTTTCTTTCTTTCTTTCTTTCTTTCTTCCTTTCTTTCTTCCTTTCTTTCAAAAGTCTTTAAGAACTTGCTATATTCCTCAGTAAGACTGAAGATTTTACTAGAAACTAGTATTTTTAAAGCTCCAAAGTGCCCTCAGAGCTATAGTCAGAGGATAGTTCATCAGATATGGTGCCTGCTATACTATGTACATGGTACAGACTTGAACCACAGCCCCTTATGTGAATGCAACAGCACCAGGGCAAATTCCAGTGCTGTAGTTATTGTCTTCCTCTTTCTATCACAGATTTAAAAAAAAAAAAGAATGAAAATGTCAGCCTAGGAGCAATGAAATCATTCATTTACAAGGTCCTTGTACTGACGACAAAATAAAATTACAACAGGATCATATATCTCTAATATAGGAAAATAACTTCTAGACCTAAAAGTTAATTTAGGTCATTAAATCACCATGTGAAGAATTACTATAATGCAAAGTACTCTATAGAAATGTGAGTAGGCAACATTCAAAGGGAAAAACAAGATGTCCTTTTAATCAAATTTTTAGAGTTTACAGAGTTGATACATGTCTGGAGGTGGTGTACTGTCCAGAGTACTGGACCTAGGAATGTGAGTTTGATCTCTGGCATTATATGTGCCAGAGTACATGTCTTATGTTAATAAATTCTTTTAAAAAAGTACCCTTTTAGAATGTACAAGTTTAATATAATTAATAATTATATCATTTTGATTGAGATCCTTTACTCAAATCCCTGTAGCAACTATTTCTTTTTTGAAACATTTGTGCATCTGAAACAAAAAACAAATTTCATGCTGTTTTATCTGGTAACTATGATGGCTTTGTTGACAGTACAGCTCTGCAAGTGTGAGACTCACCGCAAACAGTTTCTCCACCTAATTTGTTCATTTTATGAAGCAACTAATGTAGCTATATTTAGGCAGTTTGTGTTTCTCTGGATTTCCTTATTTTAGGCATCATGAGTTGAGTTGACTTGACTTAAAAATAGAAATCTTTAAATGAAATAAAAGCCAACATATTTCAATAATTCAAAAGGCTTAGATTTTTAACTGTTTGGTTTGTAAATATTATAGTGTGTATATTTAACTATAAATCCTATGGAGCACTAAAAAAAAGAAGTTGTTTCTCCTTTTGTGTACTTACTGGTGACTGACTGACAGCTCTGGAGTGACTTTTTCAGATGGAGAGAGACAGAGACAGAGGGAGAGACAACACAGCACTAGAAATCCCCATGGGCAACTGGCAGCTGACAGCATGAACCTAGATCAGGTGCTTGGCAAAATGAGAAATTTTCCTGAGGTTAAATTATTCTTCCTATACTAAGTAGCCTTCATCTTTACATTAAGTTTGATAGTGGTTACTGCTCAAACAAGATTTCCAGATATGCACAAGTATTTGGACTCAAATTACTGCATACACCAAATTTACATTAAAACAATAACATGTATTTCCATTTTCTTTACAAAATTAAGGTATTATTATAACTACCATGTCAAAAAAATGCAACATTTGTTAACTGTTGGGCTCATGTAAAAATTAGTAAAGTCTTGAGCCCCTTGGAATATACCTAAAATAGACCTACTAGCTTTTTCCAAAAGTGAGACCCCCAAATCTCATCTGCTATATTCTTGCCTTTAGGTTCCTGATTATTTAACAATTTGTTCTGCTTTATATCTTTAAGCTTTTTCAGCCAGCAAGTTGCAGATGCTACCATGATGCCAACCTGAATTCCCTGGGCAAATGATCTCATCAATATGTCCTGGAACCCTCATCTCTCCAGAGCGCTGCCACACTAGGAAAACAAAGACAGGCTGGGGGTATGGATCCACTTGCCAACGCCCACGTTCAGCGGAGAAGTAGTTACAGAAGCCAGACCTTCCACCTTCTGCACCCCATAATGATCCGGGGTCTATGCTCCCAGAGGGATAAAGAATAGGAAAGCTTTCAAGGGGAGGGATGGGATACAGAGCATTGGTGGTGATAGTTGTGTGGAATTATGTCCCCATTATCCTATGGTCTTGTCAATATTTCCATTTTACAAATAAATTACAAAAATTGTAACATTACCATTACTCAGCTATTTCATGGTGGAGATGAGAGCACTTTTTCCAACTATAGTTAGAGATGATTGCTGCCTAGTCTTGAATTACATACACAGAATCACACAGTTTGAAATTGTTTTTATTTTTTTAAAGTTATCTTTATTATAGTGATTTATCTATTTTGACCACCAGGGTTATCACTGGGACTCAGGCTTGGTGCCTACAGAGGAATCCACCACTATCGGTCATCTTTTTTTTTTTTTCCTTTACTTTATAGGACAGAGAGAAATTGAAAGAAGAGGACGAGATAGAGAGGAAGAGAGACAGAGAGACACCTGCAGTTGTTGCTTCACCCTTTGTGTTGCCTGGGGGCAGGGGCAACCTCATGTCCCTGCACATGGTAATGTGAGCTCTTACCCAGCTGCACTGCGACCCCACCCCCAGAGTTACCCATATATATATGTATATATTACCTAATAGCAACAATAAACTCTTCATTTAGAATAGCATTTCATAATAATAATAAACCACTATATTAGCTTGTAGATCATTAAATTTTTTTTGAGTAGCCAATTATCAGTTCTCCTTTGATAAGTTTTGTCCCTTGGCTACCAACTGCATACTTTCTGTGTGGGTATATGACCTGGCCCTCCCAGACAACACAGAGGGCACCTCTGTGGTCAAAATTAATAGCTTGCTGAAGTATTTACTCCAATTTACTCCTAGAGGGTATCAATGAGAACTCCATCACTCTACATTTTTACTAGCAACTGGGGTTATCCATTTACAATTATTTTTAATTGGAGAAAATCAATTTCAGGCAATCAATGGAAGGACCAATTGATTCTTTGTCCTTACTTTTTTTTTCATTAAAAATTGAAAATCTTTACAATTTTGAATCAATTCAAATCAATATTTTCATACATTCAGTTACCTAAGACAAGTGTTTGGTTCTATCTCTACATAGCTTTATCTTGTGTGACCCACTAATAATAAAGCTGAGCAACTCTTTAACATCTGTATTGCTAATTTGAATATTCTGTTTTTGAAGTAACTACAAAATTTGTGTGTGGAGGATAGCATAGTAGTTATGCAAATAACTTTGATTTTCATATCTGAGGCTCCAACCTTCCACATTCAATCTGCCAGCACCACCATATGCCAGCACTGAGTAAGGCTCTGGAGAAAAAGAAAAAAAAAGTTTTGGGGTCGGGTGGTGTCGCATTTAGTGAAGCACACGTTACAGTGCTCACGGACTGGGTTCAAGTTCCCACTTCCCACCTGCAGGGGGAAGTTTTTTTTGCAAGTGGTGAAGCAGGTCTGCAGGTGTTTCTCTTTCTACTTCTCTGTCTCCCCCTACCTTCTCTGTCTGTTTCTGGCTTCTTCTACCCTATAAATAAAGATAATATAAAAATTAGAAAAAGATATAAAAACTTTAAAAAATTAAAGAAAATATATCAGTGAAATAATTTACAACTGTGCCTTCATTATTTCAAATGAGATTAAAATTATATCCTGTATATGACTGGGAATGAGAATCAATTTGATTATCTACAAGGTAAGAGAACATCAGGTGGTAAGAATTCATTTTAGGGGCCAGCAAAACAGCTCACATGAATAGTGTGCTGTTTTGCCAACTATCTGAGGTAGGGTTGAGCCTGATCCCCACTACACTGAAGGAATTTTTGGTTCTGTTATCCACTTCACTTTCTCTGTCTTTGTCTCAAAAAACAAACAACAACAAAACAAAAAACATTTTGGGGACTCGGGTGGTAGCACAGCAGGTTAAGAGCACAAGGACCAAGCAAGGATCCCATTTCAAGCCCCCAGCTCCCCACCTGCAGGGGGATCGCTTCACAGGCAGTGAAGCAGGTCTGCAGGTGTCTATCTTTCTCTCCCCTCTCTGTCTTCCCCTCCTCTCTCCATTTCTCTCTGTCCTATCCAACAATGATGACATCAATAAGAACTACAACAATAAAACAACAAGGGCATCAAAAGGGAATAAATAATAAAAAACATTTTTAGTTAAATGATAAAGTGAATAATTGCTCTCACATTTTTAAAAATAAAATGTCTAAGTAAAACTATGAAGGAAAGTAGTATGGCAAAATGACTGTAAAAGTCAAAATCAAACAGGGGCTGTGGAGACAGCATGCTACAAAAGACTCTCATGCCTGAGGCTCTGAAGTCTCAAGTTCAATCCCAAGCACCACCATAAACCAGAGCTGAGCAGTGCTTTGGTCTCTCTCTCTTTCTCTCCATTGATTTCTTTCAATAAAAATAAACAGATGTAATGATCACATAATGATTATTATGCAAAAAGACTTTAATGTCTGAGGCTCCAAAGTCCCAGGTTCAATCCCCTACCTTATCAAAAAACAGAACTGAGCTGTGAACTGCTAAGATAAATAAATAAATAAATAAATAAATAAATAAATAAATAAATAAATAAATAAATGATTGGGTGATGGCATACCTGGTTAAGCATACACATTACCATGTACAAGGACTGTTTCATGTCCCTGCTCCCCACCTGCAGGGGGGAAGCTTCATAACTGGTGAAGCAGTATTGCAGGTATATCTATCTATCTATCTATCTATCTATCTATCTATCTATCTATAATTTATTTCTCTCCCTATCTCTGCCTCCCCTCTCAATTTCTCCTTGTCCTATTGAAAGAAAGACAAGAAAGAAGGAAGAAGGCAGAAGGAAGGAAGGAAAGAAGGAAAGAAGGAAGGAAGGGGAGGGGAAGAGAGAGAGGAAGAGAGGGGAGGGAGAGAGGACTTGTGTTGGCATTGAGCCTCAAGTAACCTTGATGGCTATAAAATAAATGCATAAATAAATGAATAGATAAATTTAAAAATTAAAATAAAATTGCAACAAAATTGTGCATAAAACTAAAAATTATATATGTTTAATAATCATATTAATAAAGCTTATGGCAGATAGGGAAAAAGGGGATGTGTTTTAATGTTTTCTCAAATTACTGCTGACCAATCATTTGTAAACAGGAATAAGAATGGTAGAAAAGGGGCCAGGCAGTGGTGCAACTCTTAGCATGAGCATGCTACCTTGCAAAGGGACCAAGAGTCAAGCTCCTGGTGCATGGAGTTGGTGAAGCAGTGTTGTAGAACTCATTCTCTCTCTCTCTCTCTCTCTCTCTCTCTCTCTCTCTCTCTCTCTCCTCTCTCTCTCTCTCTCTTTCCCTCCCCACCTCCCAATCTTTCTGAACTTCTCTCTGTATAAAAATAAAAGTAGTGGAAAAGATAAATGGTGACTATGTAGATTCTAACTGCTGGTAGAAAGTATATTTACAGAAGGTTAGAAAACTTTATAGAGCTTAGGTTATGTAGAGTAAACATGACTTATTGCATGTAGAGATTTTAGAGGCTTGAGGTTCCATTGGAACTTGCAGTAGGGACTTGGGAAAGTGCACAACAAAAGCAGGCCTGAATGGAATGCTTGAGGCTGGGAGATCCCACATTCATTGTCCAGCACAGAGTGGGGTAACTCAGTTAACCCGCATCTAAAAATACCAATGAAAGAAATAATGTGAGCTTCCTTCCCTTCCCTCTTGGTGCTTCTATCACCAATTTTGCCACTATCATTTTATGCATTTGTTTCAGTTGAATACAGAAAAAAAATACAACCCAGATCAAGTCAAATCATATTTTATAACCACCCATACCATTCACTTTTAAGGGCATTCCATTCCTTTGTGTGGTTTGAATGTTTCTCCAGTATCTTTTCATTCCACCCTGAAGGTCAATATTTCCTGGAGGGCAGGACTGATACTCTGAGGAACTCTCAGCCTTCGTTTATGTGGAATTGTCTAGATTCCTCCTTCCCTCTAGAAGATACTGGTGCTTGACATAAAATGAAATGAGAGGCTGATGATATTTTCCTTTTAGCACTTTGAGTGTTATCATTCGCCTGCCTTGAGTCCTGCATGAGTTCAGAGAACGCAATGCTAATCTTTGAGGAGCTTTTGTACATGATGAGTCATTTCTCTGACTTCTTTTAAGATACTTCCTTTGAGGCTTTTTAGAAATTTACTATGATGTGTCAAGGTACCTCATTCTTTGAGGTTCTGTGGACTGTAGACTAACGTTTTTCATCACACAAATTTTCCTTGCAGCTCAAATTTTACACATTATGTCCTAATGATAAGCTGTGAAATTTGGAGGCTGTCTATTTTTCTGCATTCTTTGTCTCTGTTTCTTAGACTACAGAATCTCAGTTGATCTCATTTCAGGTCTGAAGTTTATTTTTCTCACTAGAATTCAATACATATTGATATTGTCTAGTCAATTTGATTTCAGTTATTGTAACTTTTAATTCTAGGATTTTTTTTCAGTTATCACTAAGGATTTCTATCCCTTTATCTGGTGATACATAATTCACGAGTTGTTTTAACATTGTGGAAAATTATCTTTCGTTCTTTTCACACCTTTAAGACAATCTTTCTGATAGCTTTGTCCAATGAGGACCTCCTCCCTAAACGATAATTCCTGATCTTTTCTTGTTTGGGGTTTGGGTTATAGTCCCCTCTTTTCTGAACACGTATAACATTTTTTAAATAAAATTTTGATCTTTTATATAATAAACCATAGAAATTCTGTAAGTCACATTTCCTCCACATCTTTCAGGGCTTGTTTTGCTGTTTTTGCCACTGCTCACTCATTTGCGAATAATCTGGACTAGGTTTATGAAAGTTGTTTTTCTTAGTGCTCAGTTAATTAATGATACTTGACATCACTAATTACCATGAGCCAGTATACTCCTCACCCGCTGCCACTCCTGCCCCTTTACTGAGAGGCTTTGAGTATGGGTTCAATTATGCTTTAAAGACTCCAAGGTTTACAATCCTCCCTTAGCCTTCATTTCCTGGTTGATGTGATTTATAATTCAAAGGTCAGACAGGAATGTCAAATGGGGTCCCATTATATCTTTATTGTCAATTAGAACAGCTTTTACTTATGCCATGTCATTTTATTTTTTCTACTAGGGTTCCTCAGTGCCTGCACAAAGATTCTGCTGTTCACTACTCCCAGGGTTCCCCCACCCCTTTTCTTGTTTGATAGAGCAAAGAGAAATTGAAGGGGCAGTGAGAGAGAGAAGGAGAGAGAAAGAAAGAGAGAGAGACTTGCAAGAATGTTTCATCACTCATAATGTGAGTCTCCCCCTCTTCCCCCCCACAGGTTGGAACTAGGAGTTTAAACCTGTCCATATGTCCCTATGACTCAGTAATGCCTGTGTACATGATGACCTCTCAGCCCCTCCGCCTTGCCTTCTAAATCTCTAGAAATATGTGAATGTGTCATTGCCTTTCAAAATCCTCTATATTCAGTCTCATTTCTAATATCCTCCTTTCAAAATTTTGACCAGAACATTTTTCCCCCAATGGGCTGGCTGCCTTAGGCAGCCATAAAATTACACAATCTCTATTGATGGCTTTCACCAAATATCATAGCAATGGCGATTGTCTTGCTCAGTGAGCATTAAGTCACTTCCAGTAACAACTGGGGTTTTCCACCAAACTACAAAATAGGCTAGACTGTGTCATGCTATGAGTGTAGACTTCCCGAGTTGCTCATAATCTAGTCTGCCCAGGCCAGGCTTGCTAGGATTCTGGTTCTGCAACCTTTCAGGCTTCTAAATTCAAGGACTTTGTGGGATTTATAGAGAGTTACAGGGGTTAGAGGAATGGAACCTGTTAAGAAACCACATACACCTACCATAGGATAGAGGTTCTGCAGTTTTTCCTGAATAAACAGTTCTCCAATTAGCTACAATTCTTTGGTTAATTTCAGAAGCTGTGAGAACCAAAGCAAAAGACAATGAATACAGAATGAAACCTTAATGGACTCTGGTCTATTGCAACAGATGTGGGGACTCAGAGTGGGAAAAGGAGGGGCACGATGGGAAGGCTGGGGAGACTAAGTCCCTTTGGTGGAACAGAGTGGTTGTTTGGTGAAGAGTGGAATGTATTGACACCTATCTTAGGGAAATGTGGAAATAAAACCTGTTGACAATAAAGATCCTGTAAATCAGCTTTATCTCAATAAACAAATACTGAAGGGGGGGGAGAAGTTTTGAAAATGCACATTTTAACCATTTTATAAGATTTTTGAAAAATGGAGAATAGGTTTATGAACATCCTTACTCAATATTCCCAAAAGCACCAGCCTGGCCATTAATTCAAAAGCATTTACAGGAGGAAATTAATTCCCCTAAGATCCTCTTTTCAATGTTAAGTAATTTCAGATTACTTCTCACTACCATCTCTCCTAATTTTGGTGTGGCCTCTGAACCATAGAATATTTTATGTGCACATTGGTTCTTCAAAAGGAAAAAATCCTTTTACAGGTAGATTATTTTATATGCAGTCCATTTTTGCAAGAAGGGGGAAGGTCATGTCTCCTACACAAAGTCATTTAGCTTGCTCTGCAGTTAATTTTAAAATATAAATAAAGGGGAAGGTAATCTAATTATTCTTTCATCTCTCTGACAGTAGAAGTTCTACGAGTAATATTATAATAAGTAAAGAAAATCTGTAGGCTAGAAATAAGCACATGACTAACAGTGAATATTATAATGTGTATTTCTATTCAATCACTGAATATATCTTGCTTAACATGCACTATCATTAATTGTGTTGCAGCTGAAGACATTACAGGACATTATTCTCTCCATCAAAAGTTTCTTTCTCAGTTTATGAATGAAATACCTTATGGAAAATATGTCATAAAAACATTAAATGGTCCATTTACAAAAATGAAGGGTGATTATTCAGGAAACAAACTCTATGACTGAGTTATTTTGAAAGATTATACTTTACACCTGTGTAATGACAACAACTTATTTTTGAAAATTAACATAGCAGAACAATGTAAAGGAAGAAAACATTAGTTCACCAAGTAGAGCACTTGGCTTGTTGTGTTTGTCACCTAAGTTTGAACCCTGGCACCACATGGGAATGCCAGGAACTCCAGAAAAACTTTTTTTTTAGTATTTATTCATTTCCTTTTTGTTGCCCTTGTTGTCTTCTTGTTGTAGTATTATTGTTGTTATCGTTGTTGGATAGGACAAAGAGAAATGGAGAGAGGAGGGGAAGACTGAGAGGGGGAGAGAAAGACAGACACCAGCAGACCTGCTTCATCCTCTGTGAAGCGATTCCCCTGCAGGTGGGGAGCTGGGGGCTCAAACCGGGATCCCCACGCCCATCCTTACATTTTGCATCACATGGGCTTAACCCGCTATGCTACCACCCGACTCCCAGAAAGATAGACACCAGCAGGCCTGCTTCACGGCCTGTGAAGTGACTCCTCCTGCAGGTGGGGAGGTGGGGGCTCTAACCCGGATCCTTAGGAAGGTGCTTGAGCTTTGCACCACATTAGTTTTACGACTGCCACCTCTCCAGATTCAAAGGAGGTCTCGAAACTTTACATCAGGCTCAACCTGATGCTGTTGACTGGCTACGGAAGAAGGGCAAACACTAGAAGAAGAAGAAAGTTTTACCTGCTGCGCTACTGCCCGACAAGAAAAACTCTTGATTCTGTGTTGTTTCTCCCTGTCTCTCCATCTGAATGGAAAGTAGTCCCAGGAGAAAAATCACACGTGCATATGGCCCTTGCTTTACAAATAGTTTTAAAAATGTAAACACATTTTTTTAGGCCCAGTTGAGTCTTTAGGACTACCCAAAATATTATTTTGTATTTGAGTTTGATTTCTGCGCTTGAAAGTTGGAGGTCTTTTAAAAGTTTTTCCTTGACCCAATTTATTTCCATAATCTGCATGCAAATAACGTCTTTTTAAAATCAGGTCAGTACAAGAGTTATATAATGCTCTGTAGGTGAAAAGTACGCTGTTCTTCCTTAATGTCTTTATTTGGATCTGCAGGCCTCTGTTTAAAAAGAAAGAACATTTAAACAAAGAAACACTATTTTTTTTTCCTTCTAGGGAGTTGAGTGCCCTAAGGCATGGTACAGAAGATATAAAGTAATACTATGAGCGAATTGTAGACAATTATATAATGCATGTTTATTAAGGCACAAGATAGCTGATTTCATATTTAATTGATGTGCCCTTATAATATTTAATCATTCATTAATAGTTGTTTCTCTGAATTCATGTGACACCTCTTTCTGGTCTTTTCCCCCATTCACACTAAACGTTGGATAACAAATCTTCGGCTGAATCTAGATTTGTTTAGCATTCTGTTGCCGCAGTGGAGGCCTGTCACTCCAGTTTAGCACTGCCTGGTAACTTTATTGTATTGTCTCACATTATGTTGTAGAGGTCTGTTTCCTTTATTATTTTGTTGATGTTGTTGATTTTTTATCAAATCTGAAGAAAATGTTTTATCTTTAGTTGCTTAATCATCTAAGGCTGAATTTTCAATTCTCCTAGTTCCTTACATGCAATGATTCCCAAATTGTGTTCCAAAGAGCCCACTTAATTCCATATGGGACATCACACCATGACTGAATAACGATAATAGAGTGTGTGTGTGTGTGTGTGTGTGTGTATGTGTGTGCGCCCGTGTGTGTGTGTGTGTGTGTGTCTGCCTAAAATGGCAACAAAGAGAACATCTATCTCTTATCTCTGCACATATTTTCTTCCTATCTTAAACATCACTTGGAAAATAAAGACCCTGGGGGAGACAGCATAGAGGTGATGCAAAAGACTCTCATGCCAGAGGCTCCAAGGATCCAGGTTCAATCCTCAGCACCACCAAAAGCCAGAGCTGAGAAGAACTCTGGTAAAATGATGATGATGATGATATAATTAAAAATACAGATTTTTTTGGATAATTTCAAAGAAACAAATTTAAATAATAGGTAAAACACACACACACACACACACACACACACACACATACACACACACACACACACAACACGAATGATACATTTCTTTCCTTTCTGGAAGTTCTGAAATATGCCCAGTCCAAGATTTACCTCTCTGTCCTTATTTCAAGTTCCACATGTCAGTGAGATTATTCTGTATTTGTCCTTCTTTTTTTTTTTTTTGGTTTATTTCACTTAAGATTCATCTAATATGAGACAAAGGAAATGATGCCATCATTTTTAAGAGCTGAGGAATATTCCATTGTGTAATTTCTTATCTAACCATATGCACTTGGACAGCTGGGTTGCCTTCGAGTTTTGATTATTCCTAATTGTGCTGCTATGAACACAACTATATATATATATCCTCTGATATGTGTTTTTCTTTCATTTGAGTAAATCTCCAGGAAAGATACTGCTGGGTCATATGGTAGGCCCATTTCTACCATCCTGAGAAATCCCTGACTGTTTTCTACAGTGGTTGGGCTGATTAACATTCCCACCAACACTGAAAATTGTCCCTATTTCCAAATCCTCTCCAACATTTGTTGTTTCTGTCCTTACTCGTGTATGACATTTTTCATAGGTATAATGTATCTCATTGTCTTTGCATTTCTCTGATAATCCGTGACTTTGAACACTTTCTTATGTGTCTGTTGGCTCTCTGGATCTCTTCCTTGGTGAAGTTTTTATTCATAACCTTGCCTCGTGTGTGTGTGTGTGTGTGTGTGTGTGTGTGTGTGTGTGTGTGTGTGTATGAGAACTACATTTCCTGAGTCCTTTCTATATTTTGATTATTAGTTCTTTATCTGAAATCCTTTACCTGTTTTTGATTATTAGTCCTTTATGTGAAGATATTCTCTCAGTCTATAAGATGTTTTTTTTCTGTTTGGCTGATGGTAATTTTCAACATGCAGAAGCTTTTCTGTTTGATGTAGTCAATTTGGCTTATTTTTGTTTTCTGTGCCACTGACTTGAAGTCTTTAAAGACATTTCTCTAGTTTAGATGTGTTCTGACAATGATTTCTTCTATGTATTTGGTTTTTGTTTTTAATTATTATTATTAACACCAGAACTCTGTGCCTCCATGAAGAATTCATTGTTCCTGACAGCATTTTTTTCCTTTTTTTTTTTTCCTCTTTCTTCTTTATTTGATGGGACAGAGAGAAACTGAGAGGGAAGAGATAGAGAGACACTTGCAGTATTTGCTTCACCACTCATGAAGCCTCTCTCTTTGCAGGTGAGGATCAGGGACTTAAAGCCAGGTCTTTATGCAACTTAACTAGGTGAACTACTTTACAGACCCTGAAATGTGTGTGTGTGTGTGTGTGTGTATGTGTGTGTGTGTGTGTGTTTATGTGTGTGTGCGTGTGTGTGTGTGTATATATATATGTATTTAAATATCTTTGGATAAATACAAGATAGTCAAGGGAAAGTTAGCCTAGGAAACCACAAGCCACTTTGTTTACAGTCCTTTCTGTATTCTACATTTCAGATTTTCCTCTAAGGCCTAGAGCAAAAACAGAAAAGATGTCCATCCTTTTAAATGCATCCAGCTCAGATTTCTACCAAAAGCCCTTAATGAGTTTTTGGCACTACATAGAAATTTTGGAATCGATTCATGATGGTCTAGTATAATTTAATTATGTGCAACAAATTTTTCAGACTAAGATAACAAGGAAACATATTAATGCTGTTTAATGCAGTGTCTACTCACTTTTCACATCATCTTTTATCAGTGCTAGCTTGGCAATGCAACATACAAAACCATGCAGTTCAGAATACCAGTCACTGATTTGCCCAAAATTGTCTTTCTCTTTGCCTATCTGAACTCTTACTCTGTTTCTATTTACTTGGGAGCTTTCCAAAGTTGATTTTGTATTCAGACTTTTTTAATTGGCTTCTGCCCATGTCCTGGCTTGTTTGGGTGACTTACTCAGAATCTGTTATGCACATTATAAAACTCTGCCATCCTATTCAAATCAGTTCCTAGATAATTTTAATCTTCCATATCATTTTCAGATCCAGCAACACAGACACTCATGATTTTTGTTGCCTGAGATCTTCCAGAGAAGAATCTCTCTGTGTATGTGTATCATCTAAGGGAATGGGTGATGACAGTTGCATGTTCCAAAAACAACACTTGCAAAATCAAAGGAGTGATTTTGACCTTCAGTGTCAAGTGCCTGAACTCATCTACTGCAATTAAGTGAACTGCATTGCTCTTCACTGACTCAAGTTACCATTTCTAGGAGTGAAACTCACAGGACTTACTAAACTCTCCATTCTTTTGCACTTATTTTTTTTTCTTGGCAAGGTATAACCCTGAATTTGACTGATAAAAATCACTTACAAACAGAAAAAAACCAAGAAATCATTTTAAGAAAACTGCCCTTAGATGATTTGATAAGAAAAAAAAAAGTTTTGAAATAGCTAAATACTATGCTTATTTATTTATTTATTCCCTTTTGTTGCCCTTGTTGTTTTATTGTTGTTGTTATTGATGTCGTATCTTTGCGCTTCAGGCCAACTGTGCTTAACCCACTGTGCTACCACCTAACTCCCAATACTATGCTTTTTAATGAAAATATTTAAAACTGGTTTTATTACTCTTGCTATTAAACTGTTGAGATATATTGAATTGTTAAAATATACATGGATAAATCTTCTATCCAAATTTGGCCATTGTTAGTTTATCTAAGACTCAAAAACCTGTTTTTTTGGGGGGGGAGGGGGTCTAGGTAAATAATCATTTATATATTCTTGGTGCATATTTCTTTTTTTTTAATTGTATGAAATTCTGTTACTTCCAGAAATGGATCAAAAGTCTGAAATGCTACATTATAGTCTCATTAAGTATTTTAAATATGACCTATATTTAGAGCAGCACAATCTGTGATACTCCAAAGCTGGAAGCAACCCAGATACCCATTGCCAGATGAGTGACTAAGATACGGTTTAGTCAATGTTTCCTTTTTATAAATAAAAAGGAAATAAAAAAGAAAGTTGTGGCACATATACACAATGGTATATTAATCAGCTTTTGAAAATGATGAAGTTGTCTCGTCTCCCTTGCTTCATTGTGGCTGGAACCTGATGGAATTTTGTTACGTGAAGTAAGCCAAAAAGAGAAGGATCAATACCAGATGATCTCAAAGATAGATAGAACTTATTAAACAAGGACAAGAAGGGAAAACAAAGTGAATCTTGGATTGGACATGACTGGATTAGATGTATTGCACCAGAGCAAAGGACTCTGAGTAAGGAGACAAAGGGAGTGGGTAAGGAGGGTGTTAGGGTCCTGAAGCATGATGGTGGAAGGTGGCATAAATTGAGGGTGAGAATGCTTTGCAGACACGTATTAGGGGGAGATGAGGAACTGTCCCCAGGTATAAATAAATGTACTATAAAGGATTAGCCTCCCAACAAAATGATAGAGGGAATAAAACTGATGAATACAAAACTAAAGAGGCAGTTTATGAATCTGGTCCCACTGGGGTGGCTGGAAGGAAGACACAGCCTGAATGTGTCAGATGTATCGAAATGACATTTGGGTAAATTGATCGGACTCCAATTATTGTTATTTTTTTTTACCTGTTCCTTCTCCTGGTTTGGGGTAATTGGGAGACAAATGAATCACCAGGTTGTAGGCGGCTCTGAAAATAGCGTGAAGCTATGGTTTCAGCCTAAAACACTTTCAGCATGAAACACATTTGTGTATTTTTTCTGTTCTTTCTCTCCTTTTCTTTCTCTTTCTTTCTTTCTTTCTTTCTTTCTTTCTTTCTTTCTTTCTTTCTTCCTTCCTTCCTTCCTTCCTTCCTTCCTTTCTTTCTTGATGAAAAAGATAGTAGGAGAGAAAAAGAACCAGACATCACTCTGGTATATGTGCTGCCAGGGATCAAACTCAAGACCTCATGCTTGAGAGTCCAATGGTTTATCCAGTGTGCCACCTCCCAGACCATGTGTTGTTTTCTTCAGACAACAGTCACCCAAGATGGAAACAAGTTGAGAATTCAAGTCCTGCTCCTTTCACTCAACTTACTAGTTCCTAGTGTCACAACACTAGCATTAGACCCTTACTCTATCATCATTATCGTTGTTGTTTTTGCCACTAATGAAACCTAATGAACCTTTTAAAATTAAGTTTTAAAGTATTTTCCAGCACCTCAATGCAGTTTTATGATCTCTGCACTGTAAGCTTTGTTAGGACTTAGAAAATCAGTGTGTGTGTGTGTATGTCTAAATACACATGTCAATTTTGTATTATGACTTGACAGACTAAACATCTCATGAATTTTTAAAATAACTTATTGATGGTGGGTCACAGGGTAACTCACCCAGTAGGGCTTCTGCCTTCTCATGCACATAGCCTTTGTACAACCCCAGACACGATATGTGAACGCCTAGGCACTGAGAGAAGCTTCCAAGATGTGGCTTCCTTCTCTCTTCTC
Source organism: Erinaceus europaeus (assembly GCF_950295315.1). Lineage (NCBI taxonomy): Eukaryota > Metazoa > Chordata > Mammalia > Eulipotyphla > Erinaceidae > Erinaceus > Erinaceus europaeus. The sequence continues at coordinate 81,217,351 of NC_080176.1, forward strand.
CTTCCTTCTTTCCTTCCTTCCTTCCTTTCTTCCTTCCTTCCTCCCTTCCTTCCTCCCTTCCTTCCTTCCTTCCTTCCTTCCTTCCTTCCTTCCTTCCTTCCTTCCTTCGTCCTTTCTTTCCTTCATTTTTTTTTCCATGATGTGGTTTCTATCTTCCTCTATGTTGTCCCATTTTTCTCTATCAAATCACTGTCTCTAGATATGTCTAATAAGAAAAGTGTAAAAGTCAAGTTTGGGAGTGGTGAAATGAATCATGTGTGAGTCCCTGGCACAACACCAAAAATAAATAAGTAAATAAATAATTACTGAACAAAAATATGAATATGCAAAAATATGCACTATTTCCACGATTACTGAAAGCTATGTACTGAGAGTCATTGATGGTATCAATAAACATGTTTCATCAAAAGTAATAAAGACACCCATGAGCATTTATTAGACAGAGAGATAGCAACTCATAGGTCAGAGTTTGGCTTGAAACATACACATCATTTGACATTAATTGAAGGTGACTGTCATCCTGTATGAACCAAACCCAGGGACAAGATATTTAAAATCATTCTGCACCTTTAGAGTGGATACAGAGGGGCATTTCAAACTCTTTCTCTCCTCTGCCCCCCCGTTATAAATAAAATATAATGAGGAGCTCTTAACCTTTCCTACTTTCCAAAATGACTCTGGCCACTAATTGGCTAAATGGAATAGCAGGAGCCTTCTTCATTTCGCACAGCATGGATTAAGCAGACCTGACTTCATGAGAGTCAGATTGACAGCAGAATCACTGCCCCCCCCACACACACACACACTCAGCAGCACAGAAAGGACACATTTTGCAAATCCCAAAAAACATTACAGAGTCTAGCCCACCCGTGCAATGGTGAGGACGGGCGGTAACCCCTCTCTTCTAAATGCAGCAGTAAAGTCATGGTTAGGGAGAGTCATGATGCCTGAAGCCAAGGTGTAGGCTCTTTTTCTGGACTGGATAGTGAAAGAGATGCGGTTATACAGTAAGAAGTCTTAAGAATCACACTGATTTAAGCTTGTTCATCTTGGTCTCTCTGAAAATGTACCAAGCACATCATAGTAAGGTCCACTTTCCTCTGGCAGACCCTAAAGATTACATTAAGCACAGGCTTCACATCTTTAAACTGTTACTGAATAATTTATCCTCATGGTGGCCTTGTCATAAAGTATTTAAAACTATCCTTATTCCAAAGGCCATAAATAAATGCTTTCCTAAAATAGGAGGGCAGAGGGTTATAGGTTAATAGAGTAAGCTGACTGCATTGAAAGGATGCTGGAGGGTAAGAAAAGAAAGGCTGTTCAGCGTCTGAGTGGGAAGGGAATGTTTTAGAATATTGGACAACCTCACCAGTGACAATGAGGATGAATGAACTTTTCAAGGATGTTTGCATTGCAGCCTTCAGATAGGAAGATAGTGTCTTCCTCTGAACCAAAAGCCAGTTTATTTACTCCCCTGTATAATGATAATGCCGTCCTCTGCATTTAAACAGAACTTTCTTTTCCCCTCCAAATGAGGATGAGAGACAGAGAGGGGTAGAGAGACAGTGAGAGAAAGAGAGATACCACAGTACTTTTTTAAATGAAGCTTCCTCTTGCATTGTTCTCAAATGTGGTGGTCTGGGGCTTCAACGGAGATCCTAACATATTTTAATATCCAGGCTCCAGTATGAGATCTTTGTAAGCCATTACAATTTCCATTTAATTTTAAATTATAATAGTTGAAAACATTTTGATGGCTTTTAATCATTGTTTTGTTTTTATTCTCAGTTATACAAAATAGTATGGTTTCAGTGAACTTGATAAAATGAAGTAGCCTATACACTGTACAGTAGAAAGTGTAATCTTCAGTGAGTGGTTCTATGATTCATTAATGCCAATTTATTAAATCATAGTTAATAGTGCTATTCAAACCAATACACAAATATGCATAGTTACTACTTCTGCTACCAATCATTAAAATAAGTCTATTAGACTTCCCATGGTGAACTTTGATTCTGCCACTGGAATTCACACAACAAATGTTGATCTTGCTAATAGCAGCAATTATATCATCCCAAGGCCATTGCATACATGGGATAAAGAGAATAGTAGGAGCTCCAAGGAGCAGCACTGCAGGCATAATAGGTTTGCAACAGAGGTGAGAAACTCTGAGCTTTGGAAACATGAATCTGCCATAACAGGAAGCAAGTAAAGTTCTGTTCAAATGCAGATGATGGCATTATCATTATACAGGGGAGTAAATAAACTGGCTTTTGCTTCAGAGGAAGACACTATCTTCCTATCTGAAGGCTGCAATGCAAACATCCTTGAAAAGTTCATTCATCCTCATTGTCACAGGTGAGGTTGCAAGATAAAAAAACAAAAGAAGCCCAACTAAAGTTGAATTTCACTTGAACTATGCTTTCTTTGTTTATAGATGCAGCCTCTGTCATATATGGGATACACTTAAACTAAATACATACGTCTGACCAGAGGAAAAATATCACTCTTTTAGATTAGAGGAACAAGAGAAAAGAAGCCAGATGACTTCTGAGAATGCCTGAAACTCAGAAGAGAGGATAGCTGAGAGGGGCAGAAGAAAACAAACCACTAAGATAAAGCCCTGGGTTCCTGTCTCAAAAAGTTAAACAATGTGATTCACTCAGAAATGATACAAAACATTACACTAAACGATGCCTCTAGAATGGGATTTGAATCACTGCACAATGAAGGTGAAATAGATTTAAATCTCTAACAAAACTGATTGATGATAAAGAAACAACACAATTTCCCAGTGATTATAACAGAAAACCGTTTCAAAAACACTGTAGTTACAATGCCTAGGAAACCACCTGAAAGTATTTAGAAAATAAAATTTAAGTGATTAAAAATAAAAAGAATCATTTGATCTATCAAAGAGAGACCATCAAAATATGATAATAATAGATTACATAGATGTTCTCATTATCACAGAAATTCAAAGCAGTTGCTACAACTATCTTACTTGAAACAAAGGAATATATACTATAAATAAATGAATACATCAGAAATTTCATTAGAGAATATATAGACAAATTCTGGAAATAACTACGATTTCTGATTTTTACAGTATCATAAATGGATCAATAGGAGAATAGAAATAAAAAAAGTACCAGAAACTCTTGCTTATTTCCATTCTGATACAAAGTCCAGAAACTACCAATCCAAGTTATAAATTTTGAGGAACACAAACTAGGAGAGAGGTTGAACAGGTGCCTAGGAAATAATGGAATGATAAATGTTAAATAAATTAAGTGGAGTCCCCAAAGGAAAGGTGGAAGAGTTTGGGCATAATCATAATGGTATTTGAAGAAAAATATAAAATATATTACAAATTTGGGACAGATTTATATTCAGTATGTGAGCCAGTAAGGTTAAATTCAAAGTGAGCCAAGTCTAGAGATATTATGACCAAAATTTTTATATCAAAAAGAGATATTAAAGATGTGTAAGGATGAGCAATATGAGAAGAAAACAAAATTTTGAGGACATTAAATGGTATAAAACTATTTTAGGGTAAATTCAAAAGTGTTTGTTTTACTCTGAATTTATTCAAAATGTATATCATATAAAAATGTATATCTATGTCATGTGAGTGCTTAGAAATATAACTTCTGGGGAAGATGACCAGAGTTTTCTGAGCTCCAATTCCATCAGGACTCAGAAAGGGCAGAGGAAAAAATGGAAGTTTAGAAATAGTAACAAGTGTAGGTATGACTTAGAAAGGAAGAGAAGGCAGGGTTATTAAAAAAAAAGGCTTAAGATATGTAAATATAGATAGTTACAGAAACAATAGTCAGCCCATATCTGTGACCTTGGGAGAACTGCTCCAGTTTCCAATAGAGGAAATGGGGACACAGAACTCTGATGGGTAGGAACAGTGTGGCATTATGGCGCTGTTATCTCATAATTTTATAAATCACTAATAAAAATAAAAGATATGTATAATAGCCTGTACTACCATAAATCAGAGTGCGTAGTGTCGTGGTCTCTCTCTCTCTCTCTCTCTTTCTCTCTGTATATCTTCTCATTACAAAGAACAAAAACAGAAACAAATAAAATGCATACATTTAAATTTTTTTGTTTGTTTTTGCCTCTAAGGTTATTTAGGGTTATTGCTGGGGCTTAGTGCCAGCACTATGAATTCACTATTCCTGGAGGTTATTTTTGCCATTTTGTTGCCCTTGTTGTTGCCCTTTTTATAGCTGTTGTTGTTGGATAGGACAGAGAGAAATCAAGAGAGGACGGGGAAGACAGAAAGGAAAGAGAAAGACACCTGCAGACCTGCTTCACTGCTTGAGAAGTGACCCCTCTGCAGGGGAGGTGTAGAAGAGGGCTGGAGCCTGGATCCTTAAGTTGGTCCTACCGCTTTGCTTCATGTGCGCTTAACTCCCTGTGCTACTGCCCAGCACCCACATTTAAATATTTTAATAAAAGAGGGAGTCAAGAGGTAACACAGTGGGATCTGGGTTTGAGCCCCCGGCTCCCCATCTGTAAGGAGGTCACTTCACAAGCAGTGAAGCAGGTCTGCAGGTGTCTTTCTCTCCCCCTCTTTGTCTTCCCCTCCTCTCTCTATTTCTCTCTGTCCTATCCAACAACAATAATAACTACAACAATAAAACAATAAGGGCAACAAAGAAATAAATAAATATATTTTTTAAAATTTTAATTAAATAATATGATAATTAAAAATAAAAATCTTAACAGTAGACTGCAAAATTTAATATTTGTCACTGTAATTGGTGCTTCAAAATTTAAAAAATTAATTTGATACATGACATTAAAGTGAACACTGAGAATGCTAACAATTAATAAAATAGCATTAGACCCCCTGTTAAATTGTATTTATTTAAAAATTAAAAAAAAGAAAGACAGAGAAAGGAAGAAAAAAAAAAGAAATGCAACTTTCTCTCTTACAAAAAGACAAAGTTAGAAAAACCGGAAGTTTTTTTTTTTTCCTGAGCCTATTGAACGAACCCAAGTGGACCCTGAAGTCTACAGAAATTGCATTTAGGAAGACATAACTAAAGTGGCCCTAATTAAAACAAACAAACAAAAATATTACCTAACCTATAAGAAACCTACTTGACATCCCGAGACTGGGACAAGTTAAAAACAATGAAATGTCTGCATGAAAAATCAATTGTAGGCTAACTCTCCTCCAGAAATCTCTTCAGATTCTGGTATCTGAATGGAAACAGGATTTCCAAGCCAGTGGGAAAGAAAATGCAGAGGAGAGAATACAAAGAAACTATAAAAGAAATGTGTCATGTGCATCAGAACATCAAAGAGCCCTGAAAAGAACAAATAGCAGTACTGAGTACATTGCCTCATGCACAGAGCCCAGAAGCAAGCATTAATCCCCCCCAACAAAAATGAAATACATGCCTTGCTAATGCTAATCAAAATTTAAAAAGTATGTGGGCTGGTTGAGTATATGTTAGATAACAACCTTTGAAACCAAGAAAGTTATCAGGAATGAAAACTTAATTGTCTAAAGTTAAAAGGATAAGCATTTCTCCAGAAGATAATTCAGCAGTATGCATCCAATACAAAGCATCAGGTGATAAAAAGTGATTGAACTAAAAAAGATATATATATATATATATATATATGGAGTTGGAGACCTCAATACAATTCTGTCCATAATTGATCAGACAGAATAGCAGTTAGAATAGATACAGCTGAAAAAAAACTGCCAATCAAATTGCTTAGCTCAACACTTAGAGAATATTTTATCTAATATTCACAGAAAAATATATTTCTCTATGTTTATATTTACTTAGTTGGACCACATAGTTGACATTAATACATACCATAATACATATCATATTATGGGGATGTTCAGAACTATATTCCAAAATAATAATGGAATCCATGAGATATCCAAAAGCCTAAAAATATGTGGCTAATTTCACACATGACATTTATTTTGAAAGTGTATCAAGAAATCTGACTATTAATGAATAAAAATAAAATCATTAAAAATGAAAACATTTAGGATGCAGTAAAATGAACATATAGTTGAAATTTATAACACTAGTTACTTACACTAGAAAAGACATAAAATAGATGTTCTGGTCCTCCACTATGGGCCCTTTGGAATATAACTAAAGTAGGCCTACTATCTACAAAACAAAGACCCCCCAATTCTTCACCTGCACTATTCCAGCCTTTAGGTTCATGATTAGTCAACAATTTGTTTGGCTTTATATGTTAACTCTTTTTTCAACCTCCAGGTTACAGAAGCGACCATGATGCCAACCAGACTTCCCTGGACAGACAACCCCACCAATGTGTCCTGGAGCCCCATTTCCCTAGAACCCTTCCCCACCAGGGAAAGAGAGAGACAGGCTGGGAGTATGGATTGACCTGTCAACACCCATGCTTAGCCGGAAAGCAATTACAGAAGTCAGACCTTCCACCTTGAGAAGACATTGAGAAATAGATTAAAGCAGATACTTTGGCGTATAAGTACTTGCTGGTATTTATAGACACATTTTCAGGTTGGGTAGAAGCTTATCCAATAAAGTCTGAGAGGGTATGGATGGTGATCAAGAAAATTTTTAGATAAAATAGTGCCCAGGTGGAGAGTTCCCTCTCACCATTGGTTCTGGTATCATGTCTCAGTTAGTGGCCTGAGAAATGGGAACAAATTGGAAATTTCATTGTGCTAATGAGCCCCATATCTCTGGGCAGGTAGAGAGGTAAATTAGACCCTGAAGGAGACTTTAATTACATTATCCCTTGAAACTGGCGGGGGATGGGTATCGCTCCTGTCCCTCGCCTTTCTGAGAGTGCCCTGCTTCCCATTTGTAAACAAACTGTCTCCCTTTGAAATTGCTTTTGGCAGACTACTCTGTTGTTCTTGTCACTTATCCCACCAATGTTACCAAGTTCTTACAGAATCTCCAACATATTTTGCAGGATAATTAGAATGCTGTGCAATAATCCTGGGGAAGGACCAGTCACCAGCTCTCAACAGATCCCACCAGTGGTTCCCAGTAAAGAGTTTTACAAAATCAGTGGGGGCTGGGCCTGTTATTCCTGAGACAAAAGAAGAGTGTTGCTTCTACGCACAGGGACAAAGCTGGTTTGAGTCATGGTCTAACTCTTCCCCCTGGTTAACTACACTGATTAGCGCCCTTGTAGGACCTCTAACCGTGCTATTACTTGTATTAACCTTTGGACCTTGTGTTTTAAATAAGTCCATGGCTTTTGTTAAAAATCAACTGGATATGGTGTTGCTGTTAGTATTAAGACAAAACCAGCTTCATCATTATCAGCTGGTAAGCCAAGAGACAGAAAATACATAGCTAAGATTAGCTATAGAGCTACAGAATAGGAGGGGATTAGATTTATTGTTTTTTTTTTTTCTTTCAGCAGGGTGGGTTATGTGTGTCACTAGGAGAAGAATGCTGTTTTTATGCCAACCACTCAGGTGTTGTTAAGAATTTCATGGCATTCATAAGGAAAAGACTGAAGGAAAGAGAACAGGTGAGGCAAGAATCTCAAACTTGGTATGAGAGACTCTTCAATTGGTCACCCTGGCTGACGTCACTAATATCAAGCCTGGTGGGACCTGTAGCCCTGCTTGCTATCGGACTGATAGTAGGGCCATGTATTATAAAGAAGTTTATAAATCTAATCAGAAGTAGAATAAAAGCAGTTCAGCTGATGGTTCTCAGAACTCAACATCAACCAATAATAGAAACAGAAATTGACCCATGATTGGGATCGATCCTAAGAAAAAGGGAAGAACAGGGAGTCGGGCTGTAGTGCAGCGGGTTAAGCGCAGGTGGCGCAAAGCACAAGGACCAGCATAAGGATCCCCGTTAGAGCCCCCCGGCTCCCCACCTTCAGGGGAGTCTCTTCACAGGCGGTGAAGCAGGTCTGCAGGTGTCTATCTTTCTCTCCTCCCCCTCTCTATCTTCCCCTCCTCTCTCCATTTCTCTCTGTCCTATCCAACAATGGCAACAACAATAATAACTACAACAATAAAAAAAAAGGGCAACAAAAGGGAATAAATAAATAAAATAAATATTTTTAAAAAACTGTTAAAAAAAAGAAAAAGGGAAGAATGTTGGAAGGTGGAAGCTTAAATTAACATTATATTGTTCTTGGGAATAATTATTTACAGGAACAAGCAGGTGAACAGGGTAGAACAGTTCTGGGAAATGAATCAAAAAAGTGTGGTGGGAAAAACAGGCAATTACCAAAACTAGCAGGGACTTGACAGGAAAACCTGAAAATTATAAGAGACCCCCCTGTCCTTACTGAAACTACAGGATGTTTGCTCAGTCTTCGCTGTTTTCTCAATGTACTTAGAAATTCCTATCAAAGGAATTCCTATCCAGGCCAGTGGCAAAGGTCGGGGTCGGCACCAGGCTAGCAATAAAGGCTCCTTTGCATTTGCATACCCAAAACTGTCCCTTGGTGATCTTTGGAAGATCGAAGATCCCCCACCGTACAACATCTACCCCTATCAAGTCTATTTGAGGGGATTGAAGCAGCAACAGTAGTTTCTGAGTATATAAATCTCCCCACTTTTAATACTAAAAATTAGATAAAGATTACCTGAAGATAATAAAATAATTATTAGCAAGGCAAATACAACAGTGCTTAGGAAAAAATAGACACTATGGCCAAGAAGGACTTATTCTAACTATGTATAAATTTAGAAAAAAGTCATACATGGTATCAATAGAAAATAGAAATTGTATAATGCCACACATTGAGACAGAAAAAGCTTTTAATGAAATCCAAATCTATTCATAAGTTATTTAAAAATATCATCAATTTAGGACTAGACTGTGATTTTTAATTGATATGCCAGTAGAGCACATCTATTTCTATGCACAAGTTAAGTCCCCCAGTTAAAGCCTCCAGTCTCTTAACTGCAGGGGAAGCTTTGAGTGGATGTAGCAGTGATGTAGGTATCTCTTTTTCTCCATCTATGTCTCCCCCGTCCCTCTCAATATATCTCTGTCTCAGTCAAAAAAAAATAAATCAATCGAAAAAAACTGCAAAACACTCAGGACTGACACTTACTAGATGATCAGAGGCTTTGCTACTAATGTTGAAAACAAGGCAAAAAAAAAAACATTTTCTCACCACAGCTATTCAACACCATACTATAAATCTGAGATAGTGAAATGAGAAAAATAAGAAATAAGGTTTGGATATCATTCACCAAGTTGAATATCACCTTGTCAAATGTAGAGCATTGGTTCAAGCCTCAGCACCATATAAGAACACCATTAACACTGGGGCAGCTCTAGAAACTTCATGCTATACTGTCTCTCTCTTTTATTTTTACTAGCATAAAGAAGGAAGGAGAAGATGGAGCATGCATATGTCCCTAGAGCTTCAAAAATTAATAAGAAATACAATTTCAAAATCTTTTTTCTTACTTCTAGGGTTATTACTGGGGCTTAGTGCCAGCACTACTACTGACCTGGAAGTTCTTCCTTCCACCCTTCCTTCCTTCCTCTCTTCCTTCCTTCCTTCCTTCCTTCCTTCCCTCCTACCTTCCTTCCTTCCTTCCTCCCTTCCTTCTTTCCTTTCTTCCTTCATTCCTTCTTCCCTTCCTTCCTTCCCCCTTCTTTTTTTCTTTCTTCCTTTCTTTCTTTCTTTCTTTCTTTCTTTCTTTCTTTCTTTCTTTCTTCTTCCTCTTCCTCTTCCTCTCCTTCTACTTTTTTAATATTTAATTTTTGAGAGAGAAACACCAGAGCACTGCTCAGCTCTGGCTTATGGTGGTACAGGGGATTGAACCTGGTACTTTGGAGCCTCAGGCATGAGGGTCTCTTTGCATAACCATAATACTAATTTTTCCGCCCTTTTATATCCTTCTCCTCCCTCTCCTCCTCCTCCTTCTTCTTTTAGAGGACAGAGAGAAATTGAGAGAGGAGAGGGAGATAAAGATAGACACCTGCAGATATGCTTCACTGCTTGTGAAGTCCCTCCCCCTCTCCCCCCTGCAAGTGGGGAGTGAGGGATATAGAACCTGGATCCTTGCACAGGTCCTTGTGCTTAGCACTGTGAGTGCTTAACTGGGTGGGCCACCACTGCCAGTCCCCTAAAAATCTTTTCCCCAAATTATCAGTGTGATCTAATTAGCTTGAATTATATTTATTTATACTTTTGAAGGTTTTTTTTAATTTATGTTTATTTTTGTAGCTTACTTATAATAACTTTAGGTTTTCTAATAAAGTAATTTATGCTACATAGAATTAATTAGGAAGTGCTTGTTTACTTTTGTTGTTCTCTGAAAGAAATTGTAGATGATTCGGCATGGCTTTTCTCTTACTATTTGAGATGGTCCACTGGTGAATCCAGCTAAATTTGGCACTTTCTATTTTTGCAGATTAAATTTCTTCAGTGGGGTTTAAGTTAAGTCTAGTCCTATTGGTAAGTCTACTTTTCATAGAAAATTAAGTATATAAGCTAATATGGAAAGTTGCATGTAGAAAATATGCCTAGGCATTTCTATCATACACCACATTAAAAATATTTTGCACTGCTTTAACACATATTAAGTATTTCAATCTTTGGAGAGGTGGGGTGGCATACACTAGTTAAAATGTCTGACCATGCAATATTTAAGAACATTTATGTGATTATTATATAAGGGAAACCTTGCAAACCAAATATTATCTTGGTGACAGCAGTGGTCTCATACTTAACAGATTTGCTTTACTTCCCAGGGCAGACGACTCCACCTAATGTGTCCTGGAGCCCTGCCTCCCCAGACCCCTGCTTCCTTAGGAAAGAGAGAGACAGGCTGGGAGTTTGGATCAACCTGCCCACACCCGTGTTCAGTGGGGAGGCAATTACAGAGCTAGACTTTCCACTTTCTATACCACATAACAACCATGGGTCCATGCTCCTAGAGGAATAAAGAATAGGAAAGCTTTCAAGGGAGGGGATGGGATACAGAATTCTGGTGTTGGGAATTGTGTGCCATTGTACGCCTCTTGTCCTATGGTCTTGTTAGTGTTTGCATTTTATAAATAAAAATTAAAAAAAAAACAACCTTATCATATGAAGAACTCCAGGATCACCCCACTACAACATAACCGTAATCTCCATGATGGAAAATAAAAATTGAGTATTGTAAGTTTATAAATTGGTAGGTAAAACAATCCCTCCCCCCCAAAAATCCCATAAAACTGGGAACTTAAGATTTCTGAAGAATGAATATAGGATGATCTCAGTCATAGGCAGAAGTTAAAAAACAAGATCAGAAGGAAAGTCACTAAGCAGAACTTGGACTTGAGTTGGTGATTGCACCTAAGTAAAAGACTTTGGGTGGGGTGTGGGGTGGGGTTCAGGTCCTGGAACATGTTGGCAGAAGAGGACCCGCTGGGGGTGGTATTGTTATGTGGAAAGCTGGAATGTGTTATACATGTACAAACTACTGTATTTTACTGTTTACTACAAACCGTTAATCCTCCAATAAAGAAATTTAAAAAATCAAAACCTTTAGATAACTTTAAAAAAAAAATTCTGAAAACATTTTGAAAAGTGCAAGTAAATTATTTTAGACCCTGCAGATGGTAAGATCTCTGTGGCAACTGCCTTAGTCTGACATATGAGCAAAGGAGTTGAAGACAACACAGAAATGCATGAGGGTAGCTTTGATTCCATTTACAATCTACAAGATAATAGTCAGGGTAAACTTGAACAAAAAAGCATTATTATTAAGAAAGTCTGGTGCCTGTCTCAATTACAGACAAAGTACATTGTATTTACTTATTTATTTATTGGGAAGATATTTTTAAAATACTGAAATAGAAGGGGGAGATAAAAAGGGAGAGAGAAAATGGTATCTGTAGCATTGCTTCACTGATCATAAGGTTTCCCACCCGGCTGCTGGTAGGGTACTTGAGCATAACAACATTCACACTGTACTGGGTAAACCAAAACTGCAAAGTAGATTTTAAGATTAGCAGTAGATAGCAGGCAATTTACTATATGAAAGGGCCACACTATCGAAAAGCTACTTAACGGTGGCAGGAGATTGATTACTCAGGATAGTATAAACCTTGCTGTGCCTGAGGCCTTGGGTTCAAGTCCCATCACAACAAAGGAACAACATGTATTTTACCAAGGAGCTCCCTCAGATGGTGGGGCAGATTTTCAGTGTCATTCCTTGGGCAGGGAAAGCCATTCAGTGGTATCAAGCACGTGATAGAAATTGAGGAGCTTGTTTCCTGTCACCACACAAAATAGGGATGATAGATAATTAGTGAAAGAAACACCCAAGCTTTTTAAAACTTATGAATCAGAAACGGAAGGGCAACAGAATTCTTATAATTGGAAATGAAAATCTTTTTGTTACTTCATGTCTGTAGAGAAATTAGATGAAGCTGGATTTATAAAGATATCAAAGTCTTTTTTTTTTAATTGCACTCCACTTTTATAACCGAATTAATTGATTTGACCTTTGCCTGCAACAACAGGAGAGGAATCACCTTTTCAGAAGCACAGAAAATTTCATTAACAGAGACCATATGCTGGACTTCATTAAAACAAAATGCTTCCACTCCGCAGATGACAATATCAAGAGATGAAACAGACAAATCACAAGCTGGGTGAACGCACAGCTAGCAAGGAGTTTGGTTGAGATACACAAAGGACTGCTAGAAGGTGTTCATTCATCAGGAAGAGAACATCCCAATTAGAAAGGGGGAGAGTAAATATCTTCACCACAGAAGGTACACAGACGGCCAGTGAACACATGGACTGTGGATATACCGTCTGTCATTAGGTGAAGGCAAATTTAAACAAAGAGCTCTGTCTACACACCTGTTAGAATGGCTCAAGCTCATAACACAAACGCCAAATATTGGTGAAGAAATGGAATAGGAAAAAACTCAGTCCTTTCAAAGGATATTTGTCTGTTATATAATTTTAGGTCAGGCATTGCAATACCTCCTTTTTTTTTCTTATATTTGTTTCCGTTCAGGACTGTCTTTTGCAATTTTAAATATTTTTTTTTTTCTGTGCCAGATAAACCTTTGTAGTTTTTGTACTAACCCTTTGAAAATATTTGATTAAACTGTGGGTATGACCCTAGGAAGGATAATCATCTTAACAATCTTTATTCTTCCAGTCCGGGAGCATAGGACACCCTTCTGTTTCTTGTGTCTGATTTCTATTTCCTTCAATAGTTACTCATAGTTCAAAGTGTCTGTCTTTCACCCCCTTTTGCTTAAGAAATGACAGAAACAGTGCTGGAGGGGATGGGGGGCAGTGGAAGGGATGCTTCTACACAGTTGGTGGCTATGTAAATTAGTAGAAATACTGGTAGAAAACAATTAGGAGATTTCTCAAAATTTTAAAAATCAACTGACTATATGACTCATCAATTTCTTTTCTTTCTTTTTAAATATTTTTTTCTCTTATTACATTTATTTATTTATTGGATAGAGACAGCCAGAAATCGAGAGGGAAGGGACTGATAGAGAGGAAGAGAGACACCAGCAGCTCTGCTTCACCACTCATGAAGCTTTCCCCCTGCAAGTGGAGACCAAGGGCTCGAACCTGAGCCCTTTCACACTGTAACATATGCACTCAACTGGATGCACCACAACCCATCCATCCCCTTTCTTTATTTTTCTTATATATATATATATATTTTTTTTTTTTCACCATTCCCATCATCAAAGGCCTATGTCTCCATCCTCACCCACATAGGCAATTTCTCTCATAGGAATTTACCCAAAGAAAACAACAGTGCCTGTCCAGAGCTATCTATATGCACCTATATTTCCAGCTGTACTACTTGTAATAGCGTAAACATGGAAGCTACCCAGCTGTCTAAAGATAGATGCCAGCCATGACATCATCTCCCCAGACAATAACTTGGGTTCACCTGCATATCAGATGTCAGGCTCAGGGAAAACAACAACAAAAAAAAAACCACTAGTACAGTCATGGACCCTTTGGAATATACCTAAAATAGGCCTACTAACTATCTACAAAGCAGAGACCCCTAAATCCTCATCTGCACTAATCCAGCCTTTAGGTTCATGATTAGTCAACAATTTGTTTGGCTTTATATATTAACCCTTCTTTCAGCCACCAGGTTACAGATGCTACCATGATATCAACTGGACTTCCCTAGGCAGACAACCCCACCAATGTGTCCTGGAGCCTCGATTCCCCAGAACTCCACCCCACTAGGGAAAGAGAGAGACAGGCTGTGAGTATGGATTGACCTTTCAATGCCCACGTTCAGCAGGGAAGCAATTACAGAATCCAGACTTTCCACTGTCTGCACCACATTACAACCATGGGTCCATACTCCCAGAGGGATAAAGAATAGGAAAGCTATCAGGGGAAGGGATGGGATACGGAGTTCTGGTGGTGGGAGCTGTGTGGATTTGCACCCCTCTAATCCCATGGTTCTTATCAGTGTTTCCTTTTTATGAATACAAAATTATAAAATTAAAAAAAGAAAGCTGCAGTATGTTGCACCAGGTAGAGCACACATATTCCCATGTGCAAGTAGCCACACTCAAGACCATGCATCTCAACTGTAGGGAAGCATCACAAGTGATAAAAATCTGCAGGTATCTCCTCCCCCCCATTTCCTTTCCCCTTCGATTCAATTTTTCTAATAAAAAAAGAATAAATAGAAAGGGAAAAAAAGCCTTCTGGAAGTGGTGGATAATCCTGGTGGAATAAAATTAAAAAGAAAGAAAGATAGGGAGCCCAGCAGTGGCACAGCGGGTTAAGCGCACGTGGCATGAAGTGCACAGACCGGCACCAGGATCCTGGTTCGAGCCCTCGGCTCCCCACCTGCAGGGGAGTCACTTCACAGGCAGTGAAGCAGGTCTGCAGGTGTCTATCTTTCTCTCCCCCTTTCTGTCTTCCACTCCTTTCTCCATTTCTCTCTGTCCTGTCCAACAACAATGGCAGCAATAACAACAACGATGATAAACAAGGGCAACAAAAGGGAAAAAAAATTAAAAATGAAAGAGAGAAAAGGGAAAGTAAAAACAATATTACTATCTATATACAAAGGAACACTATTCAACTGGAATAAAAGATAGTATCTCTCCTTTGTCTCATCTTGGGTGAAACTTGAAGGAATCATATCGAGTGAGATAAGCCTCAATGAGAATAATAAATACAAGATGATCTCATTAAAATTGACCTTAAGAAATAGGGCTGGGAAGTTGAAACACAGGGTGAAATTTGGACTGGCTACAGCAACTGCAAGGAATTTGGTGGGGGGGGGGGTAGGTAGAGAGGGCTAAGTGGGCATTGGCGACCTAGTGCATAATGATGGGGGAGGACCTCAGTGGAATGTGTGTCTGTTGATACATATCACAGACAGAGGTGAAACTGTACTCATGTCAGTGATTGTCCCGTACGTCATTATTTACCTAATAAAATAGTAACAAGAAGAATAAACAAAAGAGAGAAAGACTAAAGGAGAAAGAAAGGCAGGCAGAAAGCAGGAAGGAAGGAAGGAAGGAAGGAAGGAAGGAAGGAAGGAAGGAAGGAAGGAAGGAAGGAAGGAAGGAAGGAAGGGAGGGAGGGAGGAGGGAAGGAAGGAAGGAAAGAAGGAAGGAAGGAAGGGAGGGAAGAAGGTAGATTGGCTTCAATTATTGCCAGTGGAAATTGGCATGATAGTTGGCATGCTAGTTTTACTGACAAACTGAACATAATTTTATCCTATAGTCCAGCAATGCACACAGCAGTTTCTACACAAAAGAATTATAACCTTATGTCCACTTTTTTATAGGTCTCTCATTCTCTCCATGTATACAGGAGGTATTTATGTTGCTATTAGATGTCCCTGTGATATTTTTCTCTTAACAATCTCTATAATGTTTTCTGATTGTTTGCCTTGTAGAACTCAAGGAATTATGGGATGGTTTATCTTATACCTTATGCCCCAACAACATAACTGTAATTCTTTCAGTAAGTGAAACACACTTACCCTACATAAGAAGTGGATGGCAGAGTCATTTAAAATATCATTAGTTGTATCTGAAACATACTTTTTTTTATTTAAATATTTTTTTATTGTATTTGATAGGACAGACAGAAACTGAGAGGGGAGAAGATAGAGAGGGTGAGAGACACCTGCAGCACTACTTCTCCACTTGGAAAGCCTCCCGCAGATGGGGGATAGGGGTTTGAACCCAGGTCCTTGTGTGTGCTAACATGTGTGCTCAACTATGTACACCACCAATGCCTGGCCCCTGAAACATATTTCTTTATAGAACAGAACTTAAATGAATGTTTAGGGAGGCACTTAGCAAAAAATGGAGGTTAAACATAGGTAGAACAAAACTTTTTAAGGTGTTTTTTTCTGAGGAATTTTCAGGAATGATTTAAAAAAATATGGCACAGTTGAGATCTGATGTGTAAACTTTAAAGGCACCAATGACAAGTGACTTAAGATGCCTCCCTTAGTATCATAAGTGTATATATATATATATATATATATTTTTTTTTTTTTTTTTTTTTTTTAAACCAGAGTACTGCTCAGCTCTGGCTTATGATGGTGAGGGTGATTGAACCTGGGACTTTAGAGCCTCAGGCACTAGAGAGAGCCTCTTTGCATAACAATTATGCTATCTACCCCCACCCAGGATTCTTTCCAGTATTTTAAATACCATCTTTTCAATGTTGCCATCTTAAAAGATTCTATAGGTAACTGAGTGAAGGATGAATTTAAAGACAGTTACATTTCAAAAAAGAAATTCAGGAAGAAAGATGTTGGAGCCATCTGAACAGAAGTAACCAAAGATTGAAATGCAGCACAAGTTGCAAGGAAGGTCCATAGATTTGAAAATGTTAAATTGATGTCACCAAAGATGGAATATTGAGAGGTAGGGAGAGATAATAAGTCTCCATCAGTGCCAGAGGAAAACTGAAAGGAAATCTGAAGTTCCTGGTTATTTGGTAACTAATTGCATAGGTTTAAAGTTCAGGAAAGCTATCTGGATAGCGAAGGTATTTACTGGCATAACTCATGGGTCACCATAGTCTTTGATTTCATGCACCAACAGAGAG
This sequence comes from Erinaceus europaeus, assembly GCF_950295315.1. Classification (NCBI taxonomy): domain Eukaryota; kingdom Metazoa; phylum Chordata; class Mammalia; order Eulipotyphla; family Erinaceidae; genus Erinaceus; species Erinaceus europaeus. Next base: position 81,234,433 of record NC_080176.1, read on the forward strand.
AATTTGAGAGAAACTGGCAACCAAAATGTTCCAGGGTCAGCAGATTGATTATCCCACCCAGTACCATGTGTCCTGTCTGTTAGCGAGCATAAATCAAACCACCATCCACTGCAAGGAAGCAAAGATGTTTATTGATGAATTGCAATCCGGGCCGAGATGGTGACTGGTGTTAGTCTACCAAGCTCGACCCCGAACAGGGCTCAAGCCACACAATTTATAGGAATTCAGACTACACTCAGGGAGGGGGAGCACATCACCTTATCAACCTACATCCAATAACAGGCTATAACAAACACAAAATCCAATCATTTCAAACTTAGCAAAAAGCGGGGTCCATACAAAGCAAAGCGTGGGCTAATTTCAAACCTTGCAAAACCAGACAACCAATAAGACTTGACCAGGTATTAGGTCCTCACATCCCCCTACCAGGCCATACCAGGCCATCTGGCGACCAGTATACTGCTGGGGCTGTGCAGAGGTCCTGATAAGGCTAACCCTCACACAGAACTGCAAAACACCTGATGGCCTTCACTGATTAGTCCCGTTCTTCAAAGGGAAAAGGGCAAGGAATTTTCCACCTCATACTACAAGCAACTCATACTAAAAGCACTTAACAAACAACTGCATAAAAAGGGATTTCAAAGACACTGCCTTTTACACTGTCATGTGTAAGAACCTGAGTTTGAGCCATGGCACCATGTGGAAGCACTGTGTGTGGCACTGAAGAGGCTCCATAAGCATTAGGATTATGCTGTTGTGTCTCTCCCCTGTCTCCTGCTTGCTAAAGCAAATAGAAGAATGAAATATTTTTGCCCAGGGAGGTGTGCTCAGCAATGGTATTATGTGTGTGTGAGGCCCTGGGAGAAGATCTTTATACATGCTTCAGACAAAGGACTAGTAACTAAAATTCATCAAGTGCTCACTAAACTTAACACTAAAATAAAATAACATAAGATAAAATAAACATCAGAAAATGATATGAGGAAATAAACAGACCCTTATAGCTGAAGAGATCCAGAGGGTCAACAGACACATGAAAAGTCTTCAAAGTCATGATCAGACAAATGCAGTTAGAGACAAAACTGAGTTACCACTTTATACTTGTGAGAATGTCATGTGATAAAAAATACAGTAACAAAATATTGAAGGAGATGTGGGGGAAAGGAACACCCCTGCACTGCTGATGGGAGTGTAAATTGATCCAACCCAGGGCCAGGTGATGGCACACCTGGTTGAGTGTACATATTACAATGTGCAAGGACCCAGGTTCGACCCCCGTACCCACCTGCAGGGGGAAAACTTTGTGAGCAGTGAAGCAGGGCTGCAGGTGTCTCTCTGTCTCTCTCCCTCTCTGTCACCCTCTTGATTTCTGGCTGTCTCTATCCAATAAATAAAGATAATAAAAGTTAAAAAAATAAAATAAATTGGTTTAACCCTTGTGGAAAATAGTCTGGAGATTTTTCATAATACTAGTAGAAATAAAATTACCCTATGACCTAGCCATTTCTCCCCTGAAGATCTGTCCAAAGGAAACAAAAACACCTATCAAAAGTTGCTTATCTTCACAGTAAAACAGTTTGTGATCTCTAAAACCTGGTAGCAAGCCAGATGTCCAAAAACAGATCAGTGACTAAAAACACTGATATCCTTGCATGATGGAACACTACTCTGCTGCTAAAAATGATAAAGTCACCTTCTTTGCATCATCTTGGCTAGAACTTAAAAACATCCTATGAAGTGCGATAAGCCAGAAAGAGAAGGACAAATGATCTCCTGTATAAACAGGATCTGATAAATAAATATGAGCGAGGGAGGAAACAAAGTGAAATGTAAACCGGGCATAGTGTAGTGGATTGCATCAAAGCAGGGACTCTGAGGAACGAGAGGGAAAGGAGGTGTGCAAGAGAACTTTGGTGCCTAATGAAGTTGTACTCATGTAACAGTGACTGCACTGGGGGCCAGGTGGTGGCGCACCTGGTTGAGCGCACATGTTACAGTGCGCAAGGACCCAGGTTCGAGGCCCTGGCCGCCACCTGCAGGGGGAAAGCTTCACAAGTGGTGAAGCAGTGCTGCAGCTGTCTCTGTCTCTCTCCCTCTCTACCACCCCCTTCTCTCTTAATTTCTGACTGTCTCTATGCAGCAAATAAATAAAGATTTAAAAAACAAACAAAACAACAACTGCACTGTAACCCGTCAATCTCTGTTGGGAAGCAGTATACCGGCCAGGCTGGCGACAGGAAGTTGGACACAGCACATGGCTGACATCAGCCTAGCGGGACACACACTGATCTGCTCAAATGCACAGGGATTGTGGGTTGATACAACAGACTTAAATACAGGCAGCTGGAAGTCCAGACCTCTTGGCCCAGGAGCTCAAATGGTGCCATGGGTTAGTGCGCAGTACTGATACAGACCTTTTGGCCCCTGCTGCTTCTTCTCCTGCTCAGAGGGATCCTGGCTAAGGGTACTCAAGGTGCCTGCCATGGCTGTCTCTCCTGGACACTGAACACACATGATTCTGCTGACTGGTAAACTCTTAAGACTCTTCTACAACCATAAGGAATCATCTATACCTCTGTTGATGATTGGTTATTGTGTGGTACATAATATATTACATCCCATACTACTGTACTGTCATATAAAGCTTTGATTATTTAAACCCACTCCCAGCTGCACCACAGCCAAATCCTTTATTCGACACAGTCAAGTCCTTTTATTTTAAATACGACAAATCTCCTCAATAAAAAAAAAATTAAAGATGTTAAAACACTGATGATTCCTCTTAGTCAAACACAGAAGGCTGCTGGGAGGATTCATAAGGACAAGAAAGATGGAAGGAAGAGTGATGCCATGAAAGCTAGAGGGAGACAATGATTCAATGAAGAAATAAATTTCAGAACTGGCAGGATAAAGTAAAATTGAGATGTATGAAGCTGTACAGATTGAATTAAACAACAAATACTAAAGAGACATTTAAGGGCTTTTGCCACCCAGGCATGATCTGACTCAAATAACAAAGTTCTTTTTGATTTGCAAGAATCCCCAAAACACAGGAGCCTCAGTTCACTCATTTGAAAAATTAACATTAACTTTGTGTATCTACTCTGTGGACTATTTTCTATAAGAAGAAGTAATATATATGTATTGTATATGAGGCCTATATGTGTATAGATATAATGTATCAGATATTCACAATAATAGCATCAACAATGTATGTTACATAAGTATTTGTATTTATTGAATGTATTTCTTTGCTTTCCTCGGAATCTATTGCTTAACTGGAGGATTTCTGTTGTTAAAATTATGAAGATACATTTCTGCATAAATTTAAATTTTGACAGTTTTTAAGGGTTTGCCTGAACATGCAAGCTGCTTCACATCTTCAAATGCTGATGTGACTGACTTCTGTCACAACACAAAGTTCCCTTTGTGTTGTGAGGAAGCACAGTGACCAAATGTGGGTTCTACTTTATTGTTGCCAGGGAATGTGCTAATTTCCCTCTTATCTCTCCAAACCATGCTCCCAAAAGCACAGCCAGATCCCATGACTGAGCTTGATGTCAAAGCTAATTATAGGACATATATCATTAAAGTAATTGAGGGAATGGTACTGGATTCCATAACAATTGAGGAAGCTGTTTCTGTGACCTGAGCTTGGGAGTGTGTGCTTGTTATCCTTGTAAGTTTTTCCCCTGTTTGACTAATTTCCCCTTCCCTGCAATATGTGTCAGTGATCTGAAATGGGTCAGTTATTGAGTGGGTATGCTGAAATTCTATAATCACTCTACTTGTCAAGAGGTTAATGATGATGGTCACTGTAATGGAGTAGTTAAAAAAAATAAAATAAAAATGTAATATCGCCATGGGCTTTGAAAGAAGTAGAAAGTACATGTTGACTGGTGGTGAAAGGAATGAAAATAGAAAGTGAAAATCTAGAAGGTAATGCACTATTGCTGACTGTTGCTGATTCTCTTCAGTAGGAAAAGGTTTCTGTCATGGAGGAGTTCCAGCTCTTATGCAAACAGAGAAAGGGTGATATGGAAGATGACACAAGAGAGGGAGAATCAATTAGAAAAGTCTTTGGAATGGGAAATAGAGACCGTGACTTAGGTGAAGGAATGTGTTTTGTACCAGAATCGCAGTCCAGGGCTCAATAATTGTAGGTGAAGGAGAATGTGGATTAAGTTCCTAACGGTTCCAGAGACTCTTCTCAATCTCCATCTTGGATTTACTCACTTATTACTAATTAACTTTATCCTATCATCATTTTTACCATAGAAAGTGAAGAAAACCAGTATAATCTACAATGTGTGAGATGAAGATGGGGTTTGACATTAGACTCATTAGTGCCAGCATCTATCTTCTGCTTCTTTCCTAAATGGCTCTGTTGAATACATCTGATGGAAAGTGAAAAGGGGAAAATAGAGACATGCATTATGCAAATATTGACGAGAAACTGTCAGACTGGAGATAGGTCTTTTCCTCTCCCTTAGCTTATAACCTGCAATGTATGAGGCAATTTTCACTGCATATATGCAAATGAACAAACAAAGGAAAGTAAACTTAACTTTAAGGTAGATTTTTGGGGATTTTTACGGAGAATATTGAAATTGATATGGATACAATGTAGTACTGAATTCTTAAAAAAAAAAATCCTAAAATATTACTGGAATAGGAGATTTAAAGAAAACGGACAGATCCAAGAGATAAATTGACATAGTTCTTAAGGTTCACTAGTATAGTCATGGGCCCTTTGGAATATCACTAAAATATGCCTATGCCTACTAGCTATCTACAAAACAGAGACCCCCCAAATCTTCATTTTCACTATTCCAGCCTTTAGATTCATGATTAATCAACAAATTGTTTGGCTTTCTATGTTAACTCTTCTTTCAGCCACCAGGTTCCAGATGCTACCATGATGCTTACTGGACTTCCCTGGGCAGACGACCCCACTAATGTGTCCTGGAGCTCTGATTCCCCAGAGCCCCAACCTACTAGGGAAAGAGAGAGGCAGACTGGGAGTATGGATCCACCTGTTAACACCTGTGTTCAGTGGAGAAGCAATTACAGAATCCAGACCTCCTACCTTCTGCACCCCATAATGACCCTGGGTCCATACTCCCAGAGGGATAAAGACTAAGAACACTACCAGGGGAGGGGATGGGATATGGAGTTCTGGTGGTGGGAATTGTGTGGAGTTGTGCCCCTCTTATCCTATGGTTTTTGTCAATGTTTCCTTTTTATAAATAAAAATAAAAAAAAAAGAAGCATGTTAAGTGAATCAGTAACAGGGGATTGTGCCCAGAAATAAGCAACCCCTGACAATGAGGCCATGAGCAAAGACAAGAAAAGGAAATGAATGTCTAGCAAAAAAGGACATTGTAACTCTCAGGCTGGCTGTAAATATTATCTCTGAGCTGGTTACATGCTTTGTTTTTAACTTCATTTAAGATGATGTTGGCAGTATGTAATTCCATTTTTTAATATTTATCTTTTCTTTGTTCTAATTGTATGTCCTACTCTGACACTCATTTTTCTCTGTTGTATAATTTGTTACAAATTAGAGTAGAGCACCAGGGCCCCAACGTTGAACCTTCCACTTTTCCCTCCCCACTCCTTCCCCGGAGTTCCTTGCTTTGATGCAACACACTTATTCACATTTCACTTTGTTTTCTCCCTCTCTCATATTCATTAGTTGCTGCTTATAATTCCCCCTACTTAACCGCTTAAAAAAAAACAAAAACAAAAACAAAAACAGAACATTGTTCAAATCTTAAAATGTTGGAACTGAACCCAAGCCCTCAGGTACCCAAATCACAAAATACAGATCTGATAAATTTCTTCTATCATGTATCAAAACATTATTTCCAGCACACCTGGCACCAAGCACAAGGACTGGTGTAAGGATCCTGGTTTGAGCCCCCCGCTCCCCACCTGCAGGGGGGTTGCTTCACAAGCAGGTCTGCAGATGTCTATCTTTCTCTCCCCCTCTCTGTCTTCCCCTTCTCTTTCCATTTCTCTCTGTCCTATCTGACAATGATGGCATCAATAACAACAACAATAATAACTACAACAATGAAAGAACAACAAGGGCAACAAAAGGAAATAAATAAAAATAATTTAAAAATGAAAAAAAACACTATTATTTCCTGACCACTGTTTTACTTGTCCTTCTTTTCTGGTGCTCACTAATATGAATAATTTTTCTCTTCCTTTTTTGTTTGTGACCTCAGTAGGTGTTAAATGTATTCCCTTTCAGACCTAGGTAGACTCGACCAGCAGCGTGAATATTCACCCCTCCATAAGGACTAGGTTTGAACCTCTGATCCCCACCTGTAGAGGGAAGTTTTGTGAGTTGTGGAGCAGAACTACAGCTGTTTCTCCTTCTCCTTTTCCATCATCTGTATAAAAAAAAGAAGAAGGAAATAACCACTGACAACAGTGGAGTTGTTGTGTAGGCATCAAGTCCCAGGATGTACCAGCTTCTTGTGGCAAAATAAAAATATAATAATAAATATAAAATTAATAATTTCCTTGATTTGGGGCCTTGCCATGTGACTTGTTTGGGCCAGTATCTGATATACAGATAAGGATGGCTCATGTAAATCCTAAACCAGATTACAGGTCACATGCCTTCTCCGTCTTGGTCAAGGCTAAGGCAAATACATGTCACAGGGCTCCTGCCATCTCCAGAGGAAGATGAGAAGCATAAAGATCTGAGATGCTCCAGCTACTGCATCTTGAACAAAAGGCATTGAGATCCTCTACAAACCTCCAATGGGAATAGCTGTCAACCTACAATTATGGAAGTGAACTTAGCCTCTACTAACCCAATGATATATCCAATCAAATACGTGAGTCATCTTGGAAACCAGTGAGTCTTGATGTAAAGAGATAGTATTTTGATTAATAGCACCAGTGAAGAAAAGCTATTGATTATAACATTTGCTATAAGGTGTTGCTACTAGGAAAACAGGTGAAATGCCAGAAGTCAGTGAGATTTAGGGAACTAATGGAGGAAAAATACACAAACATGTTTCCCCTTTCTGTACAGTCTATAGAATCATCCAATCATTCTTAGTTTCAGATAGTTTATTTCGGTATTTCAAGAGTCTCTGAGTATTCACATATAGAATCTGAGGCTTATTGGTACCAGTTTTCCATATGTTTTGCCCACCTTCTATTTACTTCAGCATATTAATAATATCTGTTCTGCTTTCATTGCTAGTTCCATCAGCATGGCCATCTGTGCAGTTGTAGCTAATTTTTATTTCTATTATGATTTTATTTTCCTTCTTTTTTCATTTATTGCCTCCCTTCCTTTCGCCTCTCCTCTTCTCTTCTTTCTTCCCTCCCCTCCCCCTCTTCTCCTCAAGTCTCCTCTCCTCTCCTCTCTTCTCTTAGTTTCCTCTTCCTCTCTCCTTCCTCCTCTTCCCCTTTCCCTCCCTCCTCTTCCACCACTCCTCCTCTTATTTGCTTATTTATTTTCAGAGAACTAATAAGCTCTGGCTTATGATCATGGTGGGCAAGTTGGTGGCACTCATACAGCTTTATGGGACAGATGTTCTGGTTCTGAGTGGCGATGGTGGTGGTGGTGACAGACAATATATCAAAATTCAACAGAATGTGCATTTAATTAAATCCAAGGGACAGTTGCCATCAGATTAGATTTTATTCCTCCTGTTGATGGGACATCAGAGAAAGCAGGCCATTATTGCTGGGGCAGGGATGATTGACTGTGTTTGCTCACTGTGAGAACATAGGGTTATTGCCACACTATGGGGACCCAGATAAAAGAGTGTCACATGAAATGAATTCTCTGAGATACACCGCTGTGTGCTACAAGTCTAGCCATACTGTTTCTGACCAGTATGAAATGACTGGAGGTTCAGAACTACCATAGACTAAGTCTCTCTTATTCTAACAGACCCATAGATGGATTTGGCTATGGATGTGATGAATGTGGAGTAGGTGAGGACAAAGGCAGGTGACAAATATGACTATGGCCTTGGAAATAAACAAGTGATTTATCTGTAAGAACTAGCTGTTACCTTGACAGACTAGAGAAAGAACATACAGGCATGATCTGGGTGAACCTTAGCATTGCAGACAATGGACTTCAAATGATGCCATTGTTGTGAGCCTTATTCTCACAGCATTGGGGTACACAAGCCCGGGGCTGCCTGTTTGCAGCTGCTTCTTCTTCTCTCAGGCATGATTCCAACAGAGCAACGCTTGTGGTGTGTGCAGGACTGATGAATCTTCCACTGAATGGCGAATAAATTCTTCTTTCTCTATATTCCGTTTGTGTAACTCTTTGGTATATTCTATACTATTTGCTTGGTTCCCCCCCAAAAAGTGACTTCTATTTTTCTCCAAAGGCAGTATTCTCGTGAGTTTCTTTATTCGCTTCCATTACTTCTCTGTGTCTCACTTGTTTTCAATATTTTCACTCATTGTAATGAAGTTACTAGTAGTTCCTTGACTCCTGTCCCAAATAAACTTGTACTCTACTCATTTTACCAGAATCCATCCCTGGGGAGTCTAATCCAAAATACAGACCAGATAGTTGCCCCAAACTGAAGGACAAAATTAGGGCTTAGGGACTAGTATAATGATATAACCACAACACTATATTATAAAATAGCTGCTGTAGAGTAAGAAATGTGGGTGCTTGTGACTATGGAAATTTCTCTGCTGCTTTTTAAATTGCATACAAGGTAATTAAATTTGACCTTGATTCTTAGTTACAGAGTTATTCAAGACCAAATTCAGTTTACGATATAATGGGTGTGAAACTATCTCACTTCAATTTTTCTAATCTTCCAGAGCGACAATTTTTCTTATTGAATATAAATGCCTCACTAATTGCTACTACTTTTTGTTCTGCGAATTAATAATTTGCTCTTATATACTAAAATGCACCCACCAATCACAGAATAATCAGAATTGAGTATTAGAATTTCATTATGTATCTTTCTATATCGAATCTCTTTTAAAGATAAAGTTAATATGCTCAGTGAGATAATCCAAAAAGAGAAGGATGAATACGAAATGATCTCACTTATAGATGGGGACTAATATTAGGGACAAGGGAGGGAGATAACGAAGTGAAAAATGAACTGGGTATGGTGTGTTGCATCAAAGCAAGGAGCTCTGAGGAGAGTTGTGGGGGGGAGAGAATTGTGGGGGCCTGGTGCATAATGAACTTATATTCATGTGACAATGACTGTACTGTAAAGCATTAAGCTCTGCAATAAAAAATATTTATTCTTATCCTTATTTTTTATTGCTAATAAGGTTATTGCTGGGACTTGGTGCCTGCACAATGAATCCACCATTCTGGAGGCTTTTTTTCTTTTCTTTTCTTTTTTGATAGAGGCAAAAATTGAGAGGAGGAAGGAAAGAGAGAGAGAGAGGGAGAGTGGAAGAGAGAATCCACAGCACTTCTTGACACTCATGAGACTCTCCCTCCTACAGGTGGGGACCAGGGACTTGAACCTGGTGACATGTTCTCTCTACTCAGTGCACTCCCTCTTGACTCCACTACTGGGAGGACAAATCCCTGAGCTTTATGGGCTTTAGTTCTCTCACTTGAAGGATATGACAGTACATATTTAATTCTCTAGCTCAAATATTGATTTGTGGAATCAATCTAGAAGTTTTCATCTTTTCTCCATGATTGGAGAATTTGGGGACCATTGTGACAAAATGAATTGTAACAATACCCACTATCAACAAATTGCTAAGTCTATATACTCCATTATAGGAGGTCTCGAAACTTTACATCAGGCTCAACCTGACGCTGTTGACTGGCTACGGAAGAAGGGCAAACGCTAGAAGAAGATTATAGGTAACTAAAAATATAACGTTGTTATATAGACCAGTTTTTTAAATATTTATTTATTTCCTTTTGTTGTCCTTGTTTTATTGTTGTCGTCATTGTTGGATAGGAGAGAGAGAAATGGAGAGAGGAGGGGAAAACAGAGAGGGAAAGAGCAAGATAGACACCTGCAGACCTGCTTCACCGCCTGTGAAGCGACTCCCCTGCAGGTGGGGAGCCGGGGGCTCAAACCAGGATCCTTAAGCCAGTCCTTGTGCTTCTTGCCATGTGTGCTTAACCTGCTGAGCTACCACCCGACTCCCATAGTCCAGTTTTTGAAAGAGCTATTTAATTAGAGAAAAAACAATGAGGAGATAAAGTTAACCAGAGCACCACTCCACATGTCTCATCTGGAAACTCAAACCTATAACCTTATGCTCCAACCAGAGAGAAAGAGAGAATGAATATAGTCAGAGAAGAAGAGGAACAGTGGCAGCAGAAAGCCTGGGATCTAAAGCACAGGAGCCCTCTGCTCTGCACACTGAGCCACCACCAGCACCAGCTCTTTTCATCCTCCTTCATAGAAGCTATCTGCTCATTAGACAGAAACTTCCCATGGCTCTTCCCCTCATCATCTCCAATCATCGCCATTACAAGTTTTTGTTGTTTGTTTGTTTTCAGAGCACTGCTCAGTTTTGTCTTATTGTAGGACTGGACTTGAACCTGGAGCTTTGCATCTGGAAGAACAAGAGAGAAGATAGCATAACCATTATGCTATCTTCCCTGCCTTCTCCTCCTCATCTTCTTCCTCCTTTTCCTTTTTAAAGGTTTTTAAAGGTTTAATTTTTAATATTTATTTATTTATTGGATAGAGATAGCCAGAAATTGAGAGTGAAGGGGGTGACAGGGAGGGAGAGAGACAGAGAGACACCTGCAGCCCTGCTTCACCACTCACAAAGCTTTCCCCTTGCAGGTGGGGACCGGGGATTGGACCTGGGTCCTTGAGCATTGTAACATGTGCACACAACCAGGTGTGCCACCACCCAGCCCACTTCTTCTTCTTCCCCTTCTTCTTCCCCTTCCCCTTCCCCTTCTTCTTCTTCTTCTTCTTCTTCTTCTTCTTCTTCTTCTTCTTCTTCTTCTTCTTCTTCTTCTTCTTCTTCTTCTTCTTCTCCTCCTCCTCCTCCTCCTCCTCCTCCTCCTCCTCCTCCTCCTCCTCCTCCTCCTCCTCCTCCTCCTCCTTCTCTTTTTCCTGCTTCTACGTTTTTAAGATTAGCTTAGATACTACCATTAAGTAGAACCATGTACTGTTTGCCTTGTGGACACTCTGTTTCAGTAGCATTCTGTGTTTTGTTAATGATTTATTTCCTAAGAGACAGAGAGCAAGTGACTCATTGCACAGAGTACTACTCAGCTCCTGCATTTACAGTGCAAAGGCGTAAGGATCCCAGTTCCAGCCCCTGGCTCCCCACCTGCAGGAGAGTCCTTCACAGGCAGTGAAGCAGGTCTACATGTGTCTTTCTCTCCCTCTCTCTGTCTTCCCCTTCTCTCTCCATTTCTCTCGGTCCTATGCATCAATGATGATATCAATAACAACAACAAACAACAATAAAAAAACAGCAAGGGCAACAAAAGGGAAATGAATTTAAAAAAAATTTTTTTAAGTATCCAGCCTGTGACCTGAGACATGCAAGTTTTGCGCTCCACCATGGAGCTGTCTCCCAGGTCTCTCTTCTGCGACCCTCATAAGCTCATTCGCCAAGAGGCAATTCACACAGCCTGCCAAAGTCTACTTCACACTCCAACTCTTTGTATTGATGGCACGAATATTGGATAAATGTTTTAGGAAAAGCAACAACTCTAAGGATTCGGGTGATAGCGCAGCGGGTGAAAATGCAGGTGTTGCTAAACGCAATGACTGGCATAAGGATCCTGGTTCGAGCCCCAGGTTTCCCACCTGCAGAGGAGTCACTTCACAGGCAGTGAAGCAGATCTGCAGGTGTCTATCTTTCTCTCTCCCTCTCTATCTTCCCTCCTCTCTCCATTTCTCTCTGTCCTATCCAACAATGATGGCATCAATAACAGCAACAATAAAACAATAAGGACAACAAAAGGAAATAAACAAACAAATAAATAAATAAATAAAATATTTAAAAAACTCAGAATGACTTCCATTTCCTCAGCTCCACAATGTTAAGATTTTAAAGAGAGACTGACTTTCCTTACTTCTTCCAGAAAGTCCTTTGTTGCTTTTTTCCTTATTCTTCTTGAATTGTAAAATTGGTGTTTACTATTATGAACTCATATTTCATTAGATAAATAAATGATAGGGGGTTGGGTGGTGACACACCTGTTTAAGTGCACAAAGAACAAAGTGCAAGGACCCATGCAAGGATCCCTGTTTGATTCCCCTGGTTCCAGTGCAAGGATTCTGGTTCCAGGCCCTGGCTCCCCACCTACAGCAGGGAAATGGGGGATGGGGTGATTCACAACCAGTGAAGCAGGTCTGCAGGTGTCTTTCTATCTCTACTCCCCTCTAAATTTCTCTCTGTCCTTTCCAGTAAAAGTGGGAAATAATGGCCTCCAGGAGCAGTGGATTCATAGTAGCAACACTGAGCCCCAATGATAACCCTAGAAGAGAGAGAGAAAGAGAGAGAGAGAAATGAACTGTAGCACAGGTACAGTTTCTCACTTCCACCACCTAATAGGGTCTTCTATACCATATTCTCTCCCCAGTACAATCTGAGTCCGTTTCCCAACCATTCCACAGCTCTAGCTTGTTGCAAGAGACCACGCCAATTTTTACCCTCTGTCTTTCCTTTTCCTCCTTGTACTTTAGATTCCACCCATAAGTTACATCACCTGGTATTTACCCTTTTCCTTCTAGTTCAGCTTAATTAATGTAATTCCTTTAAGTTCCATCCAAGGTGAGACAAAGGCAATGGTCCCATCATTATTAGTGGCTGTGTAGTATTCCATTGTGTATATATATGTAAAAGCTTGGTAGAGCTTAGGGAAGCTCCCTCCATTCTCAGATGGCGGTCTGGAAAGACACCTCACTTGTCAGCCTCTCTCCTCAAAGAGATGAGCCAAGAGGGAAAAGTCTCCCAGATTCAGTTTCTCCTTGTTAGTCTCTCAAGCTCACAGAAATCCTACAGGACTCTCACACTTAGTTCCCCCTGTTAGCAAGCCAAATGGTTGTCTGCTTTAAGGTTCACTCAAAGTTCATGATAGTCACTCAAAGTTCACACATCCACTTCACCTTTTGATCACAAAGGAGAACACACTCTATCATACACCCCCAACACCAGACAGAGAAACCCCCCAAATCCGATTTCCTTGTGTTCCTTGATATCTATGATTTACATCAAGTTTTGTTTTTCTTCTATCTCACTTTACTGGTTTAACCCCTATGCTTCTCTCAAATGCCTTTGGATAATTAAAGTGCCTGCATCATGGAGACTAATTTTCTTGACCTTTATGTATCTGCATCAATTCTTGTCATACCAGCCCCCTACCATAGGGGCAAGCTGAATTTTAAGAATCCTGTAATTTCTGATGTGTTTGAAAAATGTTCTTTGTTTAACTTTCTATATAAACCCAAACCCACCTTCAAATAAATGAGTGTTTGTACCAGAATACTCCCAGATGCCTCTTTTCTGAATCTCTGGGCCCCTTAGAGCCAGAGAGGGAGGGTCAGGGTCAATGACTTATCTCCTGGCTGGATACACTCCACAGGAGTGCCAGCATATCCAGACTTTCTTAACCTTTCATTGTGTGTGGGAATATGGCTTACTTCTGGGTTTGATCTATTACAAATAGTACTGATCTGAGCATATCTGAGCAAAGATCTCTTTCTGTTATAGGATACTTTGTTCCTTCATACCTCTTGAATTTTTCAAGTTGCTCACCATTCAAAGTATTTCACTTAAATAGGCATCAATCTAAATCTGAGCAGGCATACAACAAAAGGAACAAAAATGTAAATTATTTTTTTTTTAAACCAGAGCACTGTTCAGCTCTGTCTTATGTTGGTGGGGGGGAATGAACCTGGGCTCAAACCGGGATCCTTAAGCCAGACCTTGCACTTTGCACCACCTGCGCTTAACCCGCTGCACTACAGCCCTACTCTCTAGATATGTTATTGTTCATACATGCACTCAACCAGGTGCACCAACATTTGGCCCCTGAAGAGAAGTTTATTCAGCAGAAATAGAAAGAAATGGCCAAGAACCATTAATAGACTTCTTATACCATCTATGATGTCTTTAGTCATGTAAATTTTGGAATATTTTATTTTTACATTTTTAAGACACTTTTTAAAACTATTTTGTTTATTTTTGAGAGAGATGCAGAGAGAGAAAGACACAGAGAATCACCAAAGCACTGCTCAGCTCTGGCTTATCGTGGTGTGGGGGACTGAACCTGGGACCTCAGAGCCTCAGGCATGACAGTCTCTTTGCATAACCACTATGCTATCTCTCCTGCCGGGAATATTTTCAACCATTGATCCAATAATTTTGAAGCTCATTTAACTTGTATCAGCATTTTTTCTACTTCTGAGCCTCTCTAGGAGTTCTTATTTCCATCTAATACTGTGTTCCTTTTGCGTGTGAGTTTTTCTTCATAAAATTCAAAGTTTAGGTGAAATGAATATCTCAGCATATGTTTGACTGATAATATATCTTGCCTGTATTTCTAGAAAATATATACAGATGGTGTAGAAATTTGGATTTCCAGTATATGTGTATAAATACAAATTTATATACATTGTATATATGTATTTTACATACATCAAAATGTAGATATATTTTCTATTGATTCTTTGTTCCTACCTCAAAATTCTTTGATCATTTTTCATCAGTCCTCAGAATGTAAACTTTTTCTTACTTTTACAATATTTTATCTACTTATTTTGGATAGATCCAGGGGCCAGGCAGTGAAGTACCTGGTCACACTACAGTGTACAAGGACCTGGTTCTAGCCCCTGGTCCCCACCTACAGTGGGAAAGCCTCGCAAGTGGTGAAGCAGCGCTGAAAGTGTCTCTCTACCTCTCTCGCTTTCTCCCTCCCCTCCCTTCTCAATTTCTCTCTGTCTCTATCCAATAATAAATAAGTAAAAACTATATATATATATATATATATATATATATATATATATATATATATATGATGCAGCCAGAAAGAAACTGAGAGAAGGGGGAATTAGAGAGATACCTGCAACACTGTTTTACCACTCATGAAGCTTCCTCTCTTAAGATGGGGACCAGAAAACTGAACCTGGGTCTTTTCACACTGTAATATGTGTATTCAACCATGTGCACTATCACCTGGTCTTTTCAACATTTTTTTTTATTCAATAGATTTCAGAAACAATTATGCTGCTCTCATTCATTCTCTTCCTTGCTAGATCTTTTAGTTTCTTGGAACTAAGGCTTATTTCTTAAGATGTTTATAACTTCTGGAAAATTCTTGAGAATTTTGGGAAAATTCAAAGATCTTTGAAGTCAAATACTTTGACTATGAACAGGATTAGAATTTTTAAAAAATGGCAAATACCTTAAAAGATATAAACTCTCCTTCCTCAAAAGGTAATCTTAATAAGACAAAAACACAATTCATAATATGGGAGAAGATACAAATCTGTTGGGCATAATACTAATTATTAAAATGACTGCAATTGCCCCAGGAAAGATGCTGATTGTATTTGTTAGTGCATCAAAGATTTTCAGCATCACTGATTAGGGGAGAATAAATTACATCTGCAAAATAGAACCTCCCAGGATCAGCTTTATAGAGTTTAATTTTAATAATTATATATTTAACTGTCCATTTGCCATAGTGTATTTTAACATTATGCATGTTTATATCACATATATATTTATAGCTTATGTACAATTTGTTGCTTCTTGTGGCTACTTTAACATAATCAAACAAGCAAACTAGGTACCCACATAACATCACACATTGCTTTTAAAATAGCATTGAGTAATGGGGCTGCTGACTGAGAATCAGAAAGAATTACTGTAAGGATTTTGTAATCCTGATATTAAAGTCTAACCACCTAGTAGGATGATGCCTTTTAAATCTGTAGTTTGTCTATATTTCCACTGATATATATGTCATTTATTAGAGAAATAATGCTTTATAAGACAATTGTTGATATACAAATATAGATTCTTATCTCCCCATGTCAGCATATCACTCCTACTACCAATCAAGTCTTTCTTCACCATCATGTACTGGGTATTCAATGCCATCTACCACCACCCTCAACTTCTTCTTTTAGTCAAGACCCTTTTGATTTGTTTTCACTTTACCCAGTCAGAATTTCATCCCATGTTTCCCCTTTCTTGCCTTGCTTTTAAAGTATCACATACAAATGAATTCCTCAGGTATTCATCCTTCTCCTTCTGAAATTATTTTACTTAATACATATCTCAAGTTCCATTCAAAAGATAGAAAAGTGTATTTCCTCATTTATTACATCTGAGTAGTATTCTATCATGTGTATATCCTACAATTTTGTTAACCAATGGGCTAATCTAGAAGAGATGGGTAAGCTTTTAGAAGCATATGTCCTCCCAAGACTGAACCAGGAGGAATTATAAAATATGAATAGATGAATATAAATAGATCGGTCACAATCAAAGAAATAGAAACAGTCATCAAAGGTACCCTAACAAAAGTGCAGGAGCAGATGGCCTTATGAATGAAACACGCAAAATCTTCAAAGAAAACCTACTACTTTTACTCCATGAGCTCTTCAAAAATCAAAGAAAAAGGAATCCTCTCTAATCTCTTCTTTGAAGCTAGCATCACCCTGATACCAAAAGTATGCAGACAGGACAGCAACAAAACCAAAACAAACAAACAAACAAAAAACCCAATAACAACAATAACAACAACAAAAAAACAACTACAAAGCACGATTCCTGATGAAAATAGATGCCAAGATGTTTTTTTTCTTTTTTTTTTTTCTTGAGTAATACCAGAGTACTACATGAAAGGTAATCATTTAATTGTCAAATTTAGTCCCAGTAATAGAACTCTGCATGTTTAATAGTTTATGGGAATAGAGCAAACTCTGGCTAGGGGAATCTCTGCAGACAGGCTATGGACAGTTTTCTTCTTATTGATGTCTGTGTTAACCTTGTAATTTCTAGAATAAAATTTGTTTCATTTAATTGTCAAAGTCTTTTCTTCTTTTTGACAGATATCTCCAGGCCGAGGCTTGAATATAAAGATCCTTTCCTCAACAGTAGGGATGAAAGCACTACTTCACCGAAAGTCATACATAACTCCTTTGTCATAACTATTTTCACACAATAACGAAAAGTGTAAATGGCCAAGGGCACTGCAAGGATTCCAATATCTTCATTGGCATGATGCTGGGCATCAATAAAACAAACTGATTCTGTGTCAGTATCAATGTTAATTGTCTAAGGTATTCAACAGAATAGGAACTCTCATTGTCTTTTGTTTGGATCTTTGGTTTCTCTGAATTAATCAACAACATGAAAGGCTCTATCTGCCACATCAAATGCGAGCTCAAACTATATGGGTAGGATTCAATGTAATATTAATGTGTAAATTTAGTTAATTTGTCCATATCACTGGTCAGTACAAGTTAAAAGTGATGACATGTTTTCCTAGATGAATAGGAATAACCTCAGCTTTCCTGTTCTAGAATATAGTGGCAAAATATATCAGTGAATGTGTCTATACTCTACCTCTCTCCCCTCCACTCCCCTCCCCTCCATTCTGCTCCCTTCCCCTCCCCCAGCTTCTCTCCTCTCCTTCCTCCCCTCCTCCTCCTCCTCTCCCTTCCTTCCCTTCCCCTCCCTCCTTCTCCTCTCCTGCCCTATCCTCTTCTCTTCTCTTTCTTTCTTTCTCTCCCTTTCCTTCTCCCTCTTCTGCTCCTCCTCCTTCTGTTTTTTTGTTTTCTTTCCTTTTTTTTTTTTTTTAGATGGTGACAGGGAGATCATGAGGTAGAGAGTGAAAGAGTATACAGCACTGAAGTTTGTGTTGTTTTTGTTGTCGTTTTTTCAGGGCAATGAGTACTGGGCTTGAATCTGAGTTACACACATGGCAAAGAATCACACTATCCAAGTAAATGATGTTTCAAGTCCTCTAAGTTTTCTTTTATATATTTGCTAGGGAGCTTTAGTAGAGCACATTGGAGAAAATGTAGTTCTCACACTGACATTAAATTCAATGAGTGGAATAAACTTCAGAAACCCTAATTTATAGTAAGAACATGTTCTACTCATATTTTAGAGATTAAACCTATTTTATCTTAAAGATCAAATGAGGATAAGGCAATTATTTATTAGTAGAATAGCATAGAACTTACTTCTCAACTCTGATATATGTTTACTTATAGCTACAAACAATGCACTGTCTTGTCAGTCTACAATATTTTATTCTAAGCAGGCAGTTTAGCATACATAATAAAAATTTTGAAGACTAATGTATGAAAGTACAAAATGATGACATATACTAAAAAGCAATTCCTGTGAGTTATGTGATGGCACATATGCCACAATGCACAATGATCTGAGTTCAAGCCTCTGGCCCCCACCTGCAGGGGAAAAGCTTCCAGAGTGGTAAAGCAGTGTTGCAGATGTCTCCCTGCTTCCCTTTCTCCTTATCTCCTCACATCCTCTCAATTTCTCTCTGGCTCTACTGAAATAAATAAAAAATATTAAAAGTAAACAATTTCTGAATAGCTCTTAAGAATTTGAAAAACAATCTATAGTTAAGATTTGTGAAGCTCTGAATTTGAAGGTTTATTTGTAACTAACACATTAAAAATTCTTTTAGTAGAAACTTTTCTTTTTAAAAAAATATTTTAGTTATTAATGAGAAAGTAAGAGGAGAGAGAGAGAGAGAAATAAGACGTCACTCTGGCACATGTGCTGCCAGGGATGGAACTCAGGACCTCATGCTTGAGAGTCCAATGCTTTATCCACTGCACCACTTCCCCAACCACTAGTAGAAAATTTTCTAATTCTTCAGTTGCTTTCCAGTAGAGTGACAAAACACAACTCATTCCCTACCATGATCAATTAAGAATACTGCCAAAAAATCACCAAATCTATCTCTGCCATAAAACTCAAATTTAAGAACATCTGCCTTACTGTTTCTTTTATATTATTTATCTTATGCAAAAAACAAATAGTATTTTTGAAAGCCCTTAGAAGAATAATTCAAGCAATAGTAATATCTTATATATAATTGATAAAAATAAAACTGACTTCTGTGGTGAGAGCATATGTGTATATATTGTTTACTAGTCTATCTCTGGTGTCTAGAATTACCTATGCTCTTACTAACTGGAGAAGTTTGCATTGGTAAGATAGCTGAATTGGTTGGCTAATGTTCTCGCATTGTCATGGGTATAGGTACAGGTACACCTGTGGGTATGAACTAAATCCACATTAGGTCTCCATTGCCCTCAGAAAATGTTTGGTGCTATGGTGTCTTCCTCTCTGAAGCAGTCAGCCTGGAGTGATGAAGTTCCAGTGATGACCAAAATAAAAAGCAAATTAAGAGGACATGTTAATTGACAACTGAATGCATAAATACATTTCATTTCTTCCCTTTTTTCCTTCTTCTTCTTCCTCTTTTTTGTTTTCTTCTTCATCATTATCATCTTTTTCTTCTTCATATTCTTCATCATCTTATTCTCCTCTTCCTTCTCCTTCTTCTTCACCTTCTCCTCCTCCTCCTTCTTCTCCTTCTCTTCCTCCTCCTTCTTCCCCTTCTCTTCTCCTCCTGCTTTTTTTTTATTGCCATCCAGGATTATTATTTGGGTTAGGTGCCAGCTCTACAAATCCACCACTCCTGTTGGCCATTTTTTTCATTATTATTATTATTATCTCACTAGATAAGACAGGGAAATTGAGATAGGGAAGGAGAGAGAAAGAAAAACTGCAGACCTGCTTCACTGCTTGTGAAATACCCCTGCTGCAGGTAGCGAGTGGGGTCTCAAATCCAGGTCCTTGTGCATAGTGATATATGCTCTTAACTAAGTGTGCCACTACCTGTCCCCTAAATACATTTCTAACAGAGCAGTGCCGCCAGTTCTAACTGAACGCTTTTTACTTCAGTTGTTTCCTAGTTCCCTCTGCAGCAAAAGGACAAAGAGAGGAAGATGTAACTTGGCAGTATGTCATCTCAACTGTGGTTGACACTTAACCCTGGAAGTTGAACTTACTTGTCAATATTAGAGTCATCAGATAAGGAAAAACATTTCTATTTTGACCTTGTCTCTCATTTCTAACATTGAACTTTATTATACATTTATTCAATGGAAATATCATGCAGTATGTGGAGAAACATGGTTTGAGAGTAAAGAAATATGTGCATCCTACTTCTATTGTAACAGATCATGGCAAACTTTCCTATAATGAAAACAGTGGTATATGAAACCTTAGATACAATATCTCTGTGATTGAAGGCCAGCTCAGCATACAGATAGCAATTTAGCAAACTTTTTTTCCATTTGTGACAACATTGCTTTTCTTAATAATATTCTAAAATTAAAATAAAACACCAAAATATCCTAATAATTAGGTTATCAGAAAGTAAGAGTACCTTTCCCCATTGAAAAATGCATTTACCTTTACATTCAATGTGACTTAACAGGACTGGGCTGGTATGCATCTCATATACTACGTGCAAAGTCTTGCATACATTGAAAACGAATGCAGATACAATAGTGCTCATCACGATGAGCTTTACAAATGGAATGATGAACTTTACAAATGGAATGGATGCACATACACTAAAAGCAATCCCTCTCTTTCCCCTGATGAATCAGTTATTGCTTTAATAACTCTTTTATATAACTACTCTACTGTTATGGTGTTATTTTTCCCACTTTTAGAAGATATCTTGACTCAAGTTAAGTAACTTCTGATGGTAAATACTGTTACTAATCCCAGTTAAGCACATGTGGAACAAAGCTCAAGGACCGGCGGAAGGATACTGGTTGGAGCCCCCAGCTCCCCACCTGCAGGGGAGTCACTTCACAGGCAGTAAAGCATATCTGCAGGTGTCTGTCTTTCTCTCCCCTCCGTCTTCCTCTCCTCTCCATTTATCTCTGTCCTATCTAACAATGAGTGCTGGGAAATTGTGCCGATGCAGTCACATCTGCCATGTTGTCCCCTCAGGCTACTGCTAGTTCCTGCGAGAGTTGGGGCATTCTGGGAGTGCCTGTTCAGCCATGTTGTGCCCTCAGGGCACTGTCTATATCCCCGCGATATTTGGAGTGCTTTGGTTACTCCTCCCCCCTCCCATTCTCACGAGAGTTATCATCCTATCCTGGAGTGCTATGGTTACTCCTACCCCTTCCCATTCTCGCAAAAGCTGCTCCTATAAAATCCCTTCTTCTTCCGCACCTCGCTCTCACTCCAGTGTTCAGACACAGGAAAGGTTACTGCGTGAGGCGGCCATTTTCGCTACCTCCACGTGGCCCAACCTGCCTCTCTAGCAACCAACTCTGAGGTGCCAGTGCAAATAAAGATTTGTGTTTCCTCTTGGCTCCGGACCTCCTCTCTTTCTTCTCCGTGGCCTGCGCACAACAACATCTGGTGCTCAACGTGTCCCACACTCACACCTGGCCTGAGGTCCAGAAAAGCTGCCCAGACACAGGTAAGTGGCAGCGACCTGACTCTGTGGCCCTGCGTTTCCCCCACCATGGGATTTTTTCCGTTTTATGAGGAGGTGTCTCAGACATTCTATCCTTCTCTCCTGGGACAGGCTTTCGATCTCAGAGACGCTTTAATTTTCGCTACACCGTGGGTTCTCATGGCTATATTTACTATTTTCAGGATATGTACAAGGCCTCCTGCCAAAAGGTTAAGTGACCTTGAAGCTGAGATATGGGAGTTAAAGGATATTTGCTTAAGACAAACACCCTAAGCAATCTGCAGTCAGCCCCAAAACTGCTGCCTCCAGAGACATGTGTTCGGTTTCTCCTGCGGCAGCTTCTGCTTCCACGACCCCTCTCCTCACTGCCCCTGGAGACACGTGTCTGGTTTCTTCTGCAGTGGCTTCTGCTTCCACGACTGCTCCCCCCACTGCCCCCACAGACATGTGTTCGGCCGCTCCTATAACCCCTCCCCAAGCTGTCCCCACAGACACGTGTTCAGCCGCTCCTTTGACCCCTCCCCCAGCTGTCCCCACACACATGTGTTCAGCCAGTTCTTTGACCCCTCCCCCAGCTGTCCCCACAGACACGGGTTCAATTTCTCTTGCTGTGGCTTCCACTTCTTTGACTCCTCCCCCTGCTAATACCTCATCATTAAAAGACCCTGTGGCTTCTTCTCCTTCGACTCCTCCCCCTGCTGACACCTCATCATTAAGAGATCTTGTGGCTGAGATATGAGAGTTAAAGGATATTTTTTCAGCATTTAGGGACCTTAAACCATTTGCAGTCCACCCCAAGAGCTCCATCCCCATAGATAAGTGTTCAGTTTCCCCTGCCACTACAGCACCTTCCACTTCCATAGATCTCTCCTCAGTGTCATCAAACCAAATCCACACCTTCCTTGTAAATGTGGCCCCAACTAGACAAAATCCTCAGGTGTGGCATCCATACTCCTCCAAAGAGATCAGGGAACTCAGACAAGCCGTGAAGGAGGACTGAATTCATGCTCCATGGACCAAGTCCATTTTAAGGAGTTTTTACCAGCACTTTAACACCCCCCAGGACTGGAAAGACCTGGTTTGTGCTACACTCCCAGACCCCCTCTACCTACAGTGGACAGTATACTTCCGTTCTGAATGCTCTAGATAATCTCAGGAAAATAGTAACAAACAGATAGCATGGAATTTTGATGCATTGTTTGGAGCAGGAGAGTTTGAATCTGGAACTCAGCAGACAGAAGCCAAGTTTCCAACCGGTTATTTTGAATAGGTGCACATCTGCGCAACACAAGCATGGGAAAGATTAACCCCAACCACAGTAGAGGCCTCAGTCCCTATTAACTCTCTTTGCCAAAACACTGATTAAACCTTACCAAATTTCATCTCAAGGGTCAGGCAAACCTTAGAGAGAAAGGTTTATAATCCTGAAATCCTCTCTTTCCTCCTGTGTTCTATTGTCTGGGATGGCATGATACCACAATTCTATCAGGCATGCCTTAGTCTTAAACACCTACACCCAGATAATTGGATTTTAGCAACACAGGAACTTACATCAGGCAATTATGGGGCACCTGCTACGACACAGGTTTATGCAGTTACCCCACGTAATCAAAACAGGGCCTGCTTTCAGTGTGGTCGCCAAGGACATTGGCGTAACCAATGTCCTGATAAGATGTGACCACGCCTCCAGTCAGGGCAACCCCGCCTCCAGTCAGGGCAACCCCACTTTCAGTTAGGGAGCCAGAAGCTTCTTACGGTGTGTCTCAGATGCCATAAAGGGTTTCACTGGAAGAGAGGTTGTTGGTCCAAATTTCATAAAGATGGCATGCCCCTGAATGGTACAAATTCGGGGCCTGAGATTTTGTGGACCACTTGTTTTAGAACGCGTTCACCCTACTATGACAGTAAAGATTGACAATATTCCTTTTAAATTTTTTTATTGACATGGGGGCAGAAAAGACAATTTTAAGGCAAGAAGAGATTCCCCAAAATTGGGAACTCCTCCCAGGACCTCATATACATGGCGTTGGAGGGGTGACCCAATCCTTTCTCACATGAGATTCGCTCATGTGGGAAGACCCGGAAGGTTCTACTGGACACTTCCACCCATTGGTAGCTTATATTAGCACCAACCTATTGGGCAGGGATCTTCTAGAATGTCTTGATGTTAGGATATTCAAAGATGCCTCTGCAGAGTGTAACACCCGCTCCCTCAAGACCAGATCTAATCAGCACCCCCAATACTAACTGCCACTGTTCGTAGCCAAACTCCCTGCTTAGGCTGGCTTTCTAATAGCCTGTCTGGGTGGAACAGTGGCCTTTACCTAGGGATAAGCTAGAAATTTTAAAGGAGCTCGTCCAAGAGCAGTTGTCCTTGGGACACATTCGTCATTCTCGAAGCCCATGGAATACTCCTGTCTTTGTGATAAAAAGCGCTCAGGAAAATGGCGCCTCCTCCAAGATCTCTGCATGGTTAATAAAACCATGCAGGTCTGGGGCTCCCCCCAAAGGGGTTTGCCTCTTGCTTCTGTAGTTCCCACGGGAATTCCAATCATAGCTATTAATATACAAGATTGTTTTTTCTCTATTCCTTTGCATCCGCAAGATTGTAAATGTTTTGCCTTCTCTGCTTCTTCTATTAATAATGCCAGCCCTGCTGACAGATTTGAATGGGTGGTGCTGCCCCAGAGCATGGCCAATAGTCCTATAATTTGTCAAGAGGCTGTTAAATATGCCCTTTTTCTATATATCCATAAGGACCTTAATGTTTTTCATTACATGGATGACGTATTAATATGGGGAAAATCAGATACAGATCTCTATGCCTTACGTGATTTTCTCATTCCTGCATTAAAGAAAAGTGGCCTTAATGTGGCTCCTGAGAAGATACAGCTAATTCCTCCAATATCTTTTTTAGGTTCAGAGATTTCTCTAATGCAAATTCATCCCTTAAAACCTAGTGTTACTTTTCCTTCTAACCTCACTGTTGCTTCTTTACAAAGTTT
The DNA here is from genome assembly GCF_950295315.1 of Erinaceus europaeus. Classification (NCBI taxonomy): domain Eukaryota; kingdom Metazoa; phylum Chordata; class Mammalia; order Eulipotyphla; family Erinaceidae; genus Erinaceus; species Erinaceus europaeus. Next base: position 81,258,922 of record NC_080176.1, read on the forward strand.
TCTTGGAAATTTAAATTGGCTTAGGCAGTATCTTTATCTGCCTACAAGCTGCCTCCAACCACTGTTTGACCTGTTAAAAGGAAACAAACAGCCCTCCTCAAAATGTAGGTTAACTCCCAAGGCCTCCTCAGCACTGGAAAGGGTTAACCAGGCCCTCCAGGACATGCACCTTGTTCGATTCTCTCCCTCCTCTCTGGTAAACCTTCTAATATTCAACTCCACCCCCACAGTAGTAGGGGCATTGTGGCAAGACCATGGGGTTCTTGAGTGGCTTCACACGCCAGTAGGAGGAGCTCCAAGACTCCTCACTGAGATAGATGCATTAGCATTCATGGTTCACCAAGGGAGAAATAGGTCTGTGCAGGTCTTAGGGAAAGAACCGGATTTAATTATTCTGCCCTTTTCTCTCACAGATACAGAGTGGCTCATACGCCATCATTACTGGTTTGCCATAAGCTTCGTGGGGTTTCCAGGACAAATAGATAATCATTTTCCTTCTAATAAATTGATAACTTCTTTACCTCTTTTGCCTCTACTAGCACCTAAACTTTTCTCTTGAGATCCCATTCCATCTGCTCCTACAGTCTTTACTGATGGTGGAAAAAAGGGAGCTGCTGCCCTCATATATTACCCGGACAAACAACCCCCTAAACCTCTCTTTACTGAGCTTCCTGAGAATTCCCCTCAGTACAAAGAACTTTATGCTGTTTTCCTTGCATTAAAAACTGTACCAGAATCCTTCAACCTTTTTTCTGACAGTGTGTATACTGTTAACTTACTTCCATGGCTTTCTCATTCTTATGTGAAAACTGATAACAAGCCACTTTCCCCTCTCTTGATTCAAATCATCTCTATGCTCTCTTCTCGAACCCAACCACTATATATTCAGCACCTTCATTCCCACAACCCTCTTCCTGGTGCTGTGTCTGAAAGGAATGCTGCAGCTGACCACCTTGCCTTCACAGGAGCTCACCTAGTCTCTGTCTCTGATCCTGCTGATTTCCATTCTCTAACCCATGTTAATCTTAAAGGCCTTCGAGCTCGATTTCCTGATGTTCCTTTACCACAGTTAAAACATATCCTAGCTACATGCTCTTCCTGTGCAAGTCTCATAAAAACACCTGCTATTCAGACTCTTGGTGTTAACCCCCAAGGCTTAAAAGCTAATGCTATTTGGCAAATTGATGTCACCCACATACCAAACTTTGGCAAACAAAAATATGTGTTTGTCTCAATTGATACCTTTTCTAAATTTATGTGGGCAACAGCTCAGACAGGAGAAAGCTCTAAAAAGCTTATAGGCCATATGCTCTCTTGTTTAGTTATGATGGGCTTACCTCTTCAACTAAAAACTGACCATGGACTGGCATTTACCAGCAAACAATTTAATGATTTTTGTTCCCTCTGGAACATTACTCATACCACAGGCATTCCCTATATTCTACAGGGACAAGGCATTGTTGAGAGGGCCCATCAAACCCTTAAGGCTCAATTAAATAAAGATAAAGGAGGAATTTACCCCCCCCAATATCCAGCTAGCAAAAGCCTTAACTACGTTAAATCTATTTAATATTTACAATAACTCAGACTTACCTCCTATTATTCTTCACTGGCAAATACCATCTACTCTCCCATCTATTAAGGTCAAATGGAAAGACCCACTTGATAAAATTTGGAAAGGGCCTGACCCTCTATTGACCATGGGAAGAGGTTTTGCATGCATTTTTCCACATAATTACTCTAAACCTCTCTGGGTTCCTGCCCGCCATGTCTGACAATACCCTCATGATGGCACTGTTATCCCTGAAGAACAGGGACTAGAGGACTAGCCGCAGGATACATCCCAGGATCCATAATATGACATGGCAGAACCTACAAAAGTTGGCTCACAGAGCCCTCTCTTCTATCCCTTCCCTGAATGTCTTATGTTATGACTGGCCAGTTGTGTTTTGTGAGTGAGTGTGTTGAATGACCAAAAATTTTTGTATGACCCATCTGCTCAGAGTACTCTAAATGTTAAAACCATTGTCACTAACATGCGTTAACTCTCTAAGTAACCTGAGTCTGTTTATAGTCCAAAGTCAATTATAGTAAACCTCTAACTTGTTACAAGTTTTATTTTTTTTCACAAGTAAGTGATTATAGCTATCAAGCCTTCATATGAGGAATCATCTGTTCATATGGTAAGGTATTAAACTGTAAGAAGTTCCTCCATATCCAACCTATGTGAATTAACAACATTCACATATTCTTGTACACTTAACTGGTGTATCTTGTCTTGCCACCATAGACCTGCCTTTGTCAGCCAACAATTTAAAGATGTTTCCCTTTATAAGATCACCCATGCCACGGACATCCTTTACTACCCCCAAAGACAAATGGCTGTTCCCCTGGACATCACATCCACTGACTGCTTCCCTTAGACTTAAGATATGATCCCACCTCTTCATACCAATGGATACATTCCCCCTTCCTTACCTGTCTACCCTTAGTTGTGGGACCCTAGCTTGTTTTACTTCTTCTGCTCACAATAGGTCCTATAATTCTTTTTTTTTCAACATTTTAATTTATTTATTAATGAGAAAGAGAGGAGGAAAGAGAAAGAACCAGATATATTTCTGGTACATGTGCTGCCAGGGATTGAACTTGGGACCTCACGCTTGAGAGTCTAATGCCTTATCCACTGCGACACCTCCCAGACCATGGTCCTATAATTCTTAACAAGCTCATGGCCTTTTGCGGCAACAGATTGATGCCATAAAGATGCAACTTATACAAACTCACTATCATAGGCTGGACATGGCAGAATATTGAGTTACTGTGGAGGATTTGCCCCCCTCCATCAGAATGTCCACCATGTAGAGGGCTGGCTAGCCAATGACAGGTAAGAGGAAACTAGCGCTATCCAGTCAACCTAAGACAGGGCACCTGGTACTACTGGGAAAAAATTACCAGGTGTTCCAATGATGGGCAAGATGGAAGGCTGATCCCCAACCTAAGACAGGCACAGTCCACCCTGCTACAAAACAAAGTCCGCCAAACGTCAAAACATGATATAAGACAGGGAGATATGTGGGGAGCCACATGTGCCCTCAAGGTTGCTATTGGCATGGCCATAGAGTTTGTTAAAAGATAGTTCCTGGAAATTGGGTGGTGGTGCAGCGGGTTTAGCGCAGGTGGCACTAAGTTCAAGAACTGTCTTGAGGATCCCAGTTTGAGCCCCCAGCTCCTCACCGGCAAGGGAATCACTTCACGGGTGGTGAAGCAGGTCTACAGGTGTTTTTCTCTCCCCCTGTCTTCCCCTCCTCTCTCCATTTTTCTCTGTTCTATCCAACAACCACAATATCAGCAATAATAACAATATAATTAAAATAAAACAACTAGGGCAACAAAAGGCAAGATACCAAAAAAAAAAAGAAAAAGAAAAAGGGGATAAGATAGTTTCCGCTTACCTACACCTTAGAGTCTTTGTTAAAAGATAAGTTCTTTTTACCCATGAATATATAATAATAAATGAATAGGAAAGATACATCCCCCAATACTCAGTTGGCTAAGGCACCAAACCTCTTTTTCTATAAAGCATTCAAATCAGATGCCCTGCTAACCACGAGAAGCAGATTGTTTGTGTTTCTTCCACAGGAATCCCAGAAAAAAACATTTGGACCCCTGCACACCCTGACATCACCCACTAGATGGCACGACTACAGTGGCAGCCCACCCCCAAAATCCTAGATGTCACCTGACGTGATCTGAAGAACCTGATTCACAGACTCCAAGGACAGAACATTTTTACTGTCTGTCTGCCTTTCCTGCTTCTGCTTTGCCTGTCACGTATTGGCGGTTCCAGCTCACAATCTACAGAAAAGCAGAATTCCAGAGGCTGACCTTCCTCATGCAGCATTTCATCCCCTGCCATTTCTCCCCCTAGTCGCCTACTTTGGTCTGAGACTTCTATCGGACTTGCTGGTGTACCCTTTGGACACTTTAGATAATTTTACAGCAGCTTCCTTCCCTTCTAATTGCTGGTTTTTCATAGACTGACCCTGAGTAGTTCATAGACTTTACACACTGTTTCCATGGGCATTAGATAAAAGGAAAGGGGGAGATGCTGGAAAATTGTGTTGATGCAGTCACATCTGCCATGTTGTCCCCTCAGGCTACTGCTAGTTTCTGCGAGAGTTGGGACATTCTTGGAGTGCCTGTTCAGCCATGTTGTGCCCTCAGGGCATTGTCTATATCCCTGCGATATTTGGAGTGCTTTGGTTACTCCTCCCCCCTCCCATTCTCACAAGAGTTATTATCCTATCCTGGAGTGCTATGGTTACTCCTCCCTCTTCCCATTCTCACGAAAGCTACTCCTATAAAAGCCCTTCTTCTTCCACACCTTGCTCTCTTGCCAGCGCTCCACTTCAGTGTTCAGATGCAGTAAAGGTTACTGCGTGAGGCGGCCATTTTCGCTAGCTCCACATGGCCTAACCTGCCTCTCTAGCACCCAACTCTGAGGTGCCAGCACAAATAAATATTTGTGTTTCCTCTTGGCTCCGGACCCCCTCTCTCTCTTCTCTGCGGCCCGCGCACAACAACAAATGAGGACATCAGTAACAACAACAATAATAACTACAACAACAATGGGAAAAAAGGCAACAAAAGGGAAAATAAATGAATAAATTTTAAAAAATTTAAATACTCTTCTAGTCATACTAATTTCTTATTTCTGAGAAGGTGTTTTCCATAACCACCAACAGGAAAAATAGATGTAGTTATAAAGCATGAATTATGTTGTATTTATATGGAAGGATTATTCTGATAGCAGCAGACTTACATATGTTTTGAAATATTAGCTTTCAGGAGTCTAGCAATTACATTAATAACTCTCTGTGAAGCCTTTCTTTCTCCCTGAGTGTTTGACTAAAAAGGCTTCACAATTTATTGGTTTCAAATACGTAAAATACAGATACCTTTAAGTATTTATTCATTTATTTGGTTTCCTGGATGAAATTAAGGCAACTAAACCAAAGTTAACTTTGTTAACATGTTGCATTTAATTTTACATGGAAGACTATTACCCTGCTTCCACTAAGATATTTGACAAAAAAGTCCTGCTGAATACATCAAAACACACAAGCGCCCCCTCTACATGCTGTGGATGTCTCTAGGGGCTGCAGGCTTAAATGCCACTGATTATACCTGTTACCCTCATGCATTATTTATGAAGTGGGTGACAGAGTATCTTCAAGCAGCCTGTCATTTTCTATTCTATTCCATCAGGGAACCATATGCTTCTCTCCCCGTATGCGTATTGATAGGAAGGCATCCACACCACACTCAAAAAGGCATATAGGAAGCATTATAGGATTCTTAATGAGCTTTTGAAAACAGTTATTTGGTACTTTGAATGGCTGATATGGTTACAGAATGCTACATACAACTATAAAGCTTCAGCCTAAGATGCAATAGGTAGCCACCAGCTATTAGATCTCAGGAGGGAAGGTTAAAATGTTATAGACCTTTACTGCCACCTGAAAAATGGTGTTGAAAATAAGAGTATGTGAGCCTTGTCAGTGTCAGAACAATGTACTTCAGTAGTGATTGCACCAGCTAGATTTCAAATACAAATAGGTTCAGAACAGAGATGCATAAAGGCTTTCTTAAAGATTGTTCACTTCACAATCATTATGAAAATCATGCATGCTTGTTGGGACTATCATGGATTTCCAAAATACATTTTTTGGTCATAATTTATAATTGTAGATGATAGAGCTCTTCTTGATAAAAGGTGTTTTAACAGATGTAAAAATCTGATCAATTTAATGTACCTCCACAGAGCTACTCTGCAGAATTTTTTTTTCTGTCCTGACAATGCCCTGTGCCATCGGGTGATAACATTTAGTTCCATATTTGTAATACTCTGAGATATGATGCCACATTTTTATCAGTAGGAAACACAGCCAGAATAGGTTTCTATGATTAAAAGGGAAATCATTTCCTCTCCCCCTCTTTTGATGATCAGTTAACAATGACTGCAAAGAACTCATAAACTGCTGGTCCTCTGCTAAGCATATGAATGATTCCCTGCATTTCAGTTGATGCCTTTCAACATGCAATAGCCTTTAAAAATTTAGTTATCTCTACTTTGCATTTGGGAGTTGTCCTTACATCTTTCCAGGCAGAAATTAATGTGATTTTGTTTTGTGGAAAACACAAGATTTTATAATAAACCAATTCCATTACTTTAGAGTGACAATATAGGGAGTCTTATGTCTGCTAATAATAGGAAGTTCTAAGGGAGAAATTTCAAGAGTTGAAAGGCTTATGAGGTAGGTGGGGATAGAAAGCATATTGGTTATGCAAACAGACTCTCATGCCTGATGCTCCAAAGTCCCAGACTCAATCCTGGGCATCAATATAAGCCAAGCTGACAGTGGTCTGGTAAAAAAATAATGGTAATAATAATATTAAAAAGAATAAAGAAACAAAAAATATGAGAATAAGATTATATATGTTGCAATATTAAGTTTTTGAGTTTGAGAACAGTATTCCTTCTGTGGAAAATATACTAAGAAATTTGGAACTTAGAGGGACAAGGTTACTGAAAGTGCATATAATGTTCATAGCACATATACATTTAACTATGCTGCTATTAGTCACCTACATTTACCAGAATTAGACAATAATGGAGACTACTATAGGAAGCAATGGATTCTTTTTGAAAACTTTTTTTTAACTATCTTTATTTATTTATTGGATAGAAGCAACCAGAAATTGAGAGGAATGGGGAGGGTAGATAGAGAGAGAGACACCTGCAGTCCTGCTTCACCACCCACAAAGTTTTCCCCCTGCAGATGGCGACTGGGGGCTTGAACCTGAGTCCTTGCACATTGTAATGTGCACTCAACCAGGTGTACCACCACCCAAGCCTGAAAACAACAAATTCTTTATCATTTTCAATCCAGTTGTGTCCAAGAATACGTTATATATTGAACTATGCTCTTTATCCATGATCATTTGTAAGCTATTAGATTTAAATGATGTAACAGTAAAAAATATGTGTTTGATCCAACTTAAAAATAACTTGTAACTGGAGAAAGTTTGTAATTATTATATATCAAGCACAGTTTATTACCTGTTTTTCTGTTAAAAACTAACTTGTTGGGGCTGGGTGGCGGTGCACCTGGCTGAGCGCACACATTACAATGTGCAAAAATCCAAGGTTCCAGACCCCAGTCCCCACCTGCAGGGAGAAAGCTTCATAATTGGTGAAGTAGGACTGCAGCTCTCTCTCTCTCTCTCTCTCCCCCCCTCTCTCTCCCTTCCCTCTAGATTTCCATCTGTCTGTAGCCAATAAATAATAAAAAAACTAACTTTTGTTTTTTTAAATTTTTATAGCTAAATCATTATAACTGGCTTGTTTTGCTAAAAATAGATGTTTTAATCTTGTTTCCACAAGTTTGCAATCTTTGATTTCATTTGTGTTTCTCAAATAACATAACATAAAATATCACAATGATGTACTTGATTATTGTTTTTGAGATATCCTATCACTTTTCAAATTAAATATTACACAATTATAGAAATCCATGGCATGTTTAAAAATTGAAATGTCTTTGATAAAGTTTTCACTTAATATTTTTACTTCTTCATTTTATCCACTACCTTTATGATAATTTTCTTGAACAATTATTGTAACCTTTTTCATTTTGTTTGTCTTAAGATATCCTGTTTGGCAAAATACATCCCTGGGATTTCTGTCTTTGTAGTCTTTCCAATTGTTTATGCTACCCCTACCCATTCTGATGATCTGTAGCTACTTGCCATCACTTCTCTGATATTGGACCCTACAGCCCCCACTCTCATTCTCCTAGAAGTATCCTAAGTTGAAACACCAAAACTGCCTACATTAGAGCTCCATTTCAGGAAATGCAAATTTCGTGGTGGATACTGTATGTTTCAATGTGGTTGTCTCCAGATGATATAAAGATTATATATATTTTTATAACCTGTACTGTATAAGCATGGTGCTCTCTCTCTTCATAGGATGATGTGACTTCTCAGTTGTCCTTACATTCTTGGTTTATTCCCATCTTGGGCATGGCATATTATCATTTTTGTTTTGTCTTTTTTTAATGTTATCTTTACTTTGACAACATTTTAAGAATTTCAGGGTACATGTTCATGAAAGTAGGAAACTGTCAAGAGTAGGTTTTAATTAGTAAAATAGAATTTCACCAACAATGTAGATTTCTTTTAAATAACACTGAAGGCGAGTAAGTATGTATTTCCCTGTTACAACCTCTTAGATTCAATCACTGGGCCCTGGAAATCAGATAGATAAATTATGTGCAAGTTTAGGAAGAAAAAATGTGACTCCAGCAAACAGTCATATGTTACATATATGATTCAGAATTTCTTAACCAAGAGGGAACTTTGAGGCTTGGGAGCAGGAAACCTAAGGTAGACATAAGGTCTAGTTATGTAGGTGTCTTTTATATGATATTCTCCTTAGGTGCTCTTCCATAAACAGAGGAGACATCTTTTAAATGGGTGTTTACTCTAAAAAAAAAAGATAAATTGTCTATGATATAATTTTAAAGTGTAGAATTCAGTGGAATGTAGAACCCTCATAGTGTTGGATAATTAGTTCCATATTTCCACACCTTCAAAGCAAATCACACATCAGAAGTTATTAACTCTTTACTCTCTCCCCACCTCATTCAGCATCAGACAGGCACTCTCTAAGCTTCTGTGATTCTTCCCCAATGTCTGGTCAACTTGATTCAAACACTTATTGTTGTGTGTGTGTGTGTGTGTGTGTGTGTGTGTGTGTGTGTGTGTGTGTGTAAGAGTAGATGATGGGACTGTCTTCACTGTCGTTTTCTTTGAACTGCCTCTGAATTTTAATTTCAAGAGTAATGTTGAGTTTAAAAAGCAATGGATTTTTGAATAAGTTGAAAAAATGTATCCTTATGCTGAGTATGAGTAATGTGCTGTAATCTTCAATTGAAGTTGATAGAACTGAATTTCTGTGGCATTAGAACTTGTCTGCAGTGAAGGAAGAAACATAGAAGCATTTAGACAGGATCTTCTGTGTGTCACATCATATACTAAGAACCGTGGTTTAAGTCTTATTTATCTAAAACAGGACATTCCCACTCAGAATTTTCCATTCTAGCTTTAGGGTGACTCTCTTCCTAATTGTATTAGCATAACACTTCAGCTTTCACGAACAGATAGAATTTGTCTTTTATAGCTAAGAAAATGTATACGGTTATGAGGCTTTCATCACAAGAGCAAGATGAAAACTCTGTCCAGTTTGAAGTTGTCTCCTTTCATTATAACGAGTGCAATTCTAAAAATAATTTATTGAATGACTGATTGATTATGGATACAGACAGAGGGAAATTTAGGAGGGAGAGACAGTGAAAGAGAAAGATACCTGCAGCACGGCTTCACTACTCATGAAACTTCTCTCTGCAGGTGGGAACCAGGGGTTTGAACCCAAATCCTTGTACCCTATAATGTTGACACTCAACCAGTTGCACTACCACCTAGCCCCCAATAAGTGCTTGCCGGGCTAGCTTCAGGGGCCTGAGAGAGACAACCAGGGACTCATGGCTGAGCTGGGAACGCAGTTCAATCTTTATTGATGAGCGGGGATGCAGTTCAACAATATAATCTCTAATCACAATCCTGTCCTATACACACACACACACACACACACACACACACACACACGTCCTGAGGCGGAAGTGTCAGGAAGAGGAAGTACATAAGATAGGGGGTGGGGAGAAGGAAAGAGCATGCGAACCAGTGGGGATTAAACCAATGAAAACAATGATTATGTAAATAGACCACAATGGCAAGCAATGCAACAGAAGGGGTCATAGAAGCAGAATTTAGAAGCAGACCAACAAGTGCTATTTTCATTCTATGATTATTGTGTTACCACACTGATACACACAATCCATAGTTGTACACGACACTATTACTATTCTCACCAAACTGCATCTGCTTTTTAACAAACAAGTTGTTTTCTCCAAGTGTTACGTGTATAAGTTAGCAATATGTAGTTAATTATCATGTGCTATTCAGATAATTAGCTTATGTCAACTGAACATCGAATTATTTCTAACAACAGCAACACACTACATCAAAAATACTTGTTTGAAGATCTTTACAGGGTTCTAAACCAAATAAAAGCCTTTGATTTCAAATTTTATTTTAAAGCAATAACACCTCAGCCAGTAAAAGTGTCAACCTCCTGTTGGATAATGTAGTGGTGTACATGAAATGTAATAGTAGAAATATGTTTCTTGGACTTTTCATCATAAATATTGTGTAAATGTTGACCTCTACCCAGCCCCTTAGAGATTTAGGTGTCTGTTTGAATATCCTAGACAGATTTTGTCATGCCACTATATTCTCATATGTGTCTTTTGAAATTATGCTCTTAAAAATGACACCATTTATGGAACTCATAAAGAATATAATTTCTCTGGAGTTTGAGGTGATTCTAGTGAAATATTGAAAGCATGCCATATTAAAAACTATAGTACTGGGACTTTCCTAGGAAGTTATCTTGTGGGCTTAAGGAGTGTTTAAATATCAAATCAGTGGTATGGAGTAGATAACATTGGACTCCTAAGCATGAAGTCCCGAGTTCAATCCTCAGTATCACATGTGCCAGAGTGATGCTTAGATGTTTTCTCTCTCTCTCTCTCTCTCTCTCTCTTTTTCTCTCCTCACTAGTAATTTAAAAATAAAAACGAGTATCAGACCCTTAAACTATGATGCAACATACATATAATGATATGAGAAGATTATATTTAATTTACTTTATTTTAATAAAAGGGTGAGGGGATAGAAGGAGAGAGACACTAGATACTCAGCTATGGCTTATGATGGTGCTGGGGACTAAACCTGGGATCTCAAAACCCTAGGCATGAGGGTCTTTTGCATAAATGTTATGTTATCTTCTCTACCTCCTCAGCCCTTATGAAAGTAATTTTTATAGTTAATTTCCTTTCAAATTATTCTTCTACTTCAAATAACTTTTAAGATATTTTCCTCTGTTCACAGTAGTACTTCAGAATTAATAAAAATTAAGTGAACAGTACACAGTATACAACCTCATTTCAATGAAGCCAGGAAGCTAGAAATATTTGTTTCATAATTCTGAGAAGTATACATAATTAATAAACATAAATTCTCTCTCAGATATTCTTTCTTGCTCATTTTCAAAGCAAAGCTTCTCTTGCTGAAACAATGGGTTGCTTTTGTTTGAGATAAGCACAACTGTTGTATTTCATATTTGAAGCTACTGTTCCCCTACAGTGTAAAATATACTCTATTTTTCTCCTACTATCTACTATCTTACCTTAAATTAAATAATGTTAGTACCTATAGATATATTTCAGAACAAGAATTTACTCATTGAAAATTCTATTTCAAAGCAGAGGTACTGTGTCAAGTGTAACCACCATATTTGGGGACGTAAGTGACCAGCAGAAACATCATGACCCACTTTTCAATTATCATGTGTTTAGACATTATTTCTTGACACCTGGTAACCCTATTCTCTTCCTGTTCTTCAATCTACCTCTCTAGTCTCCAGTTCTGCCATGTAAGATATCCAGTATCCATATAATACATTAGACAAAGTTTATTTAGGCCTACTTAGATTATTAAAATATTTTGTTAGAAGGTTCAAAGAAATGGGTAAACTTTGGCAGAAGATTCTTGTCCTGGTTGGGTCTAGAGAAATACAAATTGGTTACAAACTACATACCAGAATACTGCCAACATGCATGCAACATGATAACTAACTACATGATTTACAGGGTCACCTAGAAAAATATTCCATTGAAGACAAAACTCAAGACTTATCAAGAATTACAAGAGTTGCAAAATTATGTGGCTGATTAGTCATTAATAAGAAGAGTAATCAATTAGATTTTCCAGAGTATAAACACTAAGAATACTTTAAATGGTAGAAGAGTACCAAAAAGGTTTTAGCAGAATTTATATTCATAAATTTTGCAGATTCGTTATGTTATATGCAAATAACTGTAACTGTTTCCCCCTAAATAAAGTTAGAATGCAATTTGCAATTTCACTGGGTTTTATGTGAAAATTTTTGGCATCAGGTAAGCCAGACAAACTATTTTTAAGACTTGGAGTATTACTATTCCCAAAGCTATTGTGATTTTTCCTTCTTTTCCCATCACAATGGTCTCTGGGGCTCAGTTCATTGATTATTTGTTTGTTAAGATATATTTCTTATTTGAATTTATCAAGAGCTACTAATAGATGTAATTGGGTTGCAAGTAATTCATACAATGCCAGCCATGTTCTAAGATTTCTTTCCAGATACTTTAAGTAGGTTCACATACTTCTCTAAAGGAATGTTTTTGGGGCCCAATAATGCTATAGTTTTGAGTTGTGACTTATTCCAACAGTTACAAAAAGTTAAAGCTAATTAATCAGATGTCACATGATAAATTTTAGTTTCTATTTTTAACAAATCACTATCAACAACAAAGTCAGATATCAGTAAGAAACTTTATATTACAAAAATGGAACATAGATACCAGTATACTGAAAAATCGTTGAGTATAATCTGGGTGATTCAATGGTATACCTTCTTATAACATCATATCCAATGCTAAAAAAATAATGACAAAATTTAAAGAGTATATTAAGCCATGATGTCTACATACTCACCGATTAAATTATACTGGTCAATTTAGAGGCTGACAAATATATAGTAAGTTTTCACTAAACTTTATAGATGTTTATGGAAACTGTAACTTCAAGTGAAATCACAAGACCAAATATCCCATAGAATTACTAACATTATTTTACCCAGCATAAAGAGTCTATCATACAACATATAACTAGCATGCATGAAAAAAATACTCAAATTCAATAAAATAATGATCAATTTTTCAGAATCATAAAGTCAGGGGAAAAAAACAATAAAAAATCACACCATGATAAGTCAGGGACTGAATATCTGTAAAGAAGTTGGATTTCTTGGTAAGTAGTTGCTAAGGCATAGGAATTTCTCTGTAACTTGTAGTACCTTTGTCAATCACATTGGGTTCTAATAGTTTCTGATAAAGAAGTTTTAATAATGAACCCCTGGATAGTTTTTTGATGTAGATAGCTCCATATGGGAGCTGGTCAAGCCAGAAAGACCAGCTATTTGATTAACTGAATGGGATTTAAAATCAGAAGACAGGAAGTCAACCTCTGAAAAGTCATGTGCCTAATCTTAGTTATATTTATAAAGTAAAATCACAATAAAAATTGACATAGAAGCATGGGAAAATATATTTTTATTGTAAACTCCGGCTTACTACTACATAACTAGGTAATATGTATAGGTCATAATGTTTACATCATATTTACATTAAGTTTAAGGAAATTAAAATATTCTGACCCCATGAGGAGAACATAATAAAAGCATTATGACAGGAGTCTTCCAAATATCACATTATGCACTTCTCCTTTTGTGGGACTGTGGTTGATGTCCTTTAGACTTTAATAAAAATTTAATGGTCCAGGCCAACTAGCAATACCAAAGGAGACCACCTGGGACCACAGCAAGGCAGGACTAGAATGGCTTCAGGAACCCACCAAACAAAACAGTGAGTGCAAACACATGTGGCTCCTGGACAGGGAGGAGCCTAAGGAGAGACTGAGTGGCTGGTAACAGTCTGGCAGTTTACCCCTGAGGCACCACCTCTAGTCTGTTTTACCAGCAAAATGACTGATGATGGGAGGAAAGGACTCCCTAAGTTTCACCAAATACAACTGTGAGTCTCCACTGCTACTCCCCTCAAAGGCTGGATGCTGACAGCTGGGAACAGAGAACTGACCAGGAAACTCAGGAAAAGAGCTACACTTCAGTGGCCTAACAGTGGGGCTCTATATGTATAGTGGGAGCCTTTCCACATTGTTCTCCTGATGAGAACACACTCAATGAGTGCCTCAAAACCTACAGACTATAAATGGGACTTGTTTAGAAAATCACAGGGCCCAGCAATGCTGCTGGGCTTGACAGAGAAGTTGAATTGAGTGTGAATCTTTGGATCTTTGGGGTGTGAGAGTCTCTTGCATAAACACTGTACTATCTCTGCCCCACCCTGCTATATCTCTTGGTCAGGAGTGAGTGATTAAGCTAATAAGCCTACTTATAGTTTAAAAGAAGGGAAGAAAAAGAACAAAAGAGGCATCTAAAAGCCTCTGTGCTCCAACTCAGGGACTGAAATAATACTGAAACAATTGTCAATTTCCACACATGTGAACTCTTTAAGTACCTTACTTAGACACAAGTCAATCCAGGCATGAGTGATCAGTAACTTGAAAAGTACTGAGAGAAGGATCTCACAACATACTACATAGAATGGTTAAACCAACAAGAAAAAATACTGAAGAAATAAACAAGGACAAAAGTCCAGCTAAAAGCCCCCCAAAGGTTGAACCACAAAATAGTGAGGCTAACATCCACATGTTTGTTAAGGAAATAGTCACAGAAGTGAGTAAAGCATTTGAAAGAAGTGTCATCAGAAATGCAGAAACACCAAATGAGACTCTGGAAGAAAACATTAGTTATCTCAAGGTTATTAGGTGAAAGCTGAAATAGCTGAGCTGAGAATACAACTAGCTGAACAAGCTAAAATAGTATCAGAACAGGGTAACAAAATTGATGAACTACAGAAAACAGTAGAGAGGAGAGAGAATGGAATAAATGAGGCCGAAGACAGCATTAGCAAGATTGAGGACGAATTAGAGACAATTAAAAAAGAAGTAAGAAATCTCAAAAAAAGATTAAGAGATACTGAAAACAACAAAACAGACCTATGGGATGACTTCAAAAGAAATAATATATGCATTATTGCCTTACCAGAGGAAGAAAGAGAGGGAGGGGAAAAAATAATTCTTCAGGACATAATAGCTGAGAACTTCTCTAGTCTAGACAAAATCAAAGACATACAGGTTCAAGAAGCCTAGAGGGTCCCAAACAGAATTAACCCAGACTTAAAGAAACCAAGACACAGCCTATTTAGAATGGAAAGGAATAAGGATAAAGAAAGGATCCTGAAGGCTGCAAGAGAAAAAACAAAGAATCACCTACAGAGGAAAACCCCTAAGATTAGCAGCAGATTTCTCCACACAAATACTATAGCCAGAAGCAAATGGCAAGTTATCTATTAAGTGCTCAATGAGAAAGGCTTTCAAACAAGACTACTGTAAACTGATAGACTGTCATTCATACTAGAGGGAATCATTAATATTCTCAGACAAGCAACAGTTGAAAGAATCAACTATTACCAAGCCTGCCATGAAAGAAGTTCTGAAAGTTCTATAAACAGTCAGGCCACCATAAATATGCCATATACAAAATATATACCTGAAAGCAGAAACACACAATAGTCTGTAGTGAGTCAGTATGAAGTTCATAATGAGATAGTGTCTTAGACTTTAGGTTCATAATGAGATAGTGTCTTAGACTTTAAGTTTATGAATAGTCAACAAGTTGTTTGGATTTATATGTTAAGTCTCTTTTCAGCTACCAGGTTTCAGATGCTACCATGATGCCAACCAGAATCCCCTGGGCAGACAACCCCACCAATGTGTCCTGGAGCTCCTATTCTCCAGACCCCCACCCCACTAGGGAAAGAGAGAGGCAGGCTGGTAGTATGGATTGACCATGTTCAGTGAGGAAGCAATTACAGAAGCCAGACCTTCCACCTGCTGCATCCCACAATGACCATGGGTCCATTCTCCCAGAGGGCTAAACAATAGGAAATCTATCAGGGGAGGGGATGGGATATGGAGTTCTGGTGGTGGGAATTGTTTGGAGTTGTACCCCTGTTATCCTGTGGTTTATTCAATATTTCCTTTTTATAAATAAATTTTAAAAGGGGAAAATAAATAAATAAATAAATAAATAAATATGCCATTTATCAAAACCTTCACAACAGCTGCTATGGAAGCTTTCTACCTTCGTGCTCTTTTCTCCATCCCCTCTCCTAGCCATTTCCTTTTCCCATTTGCCACTTCCAGTTAAAGATATATATAAAGGCATTGTCTCTGATCAATAAATGCACTGCATTGTGTCCTGCTCCACCACAAGTTCCTCGTCTCTCCCGTGATGCTACCCCGGCATAAAATTAGGGCAGAAATAAATAACATTGAAAATAAGACAGACACAAAAGATACAAAATATCATAAAAAGACCATATGAAAGATCAGTGAAAGTGAATGTTGGTTCTTTGTAAGAGTGAACAAAATCAACAAACCTTTAGCCAGACTGACAGAACAAAAAAGGAAGAAGACCCAAATAAATTGGATTGTAAATGAAAGAGGAGATATTACAGCAGCCACCACAGAAATTCAGCATATCATGAGAGGCTTCTATGAACAACTATATGCCTCCAAGATAGAGAACCTGGAAGAAATGGATGATTTTCTAGATACCTATGAACTTCCAAAACTAAGTAAAGAGGAACTAGAGAACACAAACAGGGCCATCACAGCTAATGAAATTGAAACAGTTATCAAACATCTTCCCAAAAACAAAAGTCCTGGACCCAATGGTTTTACCAATGAATTCTACAAAACCTTCAAAGAAGAACTAATGGCTCTACTTTTAAAAGTCTTCCAGAAGATTGATGACACTGGAATACTTCCTGCCAGCTTCTATGAAGCCAACATCACTTTGATACCAAAAGCGGACAGGGACACAACAAAAAATGAAAACTACAGACCAGTTTTTCTGATGAACATAGATGCCAAAATACTGAACAAAATTCTAGCCAACCGGATACAACAGTATATTAAAAAGATTGTTCATCATGACCAAGTGGATTCTATCCCAGGGATGCAATGTTGGTTTAATATATGTAAACCAATCAACGTGATCCACCACATCAATAAAAGCAAGATGAAAAAGAACATAGTCATATCAATAGGTGCAGAGAAAGCCTTTGACAAAATCCAACATCCCTTTATGATCAAAAGCCTTCAGAAAATGGCAATAGATGGAAAATTCCTGAAGATAATGGAGTCTATATAGCACACCTACAGGCAACATCATACTCAATGGTGAAAAACTGGAAGTATTTCATCTCAGATCAGGTACTAGACACGGATGCCCACTATCACCATTACTATTCAACATAGTGTTGGAAGTTCTTGCCATAGCAATCAGGCAGGAGCAAGGAATTAAAGGCATACAGACTGGAAGAGAACTCAGACTCTCCCTATTTGCAGATGACATGATAGTATACATAGAAAAACCTAAGGAATCCAGCAAGAAACTTTTAGAAATCATCAGGCAGTAAAGTAAGGTGTCAGGCTACAAAATTATCATTCAAAAGTCAGTGGCATTCCTCTATGCAAACACTAAGTTAGAAGAACATGAAATCCAGAAATAAGTTCCTTTTACTATAGAAACTAAAACAATAAAATATCTAGGAGTAAACCTAACCAAAGAAGTGAAAGACTTGTATACTGAAAATTATGAGTCACTACTTGAGGAAATTGAAAAAGACACAAAGAAGTGGAAAGACATTCCATGTTTATGGGTTGGAAGAATTTACATAATTAAAATGAATATACTACCCAAAGCCATATACAAATTTAATGCTATCTATCCTCACATTTCTAAGGAGAAGAGAACAAATGCTACAAATGTTTATCTGGAACCAGAAAAGATCTAAAATTGCCAAAACAATCTTGAGAAGAAAGAACAGAACTGTATTCATCACACTCCCAGAACTTAAATTATATTATAGGGTTATTGTAATCAAAACTGCTTGGTACAGGAACATGAATATACATACTGACCAGTGGAATAGAATTGAGAGCCCAGAATTAAGCACACCTATGCACATCTAATCTTTGACAAAGGTGTCCAGAGTATTAAATGGGGAAAGCAGAGTCTGTTCAACAAATGGTGTTGGAATAAATGCGTTGAAACATGCAGAAGAATGAAACTGAAACAATATATTTCACCAGACACAAAATTAAATTCCAAATGGGTCAAGGAACTGGATGTTAGACCAGAAACTATCAGATACTCAGAAAAAAAAAATGACAAAACTCTTTTCCACATAAATTTTAAATACATCTTCAATAAAATGAATCCAATTACAAAGACAACTAAGGCAAGTATAAACTTATGGGACTACATCAAATTAAAAAGGTTTTGAACAGCAAAAGAAACCAATACCTGAACAAAGAGACGCCTCTCCAGAATGGGAGAAGATCTTTAATGTCATACATCAGACAAGAGTATAATAACCAGGAGTCGGTGGTAAGCACATATGGTGCAAAGTGCAAGGACCAGTATAAGGATCCTGGTTCGATCCCCTAGCTCCCCATCTGCAGGGGAGTCACTTCACAGGCGGTGAAACAGGTCTGCATATGTCAAAAACAAAGGGTTTAATAACCAAAAAATATAAAGAGCTTTCCAAATTCAACAACAAACAAATAACCCCACGAAAAATGGGGAGAGAACATGGACAGAATATTCACCACAGAAGAGATACAAAAGGCCAAGAAACACATGAAAAAATTATCCTAGTCTTTGATTGTCAGAGAATTGCAAATAAAGACAACAATGAAATACCAATTCACTCCTGTGATAATTTCGTACATTATAATATGAGATACCACTTCACTCCTGTGATAATGTAGCAGCAACAAATGCTGGAGAGGTTGTGGGGGCCAAAGGAAGCCACTTGCGCTGTTTGCGGGAATGTAACCACTTATTTTATGTTATGGTAAGATATAGGAAAATGTGGAATGTGGAAAATGCTCTCCCCTGTGGAGAACAGTCTGGAGAACTCTCATGAGGCTAGAAATGGACCTATGCTATGATCCTGCAATTGCTCGCCTGGGGATATAGCCTATGAAACCTAACAAACCCATCAAAAAATATCTGTGTACACATATGTTCTTGGCAGCACAATTTGTAATAGTCAAAACCTGGAAGGAACACAGGTATCCAACAACAATTAGTGGCTGAATAAGTTGTGGTATATATACAGGATGGAATACTACTCAGCTATTAAAAACGGTGACTTCACCGTTTTCAGGCCATCTTGGATGGAGCTTGAAGATATCATGTTAAGTGAAATAAGTCAGAAACAGAAGGATGACTAGTGATGACCTCAATCACAGGCAGAAGTTGAAAAACAAAATCAGAGGAGAAAACAGACGTAGAACCTGAACTGGAGTTGGTATCTTGCACCAAAGTAAAAGACTCTTGAGTTGCAGGAGTTCCTGAATTCACAATCTGGTAAGGCAGAAGTAAGGTGTCTCTGAGAACCCTTATATATGTGACTACTGTGTGACATGAGAGCCCTAAAATAGAATTATGCCCTCAAGTTGAGGTACCATTAAACTCTAGGTAATTAGCATCAGATGTCACTGCCATTGGAAAACATACTTCATCTTTCAGAGTCCCCTCCCCAAAATTATAAGTTGGACTGAATTCTACAGTAATCAGTTTAAAAGAAGATAAATCCATCTAAGAGAATTAATTTTTATTCTGGGCAATTTTCTGTCTATATTTGTGTAATGACTACAGTTTTCAAAAGTTGTTCACAACTCACAGAACAGATGGTACTACTAGTTTAAAAGAGAGGCAAGATTCTGATGTTTAGTCCATATCATCCTTCAATAAATAGTACAATTTTCTTATCTTGAGATATAAAATAATTCTAAGAACTCAGTGTATTCTCTTTGTTTACACAACACTATGAAATATTAATTGCATTGATTAATAAATAATTTGCTTACCTCCATTCATCAGAGAAGTGGAGAGAAATGATTGAATTTCCATTTGTAGTGTTCTCTGTGATAACAGCTCTCCCAGGAAGAAAACATTTTGCTCTTTATTCTGAATTATAGTGCTCTGTAAAAAAAAAAAAAAATCTCCTTAGCTTTTTCACATTTACTCACACTTTCAATGTTATCAAGTAAGATTAAATGCTGAAAAATGTAAATAGACAGCTTTTTGTCTTATTCATTATTGTATTGTTCTAATCTAGAAGACAGTTTCCACATAGCACAAACTTAACAACTTCAGAATGCACTGAATTAAGAAGAAATTTCTCTTCTCATAGAGATGATGTAGATATGAAGTTGGATATGCACATATACACACTCTACATTACAGGCTGTGTAAAGCACATTATTCTAATTCATTATGTATGTACTTAGAGTATGGCATCAATAATAGATATAGAATACTCATTTAAATGTAACTTTCTGTAAATTCTGCTACCTTTTTCAGATTAATTATATCAGAATTTTAAAATCTTTTTTATTGGGGGATTAATGGTTTATAGTTGACAGTAAAATACAATAGTTTGTACATGTGTAATATTTCTCACTTTTCCACATAACATTTCAAGCCCCACTAGGTCCTCTTCTGCCATCCAGGACTTGAAGCCCCCACTCTCACCCCAGAGTCTTTTACTTTGGTGCAATATACTAATTCCAATATATCAGAAAATGTAAGTGTTGTCACTTTAAACAGATCACTCAACAGTATAATTTTCTACTGCTAATTTTATAGGGGGTAATATGTCACTCAGAAAAATATTATTTGTCCAAATAGACAATGTATTTTTATTCTGTTTTTTTAAATACATATATTTATTTATTTTCCCTTTTGTTGCCCTTGTTTTATTATAGTTATTATTATTGTTACTGATGTTGTCATTGTTGGATAGGACAGAGAGAAATGGAGAGAGGAGGAGAATACAGAGAGGGAGAGAGAAAGAGAGACACCTGCAGACCTGTTTCACCGCCTGTGCAGGTAGGGAGCCGGGTGCTCAAACCCAGATTCTATTTTTTTTAATTTTTTATTTAAGAAAGGATTAATTAACAAAACCATAGGGTAGGAGGGGTACAATTCCACACAATTCCCACCACCCAATCTCCATTTCCCACCCCCTCCCCTGATAGCTTGCCCATTCTCTATCCCTCTGGGAGCATGGACCCAGGGTCATTGTGGGTTGCAGAAGGTAGAAGGTCTGGCTTCTGTAATTGCTTCCCCGCTGAGCATGGGCATTGACTGGTCAGTCCATACTCCCAGTCTGCCACTCTCTTTCCCTAGTAGGGTAGGTCTCTGGGGAAGCGGAGCTCCAGGACATATTGGCGGGGTCATCAGTCTAGGGAAGCCTGGCCGGCATCCTGATGGCATCTGGAACCTGGTGACTGAAAAGAGAGTTAACATACAAAGCCAAACAAATTATTGAGCCATCATGGACCCAAAGGTTGGAATAGTGGAGAGGAAGTTTAGGGGGTACTCACTGCAAACTCTAGTGTACTTCTGCTTTCAGGTATATGTTTTGCAGTAGTTTATGGATACGTGTGAACATAAGCTCTCTCTCACAGAAACTGGTGTATATCTAGGTTATGGGACTTTGATAGAAAGTGAACCACCTGAGATGAAATTAGAGTATACTAGAAATTAGAGTATACTAAAAGGAAAGGTCTCACCCGAGTAATGAAGTTGAAGGGTTGTCATTCCACATGTAAAGTCTCTGGACACAGTCTGAAGTGAAGCATGTTGAGGTGGCAATCATTGTGTTGGTTAGGTTGTGATTGGAAGATGCAATATTATTTGATATGGATTGGGAGAGGCATATGGGAAAGTGGGCCCTATCCAATGGTTCCAGGACTGGGGGAAGTAGAGGCTCTATAGTGGAGGTGTGAGGTTCCTGCTGTCTTAGGGTTCAAAAAGACAATAGATAGTTAATGTTATCATCACATTATTTGGTAATTGGGTTAACTTTGAAAAGTCCTTTTGTTAGGATTTGCTGTACATAACCAGTATCTTGTATATAGCTGTGCTATTGGTTGCTTCTGATCTACTTGGTCTAGGCTTTTGAGAGAGTCTGCATATCAATTACACAGCCTATATATTGAAGAGATTCAGTTTGTGTTTTGAAAAACTTTGAGACATACAATTAATTTTCCCCATCTCATATTAATTAACTAGTGATTTATATAACTACATTTTACTAGGAGTGTACATAAATACCATTCCCACCACAAAAAGACTGTGACCCATCCCTTCCACCCCCCACTGGCCCAGGAAGCTGCATGTCTACCCCTCACCACTGGGTTTTTACTTTGGTGCCTTACTTACAATTTGGTCAGGTCCTGCTTTTAGTTTCCCTTTCATATCTTCTTACTCAACTTCTGTTGATGAGTGGGATCATCCCATACTCATCTTTATCTTTCTGACTTAGCTCACTTAACATAATTCCTTCTAGCTCTGTCCAAGATGGGTCAGAGAAGGTGGGTTCATTGTTCTTGATAGCTGCATAGTATTCCATTGTGTATATATAACACAGCTTTCTCAGCCACTCATCTGTTGTTGGGCACCTGGGTTGCTTCCAGGTTTTAGCTATTATGAATTGTGCTGCTATGAACATAGGAGTATAGACCTCTTTTTGGTTGGGTGTTATGGAGTCCTTGGGGTATAAGCCCAGGAGAGGAATTACTGGATCATATGGAGGGTCCATGTCTAGCCTTCTGAGAGTTTTCCAGACTGCTCTCCACAGAGGCTGTACCAATTTACATTCCCACCAGCAATGTAAAAGGGTTCCTATGTCCCCA
The DNA here is from genome assembly GCF_950295315.1 of Erinaceus europaeus. Taxonomy (NCBI): domain Eukaryota; kingdom Metazoa; phylum Chordata; class Mammalia; order Eulipotyphla; family Erinaceidae; genus Erinaceus; species Erinaceus europaeus. The sequence goes on from NC_080176.1 coordinate 81,281,572, forward strand.
CAACCTCTCCAGCATTTTTTGCTGCTGTCCTTTTTAATGTGTGCCATTCTTACAGGAGTGAGGTGGTATCTTAGTGTTGTCTTAATTTGCATTTCTCTGACAATCAGTGACCTAGAGCAGTTTTTCATATGTTTGTTAGCCATTTGGATATCCTCTGTAGAGAATGTTTTGTTCATATCCTCTGCCCATTTTTGGATGGGGTCATTTGCTTTTTTGATGCTAAGTTTCTTGAGCTCTTTTTATATTTTTGTGATTAGTTTCTTGTCTGATGTATGGCATGTGAAGATCTTCTCCAATTCTGTGAGGGGTCTCTCTGTTTGTTTTATAGTTTCTTTGGATGTGCAGAAGCTTTTCAATTTGATGTAGTCCCATTGGTTTGTTTCTGCTTTAGTGTTCCTTGCAATTGGGTTTGATTTATCAAAGATATCCTAGAGTTGTAGGTGGGAAAGTGTTTTACCAATGTTTTCCTCTAAGTATTTGATTGTTTCTGGTCTGACATATAGGTCTTTGATCCATTTGGAGTTGATTTTTGTTTCTGGTGAGATAAAGTGGTTCAATTTCATTCTTCTGCATGTTACAAACCAGTTTTCCCAGCACCATTTATTGAAGAGAGCCTTCTTTTTCCATTTAATCTTTTGGGCACCCTTATCAAATATTAGATGTCCATAGGTGTGGGGATTTATTTCTGGGCTTTCAATTCTGTTCCACTGGTCTGTGTGCCTATTTTTGTTCCAGTACCATGTTGCTTTGATGATGATGGCTTTATAATATAGTTTAAGGTCTGGGAGTGTGATGCCTCCATTTCTGTTTCTTTTCCTTAAGATGGTTTTGGCAATTCTAGGTGTTTTCATGTTCCAGATAAATGATTGAAGTGTTTGTTCTACTCTCTTAAAGAAGCTTGGTGGAACTTTGATGGGTATTGCATTAAATTTGTATATGGTTCTGTGGAGAATATTCATTTTGATGATATTTATTCTTCCAATCCATGAGCATGGGATATCTTTCCATTTATTGGTATCTGTTTCTATTTCCTTGAGTAGCGATTCATAGTTTTCAGCATACAAGTCATTCACTTCTTTGGTCAACTTTATTCCTAGGTATTTGATTGATTTTGCTGAAACAGTAAATGGGAGTGATTTCTGAATGTCGATATCTTCTTTTTCAGATTTAGTGTTTGCATAAAGAAATGCCACTGATTTTTGTACATTGATTTTGTAGCCTGATACCTTGCTATATTGCCTAATAACTTCCAGTAATTTTCTGCTGGATTCTTTAGGTTTTTCTATGTATACTATCATATCATCTGCAAACAGTGAGAGCTTGACTTCTTCCCTTCCAATCTGTATTCCTTTGATTTCTTTCTCTTGCCTGATTGCTATAGCAAGAACTTCCAATACTATGTTGAAGAGTAACGGTGACAGTGGACAGCCCCGACTAGTCCCCGATCTGAGGGGAAATGCTTTCAGCTTCTGTCCATTGAGTATGATGTTGGCTTTAGGTTTGCTATATATAGACTCCACTATCTTGAGGAATTTCCCATCTATTCCCATTTTTTGTAGAGTTTTGAACATGAATGGGTGTTGGATTTTGTCAAAGGCTTTCTCTGCATCTATTGAGATAATCATGTGGTTTTTGGCTTTGCTTTTATTAATGTGGTGAATGACATTGATTGACTTACAGATGTTGAAGTAGCCTTACATTCCTGGGATGAATCCCACTTTGTCGTGACGAACAATCTTTTTGATATTTTCCTGTATCCGGTTGGCCAAGATCTTGTTTAATATTTACATCTATGTTCATCAGCGATATTGGTCTGTAGTTTTCCTTTTTTGTTCTGTCCCTATCAGCTTTTGGTATCAGGGTGATGTTGGCTTCATAGAAGATGGAAGGGAGTATTCCTGTTTCTTCAATCTTATGGAAAAGCTTAAGAAGTATAGGTACTAACTGTTTCCTGAAATTTTTGTAGAATTCATTTGTGAAGCCATCTGATCCAGGACTTTTGTTTTTGGGGAGATTCTTAATAACGGTTTCAATTTCTTTGTCTGTGATTGGTGCATTTAGATTTTGTAGTTCTTCTTGGTTCAGTTTTGAAAGGGCATATGCTTCTAGGAATTGTTCCATTTTTTCCAGATTCTCTAGCTTGGTGGCGTATAGTTCTTTATAGAAGTTTCACAGGATTCTCTGGATTTCTGAGGTGTCAGTTATGATATCTCCTCCATCATTTACAATTCTATTAGTTTGAGTCTTCTCTCTTTTTTGTTTGGTGAGTCTGGCTAGGGGTTTGTCAATTTTGTTTAATCTTTCAAAGAACCAACATTTGTCTTCATTGATCTTTTGTATGGTTCTTTTATTTTCGATGTTGTTTATTTCTGCTCTAACTTTAGTGATTTCTGTCCTTCTGGATGCTTTAGGGTTCCTTTGTTCCTCTTCCTCTAAGTCCTTGAGGTGTGCAGTAAGGTCGTTCATTTGAGCTTCTTCTTGGTGTTTAATATGTGATTGTATGGCTATAAGTTTCCCTCTCATTACTGCTTTAGCTGTGTCCCAAATATTTTGATAGGTTATGTCTTCATTTTCATTTGTTTCCAGGAACAGTTGAATTTCCTGCTTGAGTGAATCTCTGACCCAGTGGTTCTTAAGGCGTATGTTGTTTAGTTTCCAAATTCTGTGACTTTTAATAATTTTCTGTTTGTTGTTAAATGTTAGTTTTAGTCCACTGTGGTCTGAGAAGATACTTGGGATGATTTCAATGTTCTTGAATTTATTGATGTTGTCTTTGTGGCCTAACATATGGTCTATCCTTGAGTATGTGTTATGTGGATTTGAAAATAAGGTGTATTCCAGTTTTGGGGGGGTGAAGGACTCTGAAAATGTCCAAGAGGTCTAGTCTGTCAATCTCTTCATTCAATTCTCTTGTATCTTTGTTGGTTGTCTCCTTTGTTGATCTGTCTAAGTGTGAGAGTAGGGTATTGAAGTCTCCCACAATTATTGTATTACTATTGTTATATTTTTGAAATTCTTTCAGTAAGTGCTTGACGCATTTAGAAGAATGAGTGCTTGACGCACTCATTGGGTGCATAGATATTAATAATTGTTAAGTCTTCTTGGCTGATTGATCCTCTAATCATTATGTAATGTCCTTGCCTATCTTTTATTACTTTATTTAATTTAAAATCTATCGTGTCTGAAATGAGAATGGCCGTTCCTGCCCTTTTTTGTGGTCCGTTAGCCTGTATGATAGTTTTCCATCCTTTCACTTTAAGTCTGTGTTTATTTTGTTGTGACACATGGGATTCTTGCAAGCAGCATATGGTGGGATTATGTTTTCTGATCCATCCCCCAACTCTGTGCCTTTTGAAGGGTGAGTTTTAGCCATTGACATTTATTGATATTATGGATTTAATGTATTATAGTGCCACTGTTCAAAAAAATTTTTTTTTGTTTGCTCTGATATATTTCCAGTATTATAGTGATGTTCTTGTTTATAAGAGGTCTTTTAGAACCTCTTTCAGTGTCAGTTTGGTGATGGTTGCCTCCTTTAACTGTTGTTTGTCTAAGAAGGTTTTGATTCCTCTATCTAGTTTGAATGAAAGTCTAGCAGGCTATATTATCCTTGGTTGAAACCCTTTTTTATTCAGGGCTCAAGAGATATCTTGCCATTCTCTTCTGGCTTTTAGAGTTTGAGTGGAGAAGTCTGCAGACAATCTTATGGGTTTTCCCTTGTATGTGACTTTTAGTTTCTCTCTTGCAGCCTTTAGGATCCTTTCTTTATCCTTACTTCTTCTCATTGTGACTATAATGTGTCTTGGTGTCTTCAGGTCTGGCTTGATTCTGTTTGGTACTCTCTGTGCCTCTTGAATCTTGATGTCCTTTCTGTTATTCAGGTCTGGGAAGTTTTCTTGTATTATTTCCTCTAGAATGTTTGCTTCCCCTTCCTCTCTTTCTTCCTCTGGCAGGCCAATTATGTGAATGTTACTTCTTTTGAGATCATCCCATATGTCTCTGTTGTTGTTTTCAGTGTCTCTCAATATCTTTTTAAGCTCTTTCACTTCTTTCTTAGTTTTCTCTAACTCATCCTCTGTCTGACTAATTCTGTTTTCTGCTTCTGTTAGTCTGCTTTCCCTTGCCTCAGCTTCTTTCTTCATTACAGCTATTTCAGCTTTCAGTTCTCTAATTGCCTCAAAATAATCAATATTTTCCTTGGGGGTCTCAACTGTTGTTTCCATAATACTGCCATTCCTTTCCTCCAATGTTGTTTTCATTTCTGTGATTAATAAGTTTATTATTGCTTGCATACTTTCCTTATCTATGGTTACTTCTGGCTGATTTGTAGTTTCTTCTGGGCTCTTGTCTTCATTCATTGGAGTATCAGTTTTATTTGTTTTTGATCTACCCATTTTTTTGATTTATATGTTTTTTTCTATGCTCTGTTGTTCCTCAGTTGTTGTGTCTTGAGCACAAGCAACACTGTACTAAATACCTTTATGACAATTGCACTCACCAACCTCAGGAATTACAGTATCAACTGAAGCAAGTATTGAAGTAGTTTAATCACTACCAGTTAGTCAAACAATTTCTCCAGTCTGTGAAATAATAGTAATCAAATTCCAGTGAAGAAGAAAGAGAAAAGAAAGAAGGGATAGCAAGAATAGACAGTTATGCAAATCTACTATCCATTGTGTATTGTAGGGGTAACAAGAGGGGAAAGGGAACTAGAGCAGAGATACACATATAGAGAGTCCACTGTGAGTCTGATTTCTTCCCCAAAATAATTCACAAATTCAGAAAGGCAAAGAAGAAGGAAGGAAGAAGTGTATGACAAGATAAAAAAATAAAAATAAAAAAAGAAAAAGAGACAAGTGAGAGAAAAGGGAAAAGATAAGAAAAAGAGCTGTAATTAAGGAGCAGTGAAAGGAAAGTTTTTTTATTACTTTATTTTTAATTTAATTTGATTTTTTTAATTAGCTAGGAGAAGAAGGGAGGGGCGAGTCTGTAAAGGAGTTAAGAGTAAGGAGACAAGTTCCTCCCACAATAGATAAGATGCCCACTACCCTAGCAATGAAAGATACCCTAAGAGTTAATTCTGATCAACCTAAAGGGGGAGAAGATATATGCCTTTATATAATATTAATAATAAAATAGAGCAGGGTAAAAAAAAAAAAACCCTGTCCCAGATTACCTCAAACCTCGTGATCAGAGTCAGCTGATTGTTAAGAATGAGAAAAAAAAAAAAAAAAACCTCAGGACTAGACAAGGATAGCTGAAATAGACAGTTATGTAAATATACTATCCACTGTATATTCTAGGGGTGGCTTAAGGAGGAAGGGAAGTTGAGCAGAGACACTCGCAGTGAGAGTCCACACTGAGTCAGAATTCTTCCCCAAAATAATTCCCAAATGTGTATCAGTGAATTCAAAAAAGCACTCTGTTTGGTAATGTGGGGGCTGGGGCCTGCGGCTTTGGAAGCTGTAGGATTAAGGAAGAAAGGGTGACAAAAATGAGAAAAAGAAAAAGAAAAGAGAGAGAGAGAAAAGAAAAAGATAAGAAAAAGAACAGTCATAAGAGAGTGGTGAAAGGAAAGAGTTTATTTATTTATTTATTTATTTATTTATTTATTTTTAATTATTTAATTAGCTATGCGGGGTGAGGTGGCGGGGGATTGGCTACTTAGAAAGCAAAAAGGCCAGAGGTTTCAGAAGGGTATAGACTTAGAATGAATGATACTCCATGGTGGGACAGGAATTTGGTAAAGACAGAAGCTCAGCAGGGGAGCCTGCTAGGAGCTGGTCCCCAGTGACTGGTTATGGGGGGTAGGGGGTGTGCTTAATAATTAAAAGGAAAGAATTTTTTTCCCTTTTTTTTCTACTCTATTTATTAACCCAAATTAAGTTATAGTCACCACTATAAGTAACCCTTATTGACTGGCCTACTAAAGGCAGAAATTCCTACTGTTTCCAGAAGATGTGGTCAGAGTTCAAGCCACTAGCAACTTCTCAGTCCGCCATCTTCAGGGAACCTCTCTTCTTACGCAGGTCCTTGTGCTTCACTACATGTGTGCTAAACCTGCTTGCTACCACTTGACTCCCCGTTTTTTTTTTTTAATCACAATGAATTATTATTGCAGTAAAATCTTTAATTAAGGCTGGCAAAATAGCTCACTTAGGTAGTTTGCTTCTTTTACCACTTGCAGCACCCTGGTTCTAGCCCAGTCCCCACCATACTGAAGAAACCTTACTTTCACTCAATCGTTCTGCCAGCTATGTCTCTATTTAATAAAGAAAATATTTTATTAAAACACCTTCCAGATGAAAACTGATCACAATATGCTTTGGTACATTTTTCCCCCATCATAACAGAAAAATACTTACTCCTTACAAACTATGTTGGTTTACAAACTCAAATATGTTTGCTTTTTTATTTTTAAAAATATTTCTTTAATTACTTGGAATGGAGATAGAGAGAAATTGGGAGGGAAGGGGGAAACAGAGAGGGATAGAGCAAGACAAATAGAGTATTCCCATGAAGCTTCTCCCCTGCATGTGACAGCATGAACCTCCAACCCAGGCCCTTGCTTGTGTACCGTGCTAGGTGTACCACCTCCTAGCTCCATATATATGATATTATATATATATTAACATATATCATTTATATATTTTTTAAATTATTCATTTTCCTATTGGCCAAGTTTTCACACTGAATTATATTACAGTAATATAGTAATAGTTGTTTTTTCTTTAAGACAAGTTGCAAACTTTTATCAACATATATTTTGCTGTTATTTTAAGTTTTTTTTTTAAATTTTTTATTTAAGAAAGGATTAATGAACAAAACCATAAGGTAGGTGGGGTACAACTCCACACAATTCCCACCAACCAATATCCATAACCCACCCCCTCCCCTGATAGCTTTCCCATTCTCTATCCCTCTGGGAGCATGGACCCAGGGTCACTGAGGGTTGCAGAAGGTAAAAGGTCTGGCTTCTGTAATTGCTTCCCCGCTGAACATGGGCGTTGACTGGTCAATCCATACTCACAGTCTGCCTCTCTCTTTCCCTAGTAGGGTGTGTCTCTGGGGAAGCTGAGATCCAGGACACATTGGTTGGGTCTTTAATCCAGGGAAGCCTAGCCGGCATCCTGGTGGCATCTGTAACCTGGTGATTGAAAAGAGAGTTAACATACGAAGCCAAACAATTTGTTGAGCAATCATGGATCCAAAGCTTGGAATAGTGGAGAGGAAGTGTTAGGGAGGTACTCACTGCAAACTCTAGTGTACTTCTGCTTTCAGGTATATATTTTGCGGTAGTTTATGGATACGTGTGCACATAAGCTCTCTCTCACAGAAACTGGTGTATATCTAGGTTATGGGACTTTGTTAGAAAGTGAACCATCTGAGATGAAATTAGAGTGTACTATAAAAGGAAAGGTCTCACCCGAGTAATGAAGCTGCAGGGTTGTCATTCCACATGTGAAGTCTCTGGACACAATCTGAGGTGAGGCATGTTGAGGTGGCAATCATTGCGTTGGTTAGGTTGTGATCAGTGGATGCAATATTATTTGGTATGGATTAGGAGACGCATACGGGAAAGTGGGCCCTGTCCAAGGGTTCCAGGACTGGGGGAAGTAGGGGCTCTATAGTGGAGATGTGAGGTTCCTGCTGTCTTAGGGTTCAAAAAGACAATCAATAGTTAATGTTATCATCACACCTTCTCTGACCCATCTTGGACAGAGCTAGAAGGAATTATGTTAAGTGAACTAAGTCAGAAAGATAAAGATGAGTATGGGATGATCCCACTCATCAACAGAAGTTGAGTAAGAAGATCTGAAAGGGAAACTAAAAGCAGGACCTGACCAAATTGTAAGTAGGGCACCAAAGTAAAAACCCTGTGGTGAGGGGTAGACATGCAGCTTCCTGAGCCAGTGGGGGGTGGGAGTGGGTGGGAGGGATGGGTCACAGTCTTTTGGTGGTGGGAATGGTGTTTATGCACATTCCTAGCAAAATGTAGACATATAAATCAGTAGTTAATTAATATGAGGGGGAAAATCAATTGTATGTCTCAAAGTTTCTCAAAACACAAACTCAATCTTTTTAATATATAGGCTGTGTATTTGATATGCGGACTCTCTCAAAAGCCTAGACCAAGTAGATTAGAAGCATCCAATAGCACAGCTATATATAAGATACTGGATACTGTACAGCAAACCATAACAAAAGGACTTTTCAAAGTTAACCCAATTACCAAATAATGTGATGATAATATTTTAAGTTTTAAAATAAAAATATGTGGGGCTGGGCGGTAGCACAATGTGTTAAGTGCAAAGGATTCTGGTTGGAGGCCCTGGCTCTCCACCAGCAGGGGATCGCTTCACAAGCCTTGAAGCAGGTCTTCAGGTGTCTTTCTCTCCTCCTCTCTGTCTTCCCCTCCTCTTTCTCTGTCCTATCCAACAACAATGGCTATAACAACAATAACAACCACAACAAGGGCAGCAAAATTGGAAAAATAGCTTCCAGGAGCAGTGGATTCATAGTGCTGGCACTGAGACCCAGTGATAACCCTGGAAGAATAAATAAGTAAATAAATGTAACATGTTGCCTCAGTATTTCTATATTTAATTTATTAATCACTTAATATTTATTTACAAAATTACAAGGTAATGGGTCTAATGCCACACCATTCCCACCACCAGAGTTCTATATCAGCATATCTTCCATCGGAAGCTATAGCAGTCATCCTAAGGTTGCAGATCTAGGTTAAGTATTATTTCTACAGCTGTCTATATTTATATACATTTGCCCCACCCCCCTTTTTTTTACCCTATGGTCCCATCTTCTCTTCCAAGTCACACCTATACTTATTACTACTCCTGAATGTCCCTCCCTTTTTCCTGCTCTCTTTCTTGGTCCTGATGGTGCTGGAATTCAGAACCCTGTGGTCATCTTCCCCCTGTCATCTTCTTCCCTGTTGGGAATATGGACCAAAGTTCTTTTTGGGGTTTAGAAGGTGAAAGTTCTGGCTTCTGCAATTGCTTCTCCACTGGATGTGGGCATTGGTAGGTTGATTCATAACCACATCAAGTTCCTATGTGTCCCCATTATAGCTGGGCTCTGCAGAGGTGAGACTCCAGGACACATTCAACATCCATTTTAAAACTGTAACTTCTCAGTGGAATTGACAGTGCATCTCTGGAACTTATCTTAATGATAAAATAATATTTCTGGAACAAAGCTACTTGTTTTGAAGATTAAAGTTACCTTCATTGGGAGACTTTCTTTTAATCTATAGAATTACTTCTGTTAGCATGCATATGATTCAAAAGGGAGAAATGACATAGCTTTTTGTATAAATTTTCAGGATTATTCACTCATCTAAATACATTTTCCTATATCTTACTATAACATAAGTAAACGGTTTTGATTTTAATTATTTAATTACTTCACCTAGGAATAAAAATGAATTTCAGAAACTGCATCATAGGAACAAATTTGTAGAAACAAACTTTAGGAGATTATAGAAACAAAAAGCAACACTTAAAACTCACTCATGGCCACATTTATAAAAGATACTAGCAAAGATTTGCTGCTACCTTGATTAACATGTCAAATATAAGTTAGTATTTGCCAAAGCTGCCCTCCAAGATAAATGCATTGCATCTGAATCTGTGATGCATAGCATATCACCTAATTGATTACACAGTCTGGTTCGACAAACTTATATAAGAAGATTAATGGATCGTTGAAAGCCTGAGAAGAATTAGCTGCTTAACAAAATGCATGATTCAATTCAACTTCTCCCAAGAAATGGGGTATGGGTATTGCAATTGGCCATTAAGGATTAATGAGATGCTAAGGCTAGGTTTTCTATGACACCTGAACAGAACTTGTTGAAGTGGAATGTCTGAAATATTTTACAGAGAAACAAGTTGGGAAAAGTTAATCTCCAAGTTACTATTAGAAAAAAAAATCACATGACCTGTCATTACAGCTAAAGTCTCTCTAAATCCTGTATTAGTAGACAGTATTCAATAGTCTAGCCAGAGTAGTCACAAAAACTAATACAAATCTGAAAAAATGGTAGACTAGTTGGAAGTTTGGACAGATAGTGACCACCTAAACTAGACGATTCTAAAGTGCATTGAAACACCTGGATTAACAGATTTCCAAGGTACTCAAAGATAGGCGTGGGGTCAAATTCCATTCAGTCATAGTAAGCATGGCTGCCTGCCAGAAATCTGTGTACTCTTTCAAAAATTATTTTTATTAGTGATTTAATAATGGTTTATAAGGTTTTTATAAGCTTGGCAGCTGGGACATTTTCAAATTTGGTTGACTTCACTGTGACGATAGGGTACCAAGGCAGTGTTCATTTCACTAGCCTCCCCTGGTGGCTCCCTGGAGTTCACTCAAGAGCCAGTGGAGCCTTTCAAACCACAGCATAGATTTAAAGCAACTGAAAATGTGGCACCCAAGTGTTTCAGAGCCAGATGTTGTAGTGCGCGGGCTGCAGAGAAGAGAGAGGGTCCCGAGCGAAGAGGAAACACAAATCTTTATTAGCGCTGGCACCTCAGAGTTGGGTGTTAGAGAAGCAGGTTGAGAAGCCACGTGGAGGTAGAGAAAATGGCCGCCTCGCAGTAACCTTTCCTGCGTCTGAACACCAGAGTGGAGCACAGGCAAGAGAGCGAGGTGCGGAAAACGAAGGTTTTTTTTAAAAAATATTTTATTTTTATTTATTTATTCCTTTTTGTTGCCCTTGTTGTTTTATTGTTGTAGTTATTATTGTTGTTGTCGTCATTGTTGGATAGGACAGAGAGAAATGGAGAGAGGAGGAGAAGACAGAGAAAGGGAGAGAAAGATAGACACCGGCAGACCTGCTTCACCGCCTGTGAAGCGACTCCCCTGAAGGTGGGGAGTCGGGGTTTGAACCAGGATCCTTATGCTGGTCCTTGTGCTTTGCGCCACCTGAGCTTAACCCGCTGCGCTACAGCCCAACTCCCAAAACGAAGGGTTTTTATGGGAGTAGCTTTCGCAAGAATGGGAAGGGGGAGGAGTAACCATAGCACTCCAGGATAGGATGATAACTCTCGTGAGAATGGGAGGGGGGAGGAGTAACCAGAGCATTCCAGATATTGCGGGGATATAGACAATGTCCTGAGGGCACAACATGGATGAACAGGCACTCCGAGAATGTCCCAACTCTCCAGGGAACTAGCAGTAGCCTGAGGGGACAACATGGCAGATGTGACTGCATTGGCACAATTTCCCAGCACCCAAGGGCAGGAAAGTGCTGTGTTTCTGCTTGAGTCTTTCTCTTCCTGCTCTCATTATTCACATATCACCAACCTTCAGATAGTGATGTTCTTCCCTTTATCAGAAATCTCAGATGTGCTGTGCTGAAATTCATTGAGATGTTTTTGTTTTCTTGGGGAGAACCAACTTCTTGAGAGTAGGTCACCATAGCTCTGCCCTGGAAGTAGTTGGGTGGCTGTGTACTGTTATATAGTCTGGTGAGTTTAGAAGTCTCTTACTAGAAAAAGTTAATAGACTTACACATGTGAAACACACGGGACCAGTGTTAATTGAAGACTCCTACAAAATCCCATCCCAACAAAGAATTTCTTCACAGAAATGGTATACTATCAAGTGGTTTAATTGAGTTCCTATTCTGTTTGGCTTGCGAGTTATAGAATAACTAATTTAGAGAAGTGACAATACAAGGAGTTTGAAAATTATTGCACTGATCACTTAGTAGTGATTAACTCACATATACCATGAATGTTAGCACATAGCTTTAGTTCTTTTTTTAATATATAAATAGTTGTGATGATACTTTATTTATTTATTTTATATTTATTTATTCCCTTTTGTTGCCCCTGTTTTATTGTTGCAGTTATTATTGTTCTTGTTATTGATGTCATTGTCGGACAGGACAAAGAGAAATGGAGAGAGGAGGGGAAGACAGAGAGGGGGAGAGAAAGACAGACACCTGCAGACCTGCTTCACTGCTTGTGAAGTGACTCCCCTGCAGGTGGGGGAGTCAGGGGCTCAAACTGGGATCCTTGTGCTGGTCCTTGTGTTTAGCACCCCCTGCGATTAACCTGCTGTGCTACCACCCAACTCCCATAGCTTTAATTCTTAAACTAGTGGTAAATAGGGACCTGATTCCAGTCATTCTGTAAATTGACTATATAAATAGAAACGAAAAAAATAAAAAAAAAAAACAATTTATTACAACTTCCTAGACTACTAGGTGCTTGGTAAAGCAGGCAGGTCTAAGAAACTTTATTATCTTTTTCTTCTGCCAGCTCATCATCATCTGGCATGATACCACTACTCCCATTGGAGCCTTTTTGTCCCCCAGATAGAGGCTGAAAGAACAAATGAGAGTCACTGAGAGAAGGGAAGACACCAAACCACTGTTTGTAAAGATTACCCAGTGCATGATGAGATGTGCCCAATACCATGTGAGACTTTTTTAGGTCCACAAGAAGACTGACAATTTGATCCACATGTAGGTACATCTTCAGTACAGTTAAGAGCTTCTTAAGCTCTTATTTTAAAAATTGACCTTTATTTGGAAGTTTATTAAGTGTTGCTTGATGTTTTTAAAACTATTAAAGTCTTGTGTACACAAAAGACATTTTATAATATCAATTAAATCTATAAATTAATTCTGGTGTTTGCTTCAGAAGATTTTATAAAATAAGGTGCCAGCTTAAAAAGCAAATCAGAGTAAAGATTGATAGTTTGATGACTGATTCAAAAAATGAGTAGAATGAATATGATAATTTTTATGATTGATTTGAAGGCTGAATGGGATGAATAAAGTTAATGACTTACTTAATGATGAATGAAGATCACTTTTTCCTCTTAATACTTAGCAAACAGTTTATCCATTTCATTTTGATTACAAACCAGTGAGAAAAAGCTGGAAAACTGTTGAAGTATAGTAACTATGTTTTGTAGACTACATTTCAATCTCAAAAGTGTTTTTGAATAAAACTATCTTTGGGTTTGACATTGAAAGCAAAAAAAAAAAAAAAAAAGAAAAGAAAGACAGAAAGAAAAAAATAGCAACAAGTGGGGTTACATTAAGCTAAGAAGTTCTGCCCAGTAGAGAAAGCCATGAAAAAAATTAAGAGGAAGCTTATATTTTCAAGTCAGAGTTGACACATAAAATTAAAAAGAAAAAAAAAAAAAAACTAGGAAAATTAGAAGCAAATGGGCAGGAGAGGAGGTCTAAACAGATATATATTTTTTTCCCAAATATCTACAGATGGCTAAAAGGTAAATGAAAAACATACAGCATCACAAGTTGCCAAGGGGAAAATGCAGATTGAAACCACAGTAGACTATCACCTCTAATACCTGGTCAAATGACTGTTCTCAAAAAGACAAGAAACAGCCAAGTGTTGTACTGATATAGAGTAATGGAAAGTATTGTGCACTCTTGGTGGGGATGCAAATTGTAGCCATGATGGAAAACAAATGGAGACTCTTCAAAAAGTTCCCAATAGAACTAAACTATGACACAGTCCTGAATATTGCTCAAGAGAAAGGGATATTTCTGACTCAAAAATACATGTGCATTCTGTGGTCACCTTAGCCTTTTTATTTTCTTTTTCCTCGAGGGTTATTGCTGGGGTTTGATGTTGACACTTGCTGGGATAGCCTGAGGGTGCTTCTTCCTGAGCAACTGCTCTCTGGGTTGGAGAGAACTCAACTGGAGCTGATCTAGGCTGCTGCATGGAAGAGGGATCAGGGACTCGTGCCGCACTAAGTTCGCAGGAGATATACTCTGGAACTCTCAGAGCTGGAAAGCAATTTCCAAGTGTGTTTAATCAGAAGAGCAGCTGTATTTATACTCTCCAAGTAGGGTGGAAACAGGATGTGACATAGAGAGGGTGGAGCGAAAAGGGAGTGGTGGAAAATCAGGGTGTGACAAGGAGAGGGGGCAGAGCAGGCAAGAATTCTACCACAGAACCACCAATGCCCTGGAGGGAGGGTGGTGCTTAGTGATTTATGTAAATAGACCGCAGCTTTGAGTGGGATCAAACCAATGCCATACAGGCATGCTGGTGCTTAGTTAAGCAGGATTAGAGACAGAAGTCGGGGGGAGCTGGCATACTACCCAACAGGCACTATGAATCCACTGCTCCTGGTGGACAGTCTTTTCCATTTTATTGGATAGGACAGAGAGAAATTGAGAGTGCTGGGGAAAAGAGAGAGGGGGAAGAGAAAGATAGACACCTACAAACCTGCTTCATCATTTATAAAGCATTCCCTCTGTGGGTGGGGAGCTGGGGCTCAAACTGAGATTCTTGCCAGGGTCCTTGCCCTTTGTACTGTGTGAGCTTAAACTGATGCACTACCCCTTCTCCCCCCAAGCCTTTACAATAAAGATACAGAAACATCCTAAGTGACCATGGATGCAAGAATGGATTAAAAATATGACATGACATCATCTCCCCAGAAAATAACTTGGATCCACCTGCATATCAGATTTCAGGCTCTGGGAAAAACAAACAAACAAATAAAAACTATTATTCTACAGGCTCTTCGGAATATAACTAAACTATATTATGTCTCTTTTCAACCACCAGGTTCCAGATGCTAGCATGATGCTGACCAGACTTCCCTGGACAGACAACCCCACCAATGTGTCGTGGAGCTCTGAATCCCCAGAATCTCACCCTACTAGGGAAAGAGAGAGGCAGGCTGGGAGTATGGATCAACCTGTCAAAGCCCATGTTTAGCAGGGAAGCAATTACAGAAGCCAGACCTTCTACCTGCTGCATCACAATGACCCTGGGTCCATACTCCCAGAGGGATAAGGAATAGGAAAGCTATCAGGGGAGGGGGTGGGATACGGAGTTCTGGTGGTGGGACCTGTGTGGAGCTGTATCCCTTTTATCCTATGGTTTTGCTAATGTTTCTTTTTTATAAATAAAAAAATGTGACATGTATATACAATAGAGCATTATTCAGCCATAAAAATACTATCAGGGCAACATAAACAGGCAGCTAAATAAAATAAATTCAGTAAGTGGAAAACAAATGTTGATAATTTCATATAAGTAATCTGAAAAGAACACAAAGATCCAACAGAAGGTTCCCAGAGGCAGAGACAGATCAGGACTCAGATGGATAAACATAACCAGAAGGTCAAAACTTCCAGTTACCAAAGCAAGTCTGGGATCATGCATAGTCCAGTGACAATAGTGAAGGTAGACTCTAGAGTCTCTGAAATTTCTGAAAAGAAGTTCTTAGTTCTCATGAAAGGGGAAAAAAGGTTGCAGTTCCATGTGGTCTTGTATGCCCACTAAGCATTGTGATTATTCCAAACAGTTGACCATGAACAAGTGTTTGTATCCCATGGGTTCATGAACAATTGTTTACATTTCTATGTATGTGTTCTGTAGCCTACCAACTGAAGATGTCTGCATGAGTCTATGAATGAGTACCCACAAATGCAGTGGGCTTCCAGTAAGGAATGTGAGCCTCCACAGGTGTGAGTATGGCAATTTGAGAGTCACTAAATGCAATCACCTGAGGATATAAAAGGTCCATTGAATTACGTTTATGGCAAGTCAAGATGTTTTGTTGTTGTTTGTTTTTTTATATATTTATTTGTTTTCCCTTTCGTTGCCCTTGTTGTTTTTCATTGTTGGTGTAGTTATTATTGTTGTTATTGATGTCATCGTTGTTGGATAGAACAGGGAGAAATGGAGAGAGGAGGGAAGACAGAGAGAGGAAGAGAAAGACAGACACCTGCTTCACCACTTGTGAAAAGATTTCCCTCCGGTTGGGGAGCTGGGGGTTCGAACTGGGATCCTAGGCCAGTCCTTGTGCTTTGCGCCACCTGCGCTTAACCCGCTGTGCTACTGCCCGACCCCTTGGCAGTCAATAGTTTTATCAGATTTTTGACTACTTGGGAGTCCCTAGCCACCATGTTCAAGATTTAGCTATATAACAATCAAGTTATACACCTGATACTGATATAACACTATACCTCCATTTTCTTTTATCCTTTTCCTTCTCTCTTCCTTTCTGTTTTACTTTTGTCTCCAGGGTTGTCACTGGGGTTCTGTGCTTGTACTCCAAATGCACAACTCTTGATTCCCATTTCCTGAGCTCCCCCCCCCCTATTTTATTGGTTAGGACAGAGAGAAATTGATAGAGGAGAGGAAGATACAGAGGGGGAGAGAAAAACAGGCAACAGATATGCTTCACCACTTATGAAGGGATACCCCTGCAGGTTGGTAGCTGAAGATTTGAACCAGTATCCTTCGCGGGTCCTTGAACTTCATAATACATGTCCTTAACCAAGTGTGCCACTGCCCAACACCTATCCACGTTCTGAAGATCAGACCTCTTCAGTCTTCTAATGGAAATTTATTTTTCTTCTTTCAAATCTGAATCCCTATTATTAGTATTAGTATGATAACATTTGGAAAGGCTAATAATTCTGTTACTGAGGCTACTGCTGGGAATCATGTTGCTGTGATTACAGTAATGGTAGGAATGATGAGAGACATAAGAACAGTGCATTTTAAGTTCCTAAGCATAAATCATATGTGGAAAAATATTTCCTTCTCTTTTTAAATATTTTTCTTTATTATCTTTATTTATTTATTGGATACAGACAGCCAGAAATCAAGAGAATGGGGTTGATAGAGAGGGAGAAAGAGACAGAGAGAAACCTATAACACTGATTCACCACTTGTGAAGCTTTCCCCCTGTGGTGGGGACTAGGACCTCGAACCTGGGTCCTTGTGCATTGTAACATGTTCTCAAACAGGTGTACCTTCTTCTTCTTCTAGCGTTTGCCCTTCTTCCGTAGCCAGTCAACAGCATCAGGTTGAACCTGATGTAAACTTTCGAGACCTCCTTTGAATCTGGAGAGGTGGCAGTCGTTGACTATGTGGGTCATAGTCTGTCTGTAGCCGCAGGGGCAGTTCGGGTCATCTCTGGCTCCCCAGCGATGGAACATAGCGGCGCACTGGCCATGGCCTGTTCGATAGCGATTGAGGAGAGCCACTACTTGGTGTACCACTACTTGACCCCAAGACTTCACACTCAATAGGCAAAGTGGTAAAAATGTAGATATTCCTAAGACAAAGTGAAACCCCATCAACAAAGACTAGACTCGAAAGCTCATAAGAAAATGCAAAATGAACAAAAATACAGAAAACCAAGTTAAATTTCAGTTTCATGAATTTATTTTCCTAAATATAAACATATAAACATTTTCCAACATTATCTGTGACATGCCAGCTCTAAAATATTATTTGTCGTTTAGCTGAAATTTAATTTAACTTGATTTCCTGTCTCTTTTCTTAAAAGAAGGGCAGAATGGAAACAAACTGAGCTTTGTGAAAATAGCAGTTGGTTTCTTCATTTCAGGTAAGGCAGCTTCACTGCAAATCCATTTCAGGTGATGACTGTCTTTGCGTTGCTCTGGCAAAGAAAGCCTGTCATCTTCCACTTAAGAGCTAGATAATTTGTATTCTTTGCTTGGAAATCTTTTCCCAGATGCTAGTTTCCTATAGATGTCGAAAATCACAGAAAAATCCTGCAACTTAGATTATTCCCATATTTACCTCTTTAATACTTCTGAAGCCCTTGGGTCTGTTTCTCACATTTGATACCAAGATGTAAGCAATAATAATAACTCTAGGGTATATAGAACAAAAAGCTTGGTGTGTTTTTTTGTTTGTTTCATTTTTCTGTTTTTTTCTAGCTCTTATATAAACTATTGACTTCAAATATAAACAGATATAGGAATCAAACACTTGATATAGCAGTAGCCAGTAGCGATTCTGAGCCAACAAAGAGACACCCTCGGTGAGTCATTCTACTGCAAAGTTTCCTCAAGCCCTCAATTTCCTGTGCTACACATACACCTTGGTCTCTTGTTACTGCAGTTCAGGCCAGAGCTCACCCTGTTCTCATGCGTTGGTGGCTTCGAGCTTCCAGGTAATAATTGGCAAAACTTGAGGGAGGCCACAGAGCTACTAGGGCAGAATCCTGGACCAAGAAGCAGAATCCTGGGCCAAGGAGGACTTGCTACATGCTGTAGGGATATTAATGAGCAGAGAGGTGCTACACAGGGAAGATAAGAAAATGTGGGGAAAACTGGAGAAGGCACTGTTGTCTTCTCCTGTCTCCACTTTATTTGTATTTTATTGAGGAAATGTTTTACAAGTTGGTGGTCGTCACAAAGAACAATCTCATATCTCTTCTAAATAGGCGTACATACAATGTTCCCAACACCAAAGTGTCCATCTGCCCTGCCATAGACCTCTGGGACCTTAATTCTCTCTTCTCCTCCTTAGCTCAGCCTACTTCATCCTCCTTACTACCCTCATGTCTGCCAACATGGAACAGGGTGTCTTTTGGCAGTGGGAATAGTGTTTACGTACACTCCTATTAAATCGCAGTCATATAAATCACTGTTTAATTAATATGAGAGGGAAAAAATTGATTGTATGTCTTGAAATTTTAAAACACAGACTGGGTATTTTTAATACATAGGCTGCATCTTTGATATGTTGACTCTCTCAAAAGCCTAGACCAGGTAGAACAGAAGCAGTCAGTGGCACCGCTATATACAAGATGCTGGGTATTATACAGCAAACACTAACAAAGGGACTTTTCAAAGTTAGCCCAATTACCAAACAATGTGATGATAATAATAACTATCCATTGTCTTCTTGAACCCTAAGACAGCAGGAACCTCACATTTCCACTATAGAGCCTATATTTCCCCCAGCCCTGGAACCTTAGGATAGGGCCCACTTTCCTGCATGTTTTTCTCAATTCATATAAAATAATATTGCATCCGCCTATCACAACCTAATCAATGCAAGGAGTGCCACTCCAGCATGCTTCACTTCAGACTGTGTCCAGAGACTTCAGGTGTGGAATGACAACCCTTCAGCTTCATTACTCTGGTGAGACCTTTCCTTTCATAGTATTCTCTAATTCCATTCCCGGTGGTTTACTTCCTAATAAAGTCCCAAATCCTAGATATAGACCAGGTCTTTGAGAAAGAGCATATGTTCACATGTATCCATAAACTAGTACGAAATATATACCTGAAAGCAGAAGTACACAATAGTCTGCAGTGAGTACCCCCCAAATCTTCATCTGCACAATTCCAGCCTTTAGGTCCATAATGGTTCAACAATTTGTTTGGCTTTGTATATGTTAACTCTCTTTTCAGCCACCAGGTTCCATATGCTATCATGATGCCAACCAGACTTCCCTGGACTGATGACCCCACCAATGTGTCCTGAAGCTCTGATTCCCCAGAGCCCCACCCTACTAGGGAAAGAGATAGGCAGACTGGGAGTATGGATCCACCTGTCAATGCCCATGTTCAGTGGGGAAACAATTACAGAAGCCAGACCTTCCACCTTCTGCATCCCACAATGACCTTGGGTCCATACTCCCAGAGTGGTAGAGAATAGGAAAGCTATCAGGGGAGGGGATGGGATATAGAGATCTGGTGGTGGGAATTGTGTGGAGTTATAACCCCCCATCCTACGATTTTGTTAATGTCTCCTTTTTCTAAATAAATAAATATAAAGAAAGAAAGGAAGGAAACTAAAAACAAACTTTTTTTCTCTTGCTTGACTCTTAAATCTCACATATGAAGAAGCTGAGATTGACAATGCAACTTTATTAAAAAATATCTAAGTAGTAAGATTTCTCAAAACCCTTAGTTGCTGTCTCTCCCAGCTAATGCAAATGTTGGAGATGAACCACGTGAAGTTTTCCAGTGATGAAATTACTCTCTGAATTAACAGTACAATGATAAAAATACCAGGATAAATTTGTTACTGCACAGTTCACCATTAGACTAGAAGGGATAATTCATAGAGACACCTCTGAGCTGGCCTAGATTTTAATTGAAAACACCTTCCAGGCACCTCAGTTTACCAGGGAATGTTTGACAATCATTAACAGAAAAGATTTGGTGTGCTGACTGAATTTCTCGAACATTCCCCTTGATTCTAGGTCACTGTACCTGGCAGTTACGACAGCTTCCCCCTATTTACTCTGGCTACCTGACAGTCAGATGACTGACAAGGATTCCACGACATCAGGAGTGATTATTTATTTCACAGATGGCATTCTGCATGTGTTACTAGTTCCCTTACAGACAGTCCTTGATGGTCAATGACTTTCCAAATAGTTTTTTTTCCCACTTATTAAACCAAGTGTAGTAATAAGAGACCATTATAAGGAAACAGAATGAAATAATTCAAGAAAGGTAAAGCAATCACTGGTTATGATGGCAGGCAAACCCAAATTTGAAACTAGGTCTTAGAACAAGAAATGAGGAAGATCATTTAATATCCCTAATACTCATTTCTCTTCTTGGCAAAATGATACTTAGGGAAGGTAAGCTTTATCAACAAGTCTGTCTTATACTAGCAATTAAAAAAAGACTAATAGCTACCGTTTCTCTACTTGTGAGCCACAGAGCTAAGCAGTCTTCATATCAATCAATCCACTTATATTGCTGTCGATCTTTGACAGGTTTTGATGGTCCCACATTGGGAGCAGAGATGTTAATAACTGTTAACTCCGCTTGGTTGACTGATCTATAATGCCTATCCCTACCATGTATTACTTTATTTACTTTAAAGTCGATTGTGTCAGATAGGAGTATAACTATCACTGCCCTCTTTAATGGTCCATTAGCTTGTATAATTGTTTTCCATATTTTCACTTGGAGTCTGTTTTACTCCTGTTGAGTTAGGTAGGATGTGCAGACAACATGAGGTTGGGTTGTATTTTCTGATCCACCTCACTGCTCTGTGCTTCTTAATGGGCGAGTTCAGACTGTTGGCATGTACTGTATTCTCTGTGTAACATTCATACACCACAGAAGTGCTTTTAAATAGGAGCTATGATTATCCTCTTTTTATATTAGAGAATACTAACTATATTTTGCTTTAATATCTTCTCAATATCACCATGTAACAGGTATTCTAGCTGAATATGAAAATCCAGGAAACATGATGGCAGAGGAGAAAAAAATAGAGTTTATCTGTTTCATCAGATAAGCTGAATAACTGGGCAAATTTTTATAATTTTCTGGAGTAGTGTACATTTTCAAACATTCATGTCCTATTTAAAAGTTAGAAACAAGGTGCTAAAGAAAAGTGGCATAGTGATAAAAGGCCATGGTTTATGTGACAATCATTATGAAAAATACATTTCAGATGTATTCTGTATTAGTCTGTTCCACTATCTCTTTTTATTTTCTGAAACAGTAAAACAAAAGTAGAGTAAAATGGGTGTCTCAGTGTCTCCCTTTCTGTCTCCCACTGCCCTCTCAACTTCTCTCTGTCCTATCTAATAAATACATACATACATACATACATACATACATACATACATACATACATAAATAGAACGAGGGACAGGAAACAGCAGTGGCAGAGCACAGAACTTGGAGGCATGAGCTTCCAGCTCCAAATCCCAGCACCATTTCAGAATTAAACAGCATTCTATTCTCTTTCACAAAAAAATACATATTTAAAAAGAAGGAGAAGGGGACTTGGGCATTTGAAAATCTGAGTCAATGTCATTCATCACATCAATGAAAGCAAAACAAAAAACCACATGCTTATCTCAATAGATGCAGAGAAAGCCTTTAACAAAATCCAACACCCATTCATGCTCAAAACACTAATGGGAATAGATGGGAAATTCCTCAAGATCGTGGAGTCCATATATAGCAAACCTACAGCCAACATCATACTCAGTGGACAGAAGCTGAAATTATTCCCCATCAGACTGGGAACTAGACAGGGCTGTCCATTATCACTATTACTCTTCAACATAGTATTGGAAGTTCTTGCCATAGCATCAGGCAAGAGAAAAAAAAAATCAAAGGAATACAGATTGGAAGGGAAGAAGTCAAGCTC
Source organism: Erinaceus europaeus (assembly GCF_950295315.1). Classification (NCBI taxonomy): domain Eukaryota; kingdom Metazoa; phylum Chordata; class Mammalia; order Eulipotyphla; family Erinaceidae; genus Erinaceus; species Erinaceus europaeus. The sequence goes on from NC_080176.1 coordinate 81,303,507, forward strand.
TCACTATTTGCAGGTGATATGATAGTATAAATCTTGTTTTAAAGGAAATGTTGTCAATAGGACCTTTAATTAGATATTAAGTTCTAGGCATTGTGCTGACACCTTTAATTTCATTAACCTTTAATCTTCCCAAAATTTTATCAAGTAAATGGAGTTTAAAAGCATGTTAGCTTTCTCTAGGGAAACTGATATTTATCATAGCTACTATCTGTTCAAAATTACAATCAGAAAGTGGTAAAAGGGGAGTTGGGCAGTAATGCAGGGGTTTAATCATACGTGGTACAACGTGCAAGGACAGGCAAAAGAATCATGGTTCGAGCCCACTGCGCCCCACCTGTAGGGGGGTCACTTCACAAGTGGTGAAGCAGGTCTGCAGGTGTCTTTCTCTCCCTCTCTCTGTCTTCCCCTCCTCTCTACATTTCTCTCTGTCCTTTCCAACAATGACAACATCAATAACATCAATAATAACTACAACAATAAAACAACAAGGGCAACAAAAGGGAATAAATAAATATTAAAAAAAAGAAAGTGGTAAAAGTAGGATTTGTACCTTAGCAATTTGTCTACTAAATCATAACCACTGAATGCTATTTATAATCTATAAATTCAATCAAATCTATGTCCATTCAGTATGTAGTAACTCCTCATTTCAAATATATATATTTGTATGTTTTCAAAAAAACATATGAAAAATACATGAATATACATGTATCTGTACATGTCTATATATACATTTTAAAAAATATTTATTTATTTTCCCTTTTTTGTTTCCCTTGTTGTTTAACATTGTTGATGTTGTTGTTGTTGAATAGGACAGAGAGAAATGGAGAGAGGAGGGGAAGACAGAGGGGGGGGAGAAAGACAGACACCTGCAGACTTGCTTCACCACTTGTAAAGTGACTCTCCTGTGGGTGGGGAGCCGGGGGCTCGAACTGAGACCCTTATGCCAGTCCTTGCGCTTTGCACCACATGCACTTAACCTGCTGCGCCACCGCCTTACTCCCTATATATACATTTTTTAAAAAAGTTATTCCGTGGACTACTGAAGTAACTTATCTGGAAGTATCTCTTTCTCTATGTCCATGGCTCAGATGCCTGACTCCCCAGTCCAATGAGAAAATGCTGCAATGCAATGGATCCTCTCCCTGTCTGTGCCTCTCTTCTTTCCTGGAAAAGTCAACTCTACATAGTGATGACAAAACAACAATAACAACAAAACAAGCAAAAAATAATAATAATCTGCTTGCAATTATTTAGAGGGAAAGATGTTAGTTTCCTTTCCCCCATGAGGGCAAATTATTCATTTATGATGAGGTCAATATTTAAGTGATTGGTACATTATTTAATTTTGATAGAAAAGTGACCACCACCTAGGTCCTAACTCTCACTTTCACTGGAAACATTCTACCTCTGTTTTTCCTCCCCCAGCATTCATCTTGGCACCCCAAAGTAGGTGACATATAAGAACATAGTTACCAGTTAGTGATAGATGGAATAGGATATGGTAGAACAGGGTAACATAACCACAAAAACCACTGTTTCCATTTATTATTTATTGTAATAGAAATGCCAACTACTATGCCTTTGCACTCCCAGATCGCACTCTCAGAAGGCTAGAAACTGACCTATTTTGTGACCTGGCAATTCCTCTCCTGGGGATATATCCTAAGGAATCAAATAGGCTCAACCAAAAACATTTGTTTATTTTCTTTCTCCCCTAGGCAGATTCAGCACATTTCACTCAATAGACATTAATATTGAATCCCAGTTATTGGTCATATGGTTAGAAGGAGATGTAAGATTCCTTCCAATATAGATAAACACTTTCTCGCAAGACAAAGGGTTTTCAAAGCATCTTGAAGGTAAGGGGAAATAGTAGATTTTATCAAAAAGGACTGGGCTACTTTTCCAGACCACAAAGTTTCAGAGTATTTGAGAGTTAAAATTCTTCAAATTTAATGAAATGTATGTCCTTATCATGTGTCCCAGAGTTGCAATCCATCTAATTCACAGCTCTGACTTTGAAAAGGAAGATTTGCCCTAGCTAATTTTCTAGAGCTCTGACACTTAATATTAAAGTATGACTGGTCCATCCTTTTATTTCTCAACAATGCAGGAAATCAACATCTCTTCATAAGCTGCTAAGGAAGTCTTCCAATTTTCTCTTAAAGAAGTTTAGAATATATCTTTGCCTTTCAATGTGTATTCTAATGAATAGATATTTAACACCACCAATCACATGATTAAGATTGCAGTGTATCTACTATGTAACAATGTATCTACTACAATGTATCCACTGCAACACTAATTCATGAGCTTGCAAAGATATGCCATTCTGCTCACCACCTGTGAATTTTTACAAATGTTGACCTTTCTATTCTTCTGACAAGATGCCACTAAGCACCAGAGACCATAGCGTCATTGTCAGTGCTCAGTAGGTGACCTGCTGTAAATATATCATCACTAAATCTACTCAAAGATCACTCATAGGTAAGTGATATTGGGCAGATTATCCAGGAATAGTAGTCATAAAAGATATTTGTACACCTGTGTTCACAGAAGGACAAGCAATTCATAATAGTTAAAACCTGGAAGCAATGTAGATGCCCAACAACAGATGAGCGGCTGAGAAAGCTGTGGTATATATACAATGGAATACTATGTAGCTATTGAGAACAATGAACCCACTTTCTGTGGCCCATCTTGGGTGGAGCTAGAAGGAATTATGTTAGATAGTAGTAGTAATTCATATATACATATATATGTATATGTATATATATTATTTATAAAAAGGAAACACTATCAAAACCATAGGATAAGAGGGGTACAACTCCACACAATTACCACCACCAGAACTCTGTATCCCATCCCCTCCTTTGATAGCATTCCTATTATTTAACCCTCTGGGAGCATGGACCCAGGGTCATTGTGGGATGCAGAAGGTGGAAGGTCTGGCTTCTGTAATCCCTTCCCTGCTGAACATGGGCATTGACAGTTCAATCCATACTGCCAGCCTGTCTCTCTCTTTCCCTAGTTGGGTGGGGTTCTTGGGAATTGGAGCTACAAGACATATTGATAGGGTTGTCTGTCCAGGGAAGTCTGGTTAGCATCATGGTAGCATCTGGAATCTGGTGGCTGAAAAGAGAGTTAACATATAAAGCCAATTTGTTGACTAATCACGAATTTAAAGGCTGGAGTTGTGCAGATGAAGAGTTGGGGGGGTCTCTGTTTTAGAGATAGCTAGTAGACATATTTTAGTTATATTACAAAGGGCCTGTGGCTATACTAGTTTTTTTTTTTTTCCTTTTTTTCCCTGAGCCTGAAATCTCATATGCAGGTGGATCCAAGTTATTGTCTGGGGTGATGATGTCATGGCTGGAAAAAGAACCAGAAAGCTGTATCAGGGAAGAGAGTAGCTCCCAAATATGGGAAAGGTGTATAAATATTGTTGACTGTAAACCCCATCAATTTAATGTGATCTGGGGCCCATATTCAGCTCAGGAGCCTATGTGACCTCTGCATCTCTGTAGATCTGAGCTCACATTCTGTGGTCATGAATAGGAACGTTCCATGCTGCCCCAATATCAGGACCCACCTTCCTCAGGTGTAGCATAGAGTATATTGTCCTACATCCCTTCAGAGGATAGAACATTCTCTACCACTGTTGATCCAAGTTGAGGGCAATGTCCTATGGGGGCCCACAAAGGGGTCTATTGTGTTGTTCCTGATAGAGATGACCAGTAACAATGGAGAGAGGGATTTATTTGAGGTCTAGGCCCATTACATCTGTTTGGGGATTTCAGGGCTCCCTGAATAGGGCCCCAGCTGACAGGGTGGCCTGATAGTGACTAAAAAATCATCTTTAAATTATGCCAGTTTCTTGGCCTATTAAGCTTTATTAGTCCTTGCTTTGATGTGGTTAGCTCTGGAGTGAAAGGAAAGTGTAATAGGAAGTAGGTGAGGAGGGTATCTAAGTTTAAGTAGAAACTTTTCATTATGAACTTTATACTCACTCATGCAGACTACTGTGTATTTTGCTTTCAGGTATATATTTTGCCATAATTTATGGAAACATGTGAACATATGCTCTATCTCATGGGACCTAGTCTATATCTAGGTTTTGAGACTTTGTTGGGAAGTGAACCCCTGCAATGGAATTAGAGAATCCTAAGAAAGGAAAGGTCTCACCCGAGTAATGAGGCTGAAGGGTTGAAATTCCATGTCTGATTGTCTCTGGACACAGTCTGAAGTGAAGTATGCTGTGGTGTTACTTGTTGAGTTGGTTAGTTTGGGATCGGTGGATGAAATATCATTTGCTATGATATGAGAGAAGCTATGAATTGAGAGAAGCATGCAGGAAAGTGCACCCCACCTCGGTGCCCCAGGACTCTGGGGAAATATAGGCTCTATAGAGGAAGTGGGAGCTTCCTCCTGTCTTAGGGCTTAAGAAGGCAATAGATAGTTATTGCTATAAAGACAGCATTTGAGAATTGGGTTAACTTTGAAATATATTTTTGTTAGGATTTGCTGTATCATACACAACATCACCATAATTTATGTCCTTCGACATTATTTGTATATAGCTGTGACACCTGTTGCTTCCATTCTCCCTGGTCTAAGCTTTTTTTTTTTCCTCCAGGGTTATTGCTGGGCTTGGTGCCTGCACCATGAATCCACCGCTCCTGGAGGCCATTTTCCCCCCTTTTTGTTGCCCTAGTTGTTGCAGCCTCGTTGAGGTCATTATTGCCATTGTTGACGTTGCTTTGTTGTTGGATAGGACAGAGAGAAATGGAGAGAGGAGGGGAAGACAGAGAGAGAGGGGAGAGAAAGACAGACACCTGCAGACCTGCTTCACCACCCATGAAGTGACTCCCCTGCAGGTGGGGAGCCGGGGGCTCGAACCGGGATCCTTATGCCGGCCCCTACGCTTTGTGCCACATGCGCTTAACCCACTGCGCCACCGCCCGACTCCCTGGTCTAAGCTTTTAAGAGAGTCAACATATCTGGGAGTCTGGCGGTAGCCCAGCAGGTTAAGAGCATGTGGTGTGAAGCACAGGGGTGGGCTGAAGGATCCTGGTTCAAGCCCAGGCTCCTAACCTGGAGGGGAGTCGCTTCACAGGCAGTGAAGCAGGTCTGTAGGTGTCTACCTTTATCTCCCCCTTTCTGTCTTCCCCTCCTCTCTCCATTTCTCTCTGTCCTATCCAACAACAACAATGAAGACATCAATAAGAACAATAACAACTACAACAACAATAAAAAACAATAAGGGAAACAAAAGGGAAATAAATAAATAAAATATTAAAAAAAGAGAGAGAGTCAACATATCAAAGACTCAGCCTAGGGTCTGTGCATTAAAAAGTTTGAGACATTCAATTTTTCCCTCTCATATTAATTAAGTAGTGATTTATATGACTACAAATTAATAGAAATGTACATAAACAACATTTTCACCACCAAAATACTGTGTCCCAAAGTAAAAATCTCTGGGTTGATGGTGAGGGCGGAAGTTCAGCTTCACTAGGGGTTTTGGGGGAAGGAGGATGGGACTCCTCCCTTCTCAATTTCTCTCTGTCTCTACCCAATAATAAATAAATGATTAAATAATAATAATAAACCAAAGAAGACAAACTACATCATTTGAGTATTAGATCAACTTCTTTTCTTCACTTTGATTTTATCCAGGATATACATAAGTAAAATAAATATCAGTCTCTATTGCATCATGAATAATGATTCTAAAGTTCAGGGAAGCAGAATGGAAGAGTGAAAAACAACTGAATTGGAGTAAGAAGAAGAAAAAAAGGAGATGAATCAGCTGACTTGACATGATATTTTCAACCCAGAAGTTCTTTTCAATTGTTTTCAAACAAAGCATGGTAGCAGGTTAACTTTCTTTTCACCTTGTTATAGAAGTATGACTAATATATTAAAAAGTTGAGCCATTCTCTATTGTGTTTACAACTTGTTGAGGTTGGAGATAAACAGGTGCGTAGATAACACTCATGCACCATACAGCACACTTACTAACTTCCAAACCTTCATCTGGTCTCCTTTGTTATCATTAGGTGCTTTTGTTTTGTTTTTCTTTTGTAGCAAGGACATTGAAATCAAGCCTTACTTGCTTAGATAAATTTGTGTATATAGCATAGCAATGTATAGAGTCTGGGCAAGTATTGGTTAAAATGGTTAAAAAGTATTGGTTCTAATTAGGCAAGATAAGTTTTGCAGATCTACTCTACAGTAGAGTTTTTATATTTAAAACCAAATAAAATTACATATATATATGATTTTAATTAGAATAGCTCAACTTGTACTTTGACTGTATCTCTAGCTGATTATTAGTAAGCATTGCAAATGTTTATAGCCTTGTTTCTTTCTTACATATCTATTAAAGTTCTCTCATTTTATGTAACTTATCAACACAGTTTCAAAGGACATTTTTTGTCTTCTGTTTTTAATATGCCTGCTTTCACTCTCCCACCTCCTGTTATCATAGCATGCTTTTGTGTTATTTCTATTTCTAGGTTAAATTTGTATTATTTTTCAGTGATATATTTCAAGAAATTGTTTGTAGGTCAACCTCCTCATGTTTGTTGTGGAGACTGTCATTTTCCTCAATAAGGCCTTTAACTGGTCCTCTCTCCCTGAACTGCAGCTTTGCAGGGAGACTAACAGGCTTTTGAAGTTGCTTTTAGATTTTCTTTGATGTGTTTCTAAAGATTGTAGAGAACACAATCAACCCCTGGTGTGTTCATATATGTTTTGATGTCTTTTCAAATCCATTTTTTTTTGTTTCTAAAGTGGAGTGGCTCACAACCAGATTTCTAGCAGTTTCACTCCATCTGAACTAGCATCGCTCAGTTTTATTTGTCAATAGATGGGATATCATTAACTTGTTCACTTTGAAACTATATTCTTTAAGACTGGAAATGGGTACGAGATGATCTTCACATATGTTTTTGAGAGAACTAGGTTGAGATGAGTAGAGATTACAGTGCAGTGCCTATAGTTTTTATGTTTAAAACTAACTGTTCCAGTTACCTAGCTTTTTCCCATTTCATAATGCAATAGAGCTTGATATTTATTTTACTTATGTATATCCTGGATGAAATCAAAGTGAAGAAAAGAAGTTGATCTAATACTCAAATGATATAGTCTGTCTTCTTTGGTTTATTATTTATTTATTTATTATTGGGTAGAGACAGAAATTGAGAAGGGAGGAGTTAGAGAGAGGAACAGAGACAGAGAGACACCTGCAACTCTGCTTCACCACCCATGAAGCTTTCCCCCTGCAGGTGGGGACCAAGGGATTGAACCTGGGTCCTTGCATATTGTAATGTGAACACTTAACCAAGTGTGATTCCACCTGGTCCCTGGTTTATTATTATTTTTTTTGAGAGAGAGAGAGAGACCAGAGTACTGTCTCATCATATGCAGTTCCATTATGGAATCTCAAGTTTTCAAGGAATGGAGCATAACCACAGAATTAGTTTGTCTTTCCTACACCATTTTGTGTGTTACAAATGTTTTTTGCAGGACTTCCCGGAGGCAAGGCCACAGCGTACTAGGAAACACAACCCATCTCCCCCAAAGCATCACATATCTACAACTATGGAGCTTTCCAAAATTCAACAACTACAGCTGAGGAAGCTGCAGTATCGCAGCCTCAGATGGGTGATGCTTGCGTGGCTGGGTTAAGAAGGGGTATGGGATTGAAGCCACACACAGGAATTCAGTGCTCAGGCACAGCAAAGGGGCCCAAACTTCCCAGTGGGAAAAAGGCCTCTTGAGCAAATAGTGCTGGGAGAACTGGACAGCCACATGTAGGAAAATGAAACTAGACCACAAATTAATACCATACAGCAAAATTAGCTCTACATGGATCAATGATCTGGATATTAGACCTGAAAGGATAAAATACATAGAAGAATATATAGATGATACATATAGATGAAATGCAGTAAACTTATGTGTATACATGTGGAAATTTAGACCATCATAGGATCAAGTTTTATCAAAGTTGGAATGTTTAAAAGAAGTTACAAAATAGAAGATTCAATTTCTAAAATTTTAAAGTCCGAGAGAGAGAGAGAGAGAGAGAGAGAGAGAGAGAGAAAGGGAGGGTATTTAGAAGTAGTAGTAGGTGTAGGTGTAACTTAGAAAGGAAGAGAAGACAGACCTTTAAACAAATCCTTAAAGGGGGTGGGGTGGTGGCACACTCAGTTAAGGGCATATATCACCATGCAAAAAGATCCTGGTTTAAGTCCCTGCTCCCCACCTGCATGGAGGTGGCTTCATAAGCAGTGAAGCAGGTCTGCAGTGGTCTCTCTTTCTTTCTCTCTTTCTATCTTCCCTCTCAATTTCACTCTGTCCTAAAAAATAAAAATAAAGTAGAAAGGGAAAAAAAAGGACTGAAAGAGCAGTGAATGAGCAGTGCTGGCACTGAGTCCCAGCTATAACCCTGAAGGCAAAAGAAAAAAGGGCAAATATATACTAATATAAACAGAGAGTTATAGAAATAATAGTTAACCCACACCAGCAACCTTGGGAAAACTACTATAACTTTCAATGGAGAAAGGAGAGGAAGCCAGAGAGGGGAAGAGAAAGATAGACACCTGCAGACCTGCTTCATCGCCTGGGAAGCGACTCCCCTGCAGGTAGGAGCCGGAGGCTTGAACCAGGATCCTTATGCAGGTCCTTGCACTTTGCGCCACATGCGCTTAACCCACTGCTCTACCACCTGACTCCCAATAGTTTTTTAAAATATTGATTTATTTTCCCTTTTGTTGCCCTTGTTGTTTTATTGTTGTAGTTATTATTGTTGTATGTATTGATATCATCGTTGTTCGATAGGACAGAGAGAAATGGACAGAGGAGGGGAAGACAGAGAGGGGGAGAGAAAGATAGACACCTGCAGACCTGCTTCACTGCCTGTGAAGCGACTCCCCTGCAGGTGCTACTGCCCGACTCCTGATTTCTTTCTTTCTTTCTTTCTTTCTTCCTTTCTTTCTTTCTTTCTTTCTTTCTTTCTTTCTTTCTTCCTTTCTTTCTTTCTTTCTTTCTTTCTTTCTTCCTTTTATGATTCAGTTACACATGAGAGAGAGTTTCACATGGAACAGAATGAGAGAGTGGGAGAATCCAGAACACAATTCCATTACATTCAATGTCAGGGACAGAACTAACTGCAAGCTGTTTTATCCATCAAGCTATTACCTTTGTTTCAACTAGAACTGCTCAATCAGGACTGAACATTTTCTCTCCTCCTCCTTTCACATGTGTTCCTACTATTAGTTCAGTACAATGGGACAGTAGTAAAAGCAGAAGAAACATAAATAATAATTTACAATGGGTATATACTTTGAAGAAAGTCAGACTGAATACGAATTATTAAAAAATATCTGTGCAATTATTCTAGGACTAGGTACCTAGTGAGTGTTAAATGAATAAATCACAATTGTGATTTGAATCGTTTTATCTTAATACCCTTGGGATTTTAGTGCAATCAGACTAATTAAATCTGTTGAATAGTAATTTTCTCTTAAAAATGAAAAGGATTAAGCTTAAAATTTGATGTTTGGGAGCTTGAATCATTTTATTTTATTTTATTTTATTTTAAATATTTATTTATTCCCTTTTGTTGCCCTTGTAATTTTTTATTGTTGTTGTTATTGATGTTGTTGTTGTTGGAAAGGACAGAGAGAAATGGAGAGAGAAGGTGAAGACAGAGGAGGAGAGAAAGAGAGACACCTGCAGACCTTCTTCACCATCTGTGAAGTGACTCCCTGGCAGGTGGGGAGGCGGGCTGGGATCCTTACTCTTTCGCTTTGTGCCACCTCCGCAGATTTTTATTTTTTTAATATCTATTTATTTAATTTCTTTATTCCATTTTGTTGCCCTTGTTGTTTTATTGTTGTAGTCGTTGTTGGATAGGACAGAGAGAAACGGAGAGAGGAGGGGAAGTGGGGGGGGATGATAGACACCTGCAGACCTGCTTCAACACATGTGAAGGGAGTCTCCTGCAGGTGGGGAGCTGGGGGCTCCACCCAGATCCTTATTCCCATCCTTGCGCTTTGTGCCACATGCACTTAACCCGCTGCACTACTGCCCCACTCCCTAATGATTATTTTATTTTAAGTCATGTACTTTCAGGAGAGAGGCAGAGAGGGAGGGAAAGAGTCCAGAACACTGCTTAGCTCTGTCAGAAAATAGATGAATTGAAATCGGTCCCTAGAAGCTCTTCGGCATGTAATTCTGGTACAGTATCTTCCATGCTCATCTGAGCTGTGCTTCAATTTTTGTCACATAATTATGTAGTTGATAAACCAAGTCAGGGCTCCGCCAGATTTCCCACTAACCCCCCTTCATGATGAGAACAAAATATCAAGAAAGATTTTCTGTAGTCCAGAAGTGAATTTTAGGGGCCGAGCGGTGTGCACCTGGTTGAGTGCACATGTTATAATGCACAAGGAGCTGGGGCCTAGCCCCTACTCCTCATCTGCAGGGTGAAAGCTTTATTAGTGGTAAAGCAGTGCTGCAAGTGTCTCTCTTTCTCTATCAGCCCCTTCCTCTCAATGTCTGGCTGTCTCTATTCAATAAATAAATAAAAATAATACCAAAACAGTTTTTTTAAAAAATAAACTTAAAAAATGAATCTTATTATTATTATTTTTAACATCCCAACCTCAAGACCCTGTGATGGTCTAAATTTCCATGTGCCTATACATATTGCATTTGTGTCTTTACTTTTCCTATTTATTTATAAATCTTTCTCTATATGTAGGTTGATATAAAGACATTATACTGGAGAGCTGGGTGGTGGCACACACAACTGAGCACATGTGTAACCACGTGCAGAAACCTGAGTTTAAGTCCCTACTGCTCCCCACCACCACCCAGCAGAGGAGAAGCTTCAAAGTTTCATGAGTGGGGAGACAGTGCTACAGTTCTCTATCATCTATCTACCTGTGTATCTATCATCTATCTACCAATCTATCTATTTATCTATCTCTACCTTTATCCCTCTCCCTGTTTTGTTTAAAAAGAATCATCTTGCCCACACAATGACTTGAGTCCACCAGCATATCAAATTTCAGTTTTAGGCAAAAACTAATAAAATCGGGGGCCCTTTGGAATATACCTAAAATAGACCTACTAGCTATTTCCAAAACGGAGACCCCAAATATTCATCTGTACTATTCCAGCCTTTAGGTTCATGATTAGTCAATAAGTTTTTTGGCTTTATATGTTAACTCTTTTTGAGCCACCAGGTTCCAGATGCTACCATGATGCCAACTGGACTTCCCTGGGCAGAGGACCCCACCAATGTGTCCTGGAGCTCCAATTCCCCAGAGCCCTGCCCCACTAGGGAAAGAGAGAGACAAGCTACGAGTATGGATCAACCTGTCAACGCCCATGTTCAGAGGGGAAGCAATTACAGAAGCCAAACCTTCCACATTCTGCACCCCATAATGACCCTGGGTCCATGCTCCCAGAGGGATAAAGAATAGGAAAGCTATCAGGGGAGGGGATGGGATACGGAGTTCTGGTGGTGGGAATTATACCCCTCTTATCCTATGGTCTTGTCAGTGTTTCCATTTAATTAATTAATTAATTAATTAATTAAAATAATCTTGAAATGTCAGTATGTGTTCATGACTTATCCTTAGTAACTAACATATAAAGTTTACCAATACTTGTTAATCCTTCAACTTCCTGTGAAGATGGAATATGGGTAAGGATCCTGGTTTTATCCCTCAAAAATCAACATTGGAGAAATTATAAAACACATTGGAGAAATTATAATAGTAAAATTATAAGCCTGAAGCTCAATAAATAATTACAACAATGAAATACATGAGAAATCATGAGAAAATAGAAAAGAAAAAGAGACTATAGGATATTTCAGAATAGGTAACTGAAAAAAAAATCTCTAAGATACAAAAGATATGGTAACAAAGTCTATTACATTAAACTTGGAATCATCTGCTTATGAAAAACATGAATGATGATAATCTATTTTTGCGAATATCTCCAATTACATAGATAACACCAATAATATGAACTTGGTAAACACAGGCTCTCTGAATAAGTATATACTTGAGTACTCACTTTATTAAAGGAAGCACAAAATGTTCCATAGAACAAGTGCTCCGGGGGTTGGAAATTGTTCAGCAGTAAAACAAAAAATTTGCCTGCTTTAGACCTCAGTTTGAACCCTAATATCACCATTAGTTCAGAACTGAAAGGTATGCTGGACTCTGACGGAGTACCTGGAGTTCTTATGCCTACTTTCTGGTATGTGAAATGTTTCAACCACTAAAAAACTTTGGTTTTTTTTTTTCTACTAATATAGTGCACATAAGGGTTGTTTCGCAAGCAGTGAAGCAGGTCTGCAGGATTCTATCTTTCTCTCTCCCTGTCACCTCCTCCCTCTCAATTTCTCTGTGTCCTATTCAATAACAATAATAATAAAACCAAAAAAATAAATAAATAAAAGGCCTCCAGGACCAGTAGATTCATAGTGCTGGCACCCAGACCCAGCTATAACCCTGGAACAACAACAAAAAAATCTATCCCAGTATGATGCTCATTGTAACGCTAACAAAGTCAAGTGACTATAAACAGCCTACACACACCCTCATCAGTAGCAATACACACAAATATACACTTCAAGATGTTTTCTCAAGGTGGAATTCTATACACTAATAAAGATTAAATCATGGCTAAGGCCATCAATGCCATGGATGTCCCTTTCCCCATCTAATACTAAAAATAATAATAATAAATGGTTATAAATGAATATATTTTTCTTGAGTAGAGAGATTTAAATTAAATCAATAGTCTAAGAGAAAATGAATTGCTCACAGGTGTGTGTGTGTGTGTGTGTGTATGATCCAGTCCCAACATTTCAGATAGAGAAGCAGACAGAGGGGCAGACAGCACAGGACACAGCTTACACCAGTGCACTGGAACACCTATGTGGAGTCCTGGAGGCTTGAACTTGGGTCTGTGCTCATGGCAAGGAGGCAGGCCCCAGTTGAGCCACCCCACTGACCATAGTTCTCAGTTCATGTTTACCAAATAAACAGAGCAACATCATAGCTGTACAATCTGAGAATTGTAGAGGTTACAAACTGATCGAAGATATAATTTGTTACTTGGCAACTAGGAACATATGACCAAAGTTACCTCCCAGAGCTTTGAAAAACTGATTTACTATGATGACATCAACAATAATAACTACTACAACAATAAAAAACAACAAGGGCAACAAAAGAGAAAATAAAGAAATATAAAAAATAATAAAAAAAAAAATAGAAGTCGGGCGGTAGCACAACAGGTTAAGAGCATGTGGCAGTTCACAAGGACAGGCATAAGGATCCCAGTTCGAGCCCAGGGCTCCCCACCTGCAGGGGAGTGGCTTCACAGGTGGTGAAGCAGGTCTGCAGGTGCCTATCTTTCTCCCCTCCTCTCAGTCTTCCCCTCCTCTCTCCATTTCTCTTTGTCCTAACAATGATGACATCAATAACTACAACAACAATAAAAAACAACCAGGGCAACAAAAGGGAAAATAAATAAATATAAATAAATAAATAAATAAAAACTGATTTAATACATGATTTATGAATGGATAAATGACAGTCACAAATGACAGTCACAAAATATGTGCCATCATTTGTGTCAGTATTTGGTATTTTTTTTAATGCAAGCTTTCCCTCCCCCCAACCCTTTCCCCCCAAAAAAAATTTTATAGTCTAATTTGTGTTCACAAATGTTTGGTAATAACTTAGCACCTGAGGCAACATCATGGTCCTTTTTGGCATGGTGCATTTATGAAGTTTAAATGACTATTCATCTTTAAATGTTTTAATTAACCCAGGATATTCTCATCCATTCGGGTCTACTGTTAAGCATTCTAAGACCAAGTTGAGTTAAAGTACTCTCTTTTCCAATAGCATTTCTATAAATTACAGGTCAAAGTAATTTATTTTCCTGCTAAGTTAATAGCAATTACCATCTCTAATACTTAATTAAAATTAATCACTTAATTGCTAAACTAAGCCATTGCATTACCTATAATTCTTTTATTCATTTACTGCTAAGTAGTCCCTGTGCTTTTATCATTTGATTACAAAATTTAAAAAATGATGCTTCTTAGATCTAGTTCATTTTGTTTTTTCAGTAATTTTAGAGGGCCCAAAGTACTGCATGTATCTGGCACCAAAACACTTGTTGACATATTTATCATTGACTTGAAACGTACCATGAACTTAGTTTGAATCAAATCAAGAGTCAAACTTTGCAGTTATTACTCAGACAATTTTTCAGGTATTATTTACAGCTACTAACGTCATTTTTTGGTAACTAAATGCTTGCTAATGAATGAATGAAGTTCAAGTCTCAAGAAAAGCCAGCACATTGTGGTTAAAGTGCAGTTCATTCTGTAAGGTAGTATGTAGTTTAGCATTTTAGTCATGTGGTATTCATATGCCTATATATTCACAATTATACAGCAGCATTATATGATCAACTAATATTTGTAATATGTCTCAAAGTGTGAAACATGTGGCCATAATTTCGATCATAGTCCTATCCATGTTCACCTCTCTCTGGGTACCTACTACAGACGCAATCAATCTAACTTCTGTAGAAGAGCTCATCAAAACTTTGGAGGGGTATGTCTTTACTCTTACACAAACATTATGCTTCAAAAAAAGTGATTTTCTTTTTTCACACTTAAAAAACACTCAAGCCTTTACCAAAATGAATTTTTGAGTGGAAAGGAAGCAGATAAATGGGTTTAAAGGTTTTGGTGGCTCATTTTCCCAGAAGTTTTTGCAGTAAGGGCTATAATTCCCACCATTACAGTAAGCCATTTATTCTAAAGGCAGCGAGGGAAGATCTATCACTTAGAAATTTTAAAACAGTCTCCTGATGAATGAACTGCTGTGCTGCACTGCCAGGCTCATGGAGTAACTGCAACACAGAAGTTTTAGGCCAAACCTTCTCTATTCTGCAGAGTGCTGAGCTCAGCTCAGATCTTTCGTTTGTTTTCAGATCTTCTGTGTCCCTTCATCATTATATCAAATGTTATTTAGAACACTTTCTATTCCAAAAATTACTGATAATATTTATCAGATTAGCCTGCCCCCTTACACATCTTTAAATTGGAATATCTGCCTTCTTTTATTGTGAATTAGTTTTAGACATTCAGTGGGAACCCTGTGTTCTGTTTGTCAACATTTTTTTTCATCTTAATAAAAACTTCAAATGGTATTTCTCTTTGCGGCACTCTTCATTGTTTTCCTTCTTTTCTGTCTCCTGCTTCTTCATCATCATCATCTTCTTCTCCTCCCCCTCCCCCTCCCCCTCCTCCTCCTCCTCCTCCTTCTTCTTCTTTCTCCCCCTCTCTTCCCCCCCCCCCAAGACCACTGTTAAACTGTCATATGGAAGTGGCCAGGAACTGAATCTGGTAACTCTGAGACCTCAGGTATTCAAGTCTGGTGTATTAGTGCTTGACTTTACTGCACATTTGAAATATATCCTTATACAGATGTGTGTTTTACTTATTTTGCACATATATCAATAAATACAGAAAGTCTCACATGAGTGAGAGAGAAGCCAGAGTACCCCACTGGCACACTGAACACTGGGAACAAACTGGCAGCTTCAGGCCTATAAGGTTTGTACTCTAGCAGATGGAATATATTCTAACAGCAATAATCCCTTCCTCCCTCCCTCCTTCCCTACTTTCTTTCCTTCCTTCCTTCCTTCCTTCCTTCCTTCCTTCCTTCCTTCCTTCCTTCCTTCTTTCCTTCCTTCTCACTTATGCCACAGAAGAAGTTTTTTTCTTCTTGTCCCTCCAGTCTGTTTGTTAATTCAGTAATCTTGTTTCTGTTCTTAGCATCTTTGGCTTTCAGTTCAGCTACTGTAGCCTAATAGTCTGTGTTGTTGTTGATTATAGCTCAGTTATTGTGTCCTGATGCTTATCTATTCCAGCGGATACTCAGGCAAGGATCTTTGTGCCCCACTATTCTGCAGAGAGTGTAAATGACAGGTAACCTTTATTCCAATGTTTCCCCCACCAATAAAGTTATCAGGATGTTAATTGTGCTGATGTCAAGCCCCAGTGATAGCTCTGATAGCAGAGAGAGAGAGAGAGAGAGGAAGAAAGAGGAGGAGGAGGAGGAGGAGGAGGGAGATGTGGAGGAGGAAGGTGTGGAAGAGGAGGAAGGGGGAGGGAAGGAGGAAGTGGTAGGAGAGGGAGAGGGAGAAGAAGGGAGAGAGGGAAGAAGAGAAAATAGAAAGTTTGACAGGTTCCATTACATAATGTCTGTGTAATCTTTGTCACCTAATGATTCAAAGACTAAGTTTATTTACTTGTAAAAATATATAACTTTATATGAGGTAATTAATGTTGCTGGTGTATGTTTACTGGTCTAATTAATAGTTCTGTGGATTTGGTCTTAGAAGAGTGATGCTTTCTGCCCTTGTGTTAAATAGGGTATTCTCATTGTTGTCTTTTAATTTCCACAAGAATATTGACTATACAGTCTGAAGGCAATAAAAGCAAATAAAATCACTTTTATTTAAGATACTGCTATAGGAAAAGTTAGGATATCTCCAATCTAATGATCTGAGAGTTGCAGAAGAGTCGTGCTGAACACTTTTCTAGGAAGGCACAGGCATGGCGTAGTGAGTCCCATCTGTTATTGTCTTAGAGTGAAAGATAATGGCACTCATTCCATCATCTAGTCAGTTTCAAGGAAAGTCTGCTCTAAGATCAACTAATCAATTAAGAAAACAGGAAGCTGGGAGATCTATGTTTAGAAAAGGGAATAGAACTATGACATGGGCACAGAGAAGCAAAGAATTCCCTCTGAGTTTTACAGAAATGGAAAAGTGTACATTGAAGTTACAGTCTTACCTCACTCGCATGGGGATGGTTCCTTGCCGCCGGTCATTTATGAGAATAGAGAGTAGGAGAGAGTGGAGATTATGGCCAAGAAACTACTGAGAGTTGGTTTTTTTTGTTTTTTTTTTTAACCTTCCCTCTTTTCAAGAAACATGGACTCTGGTGATGTTCAACAGTGTCATATTTTTTCAACTACAATGACCTGCTACAGCAAAAGTGTAAAAGGTGTCAGTGCACCAGGTTAAATGTGTTTATTACCAAGGTGCAAAGACCTGCCTTTGAGCACCCCACTCCCCAGCTCCCCACCAACAGGAGGTCCACTTTAGGAAGTGTGCATTTCTCTCTGTCCTAGCTAATAAAAAAATAGAAAGATAACTAAAATAGACTTCCTAGCTCCTTCCAATATGAAGACCCCAAATCTCATCTGCTATACTTTGACCTTTATGTTCCTGATTATTAAACAAAATGTTCTGCGTTATATTTTAATGCTTTTCAGCCACCAAGTTGCAGATGCTTTCATGACACCAACCTGACTTCCCTGGACAGATGACCTCACCAATGAGTCCTGGATCCCCATTTCTCCAGACCCCTATCCTACTGGGAAAAGATAGAAAAAGATTGGGGGGTATGGATTAACCTGACAATGTCCATGTCCAGTGGAGAAGCAATGACAAAAGCCAGACCTTCCACCTTCTGCATTCCATACTGATTCTGGGTACGGACTCCCAGAAGCATAAAGAATAGGTAAACGACCCTGGGTCCATGTTACCAGAGGGACAGAGAATGGGAAAGCTATCAGGGGAGGGGATGGGATATGGAGATTGGGTGGTGGGGATTGTGTGGAGTTGTACCCCTCCTACCCTAAGGATTTGTTAATTTATCCTTTCTTAAATAAAAAATAAATAATAAAAAAAGAATAGGGAAACTTCCAATGGAGGGGATGGGATGTGGTACGAACAGTGTGGAATTGTATCCTTTATACCCCAACCTTGTCAATAATTATTAAATAACTAATAAAATTATAAAAAAGAAACTAAAACCAATAATTCTAAAAATATATCAACACATTCCAAAACACAAATCAAAAAACCTATCTTTTGTTAACATAAAAAATAGGAAGACAAAAAAATTAAAAGAAAAAATAACTGGTCACCAGTAGCAGTGGATTTGCAGTGCTGGCACCAAGCCCTAGAAATACCACTGAAACAAACAAACAAGGCTTTTTTCCATTTCTGTCTGTCTAGTCTACTATAAAGATCACAACATAGCAGTGTGAGATACAGAAAAAATGCCCCTTATTTATAACTAGATTTGAGAATATGAAGTGGATGTGAGTATACGTATCATCTCTCTAGCTGCAATTTTTTTTATTTGCAAGCATCTCTAGGTACCCAACCTCTACTTGAAGGAACCAAAAGACTCCCTGCGATGATCTCAGTGACCCCACAATTCTGCAGCAGTGTCATGGAATCAGGATCTGTAGGTAAATGTATGGTTGCCATTACCTTGACATTTGGTTCCCAAAAACTATCTTGAGTGGTAAATCATTTCCAGTGGAGTTGATGACACCCCATCTTTAATGAAAGTCTAACATTTTAAAACCTATTTTTCCCATAATTAATTAGTGTTTGAAAAGATACATGAAAATCCTTGAGAGACAGAGAAGCCACAATCATACCACTTCTAAACTTGCTATATTTATCATACTATTTGTGCTCTCTTTGTGGGCTTAGTTAATTTATAGTAATTTAAACTAGGTGTGGGTGTGTATATAGGAGAGAAAACATAATACAGAGAGGGTTAGCTAATATGAGGTGCACCACCAACTGCACTTTAATTTTAGAACTCTCTCAGGTTTACAAGAATAGAGGAAAACATAGAGAAGTCCAATATACCCTTTCCCCTCCCATGCATAATCTTCCCAATGTCACTGCACCCGGTAAGAGCTGTACATTTTCCACAGTTGGTGAACATATATTGGTCTGCATTATAATTCCAAGACCATAGTTTAGAATTTCAGTCAGTCTACAAGTGGTACATTCCACGAATCTGACAAATCATGACAGGCTTCTACCATTACAATACTGTCCTCAAAATGCTCTACTCTGCCTATTTATCCCTCTCTTGTTCTTGTTCAGGAGAGTTTCTGTTTTTGTCATAATTAGGTATGATTTTAGGGTGGATGTGTGTGTATTTCAGTTTCACTTTGTTTTTAGATGTTCTTTTGAAGAAGTTGCAATGAGGTTATAACAGAACTCAGAAGAATAAGTGAGGCCTAAAGGAATTAAAAATACTTGAGTTCTATGAACTGAATATTTGTTTACATCCATATTTATGTGTTGAACCATACCCTTTAATGTGATGTTATAAGTAATTGAGAAACTTGGAAGGTGATTATTAAATTGTGACGGACCATCATAAATAAGTTATGACAGGAAAGCCTTATAATAGAGACTTCACATATGCGAAACTATACTTTGTAATCTTAAAATATTATAACCCGGGGGTGGGACAGTAGCTTAGCGGGTTAAACGCACTTAGCGCAAAGCGCAGGGAACAGAGTAAGGATCCGGGTTCAAGCCCCCAGCTCCCCACATGCAGGGGAGTTGCTTCACAGGTGGCGAAGCAGGTCTGCAGGTGTCTGTCTCTCCCCCACTCTGTCTTCCCCTCCTCTCTTCATTTCTCTCTGCCCTATCCAACGGCAATAACAATAAAACAACAAGGGCATTCAACTTCCGGAGGCGGAGCTACGAGCAGCAGATCGCTTTCTCTCCTCTCCTCTCCTCTCCCGGATCAACTAGGAATACCAAAGGAGACCACCCGGACCGAAACAAGACAGGACTAGAATGACCACAGAAACCCAGTTAATCACCCGTGAGTACAAACACGCGTGGCTGGTGACAGAGAGGAGAGAGGGGCCTAAGGAGAGATTAAGTGACTGCTAACAGTTCGACAGTCTGTAAGTGGAGACACCACCTCCAGTCTGCTCCACCAACAAGGGGACAGCTGAAGGGAGGAAAGGACTCCCCAGAGACTCACCAAGTACAACTCTGAGTTTCCATTGCTACTACCCTCAGAATCTGGAGCAGCAACAGGGAGGGACACCAGGGCACAGAGATCTAACCGGGAAACTCAGGAGAAGACCTATACCTCGGTGGCATAGCTGAAGGGCTGTGAAAGTCTCTTTGCATAACCACTGGATTATCTCTGCCACACCCTGCTTTATCTCTTGGTCAGGAGTCATTGATTAAGCCAAGAAGCCTATTGATAGTTTAAAAGCCCTCAGGCTACCATAGCCTACAGGGGAAAAAAAAAAAAGGCTTTTACACCACTGAACTCCAACTCAGGGATTGAAAAAACTGTTAACTTATATAAAATGGTTAAAACAACAAGAAAAAATAATGGAGACTCGAACCAGGACAAGAGTCCAGCTAAAAGTCCTCCAGAGGGCGAAGCACAAAACAATGAGTTCAACATCCAAACATTAGCCAAGGAAATAATAACAGGAGTGAGTAAAGAATTTGAAAAAATTGTAATCAGAACTGCAGGAACAACAAATGAGAATATGGAAGAAAATTCTAATAATCTCATGGTTATTAGAGAGCTGAAAGCTGAAATTGCTGAACTAAGAAGGCAACTAGCTGAACAAGCTAAAACAGTATCAGAGCAGGGCAACAAAATAGATGAACTCCAGAAAGCAGTAGTGGGCAGAGAGAATAGAATCAATGAGGCTGAAGACAGAATTAGCAAGATTGAGGATGAATTAGAGACAACTAAAGAAGAAGTAAGAGATCTCAAAAAGAGATTAAGAGATGCTGAAAACAACAACAGAGTCCTATGGGATGACTTCAAAAGAAACAATATACGCATTATTGGCTTACCAGAGGAAGAAAGAGAAGGGGAGGAAGAAAGCGTTCTCCAGGCCATAATAGCTGAAAATTTCTCTAGTCTAGACAACACCAAAGACATAAAGATTCAAGAAGCCCAGAGGGTCCCAAACAGAATTAACCCAGACCTAAAGACACCAAGACATGTCATACTTAGATTGGAAAGGAATAAGGATAAAGAAAGGATCCTCAAGGCTGCAAGAGAAAAACAAAGAGTCACCTACAAAGGAAAACCCATAAGATTAGCAGCAGACTTCTCCATACAAACGCTACAGGCCAGAAGAGAATGGCAAGATATCTATCGAGTGCTCAATGAGAAAGGCTTTCAGCCAAGAATACTATATCCTGCTAGATTGTCATTCAGACTAGATGGAAGCATCAAAACCTTCTCAGACAAGCAACAGTTGAAGGAAGCAACCATCACCAAGCCTGCCTTGAAAGAAGTTCTGAAAGGTTTCCTATAAACAACCAGACCACCACAAATAGAACATATATCAAAACACTCTAAAACTCTACAAGAATGGCGTTAAAATATCTTCAATCTTTGATATCAATAAATGTGAATGGCCTGAATTCACCTATTAAAAGACACAGAGTAGGAAGATGGATCAGAAAACACAACCCAACAATATGTTGTCTACAGGAAACTCACCTAACGCAACAAGACAAACACAGACTTAAAGTGAAAGGATGGAAAACTATCATCCAAGCCAATGGCCCACAAAAAAGGGCAGGAACAGCTATTCTCATATCTGACATGATAGACTTTAAAATAGATAAGATTAAAAAAGATAGGAATGGACACTACTTAATGCTCAGAGGATCAGTCAATCAAGAGGACTTAACAATTATTAATATCTATGCACCCAATGAGAAGCCATCTAAATACATCAAACTTCTACTGAAAGAGCTACAGCAATATATTAACAGTAACACAATCATAGTAGGGGACTTCAACACCCCACTCTCTCAACTTGACAGATCATCCAGGAAGAAAATCAGTAAAGACATAAGGGAGCTAAATGAAGAGATAGATAAACTAGAACTATTGGACATTTTCAGAGTCATTCATCCCAAGAAACTGGAATACACATTTTACTCAAATCCACATGGGTCATTCTCAAGGATAGACCATATGTTAGGCCACAAAGACAGCATCAGCCTATTCAAGAGCACTGAAATCATCCCAAGCATCTTCTCAGACCACAGTGGAATTAAACTAACACTTAACAATCAACAAAAGATTAGTAACAGTGCCAAAATGTGGAAGCTCAACAGTACACTTCTTAACAACTTCTGGGTCAAAGAGGAAATCAAGGAAGAAATCAAAATGTTTCGAGAGTTCAATGAAAATGAAGACACAAGCTATCAAAATATTTGGGACACAGCTAAAGCAGTCCTAAGAGGGAAGTTCATAGCTATACAAGCACACATTAGGAAACAAGAAAAGGCACAAATAAACAGCCTGATTTCACATCTTAAAGACCTAGAAGAAGAACAACAAAGGAACCCTAAAGCAACCAGAAGGACAGAAATTACTAAAGTTAGGGCAGAAATAAATAACATTGAGAATAGGAAAACCATACAAAAGATCAATGAAAGTAAATGTTGGTTCTTCGAAAGAGTAAACAAAATTGACAAACCTTTAGCCAGACTCACAAAACAAAAAAGGGAGAAGACCCAAATAAATCGGATAGTAAATGAAAGAGGAGATATCACAACAGACACTGCAGAAATTCAACATATCATGCGAGGCTTCTATGAACAACTATATGCCACCAAGCTAGAGAACCTGGAAGAAATGAATGATTTCCTAGATACCTACCAACTTCCAAAACTAAGTAAAGAGGAAGTGGACAACATGAACAGGCCCATCACAGCTAATGAAATTGAAACAGTTATCAAAAATCTTCCCAAAAATAAAAGTCCTGGACCAGATGGTTTTACAAATGAATTCTACAAAACTTTCAAAGAAGAACTAATACCTCTACTTTTAAAAGTCTTCCAGAAGATTGAAGACACTGGAATACTCCCTGCAAGCTTCTATGAAGCCAACATCACCCTGATACCAAAAGCAGACAGGGACACAACCAAAAAAGAAAACTACAGACCAATATCTCTGATGAACATAGATGCGAAAATATTGAACAAAATTCTAGCCAACCGGATACAGCAGTATATCAAAAAGATTGTTCATCATGACCAAGTGGGGTTTATCCCAGGCATGCAAGGTTGGTTTAATATACGTAAATCAATCAATGTGATCCACCACATCAACAAAAGCAAGACCAAAAACCACATGGTCATATCAATAGATGCAGAGAAAGCCTTTGACAAAATACAACATCCCTTTATGATCAAAACACTACAAAAAATAGGAATAGATGGAAAATTCCTGAAAATAGTGGAGTCTATATATAGCAAACCTACAGCCAACATCATACTCAATGGTGAAAAACTGGAAGCATTTCCCCTCAGATCAGGTACTAGACAGGGCTGCCCACTATCACCATTACTATTCAACATAGTGTTGGAAGTTCTTGCCATAGCAATCAGGCAGGAGCAAGGAATTAAAGGCATACAGATTGGAAGAGAAGAAGTCAAACTCTCCTTATTTGCAGATGACATGATAGTATACATGGAAAAACCTAAGGAATCCAGCAAGAAGCTTTTGGAAATCATCAGGCAATACAGTAATGTGTCAGGCTATAAAATTAACATTCAAAAGTCAGTGGCATTCCTCTATGCAAACACTAAGTTAGAAGAAATTGAAATCCAGAAATCAGTTCCTTTTTCTATAGCAACAAAAACAATAAAATATCTAGGAATAAACCTAACCAAAGAAGTGAAAGACTTGTATACTGAAAATTATGAGTCACTACTCAAAGAAATTGAAAAAGACACAAAGAAGTGGAAAGATATTCCATGCTCATGGGTTGGAAGAATTAACATCATCAAAATGAATATATTACCCAGAGCCATCTACAAATTTAATGCTATCCCCATCAAGATCCCAAGCACATTTTTTAGGAGAATAGAACAAATGCTACAAATGTTTATCTGGTACCAGAAAAGACCTAGAATTGCCAAAACAATCTTGAGAAAAAAGAACAGAACCGGAGGTATCACACTGCCAGATCTCAAACTGTATTATAGGGCCATTGTCATCAAAACTGCTTGGTACTGGAACATGAACAGACACACTGACCAGTGGAATAGAATTGAGAGCCCAGAAATGAGGCCCCACACCTATGGACATCTAATCTTTGACAAAGGGGCCCAGACTATTACATGGGGAAAGCAGAGTCTCTTCAACAAATGGTGTTGGAAACAATGGGTTGAAACATGCAGAAGAATGAAACTGAATCACTGTATTTCACCAAATACAAAAGTAAATTCCAAGTGGATCAAGGACTTGGATGTTAGACCACAAACTATCAGATACTTAGAGGAAAATATTGGAAGAACTTTTTTCCGCATAAATTTTAAAGACATTTTCAATGAAACGAATCCAATTACAAGGAAGACTAAGGCAAGTATAAAGCTATGGGACTACATCAAATTAAAAAGCTTCTTCACAGCAAAAGAAACCACTACCCAAATCAAGAGACCCCTCACAGAATGGGAGAAGATCTTTACATGCCATACATCAGATAAGAGTTTAATAACCAACATATATAAGGAGCTTACCAGACTCAACAACAAGACAACAAATAACCCCATCCAAAAATGGGGGGAGGAATTGGACAGAATATTCACCACAGATGAGATCCAAAAGGCCGAGAAACACATGAAAAAATGCTCCAAGTCTCTGATTGTCAGAGAAATGCAAATCAAGACAACAATGAGATATCACTTCACTCCTGTGAGAATGTCACACATCAGAAAAGGTAACAGCAGCAAATGCTGGAGAGGATGTGGGGTCAAAGGAACCCTCCTGCACTGCTGGTGGGAATGTCAATTGGTCCAACCTCTGTGGAGAACAGTCTGGAGAACTCTCAGAAGGCTAGAAATGGACCTACCCTATGACCCTGCAATTCCCCTCCTGGGGATATATCCTAAGGAACCCAACACATCCATCCAAAAAGATCTGTGTACACATATGTTCTTGGCAGCACAATTTGTAATAGCCAAAACCTGGAAGCAACCCAGGTGTCCAACAACAGATGAGTGGCTGAGCAAGTTGTGGTATATATACACAATGGAATACTACTCAGCTGTAAAAAATGGTGACTTCACCGTTTTCAGCCGATCTTGGATGGACCTTGAAAAAATCATGTTGAGTGAAATAAGTCAGAAACAGAAGGATGAATATGGGATGATCTCACTCTCAGGCCGAAGTTGAAAAACAAGATTAGAAAAGAAAACACAAGTCGAACCTGAAATGGAATTGGAGTATTACACCAAAGTAAAAGACTCTGGGGTGGGTGGGTGGGTGGGGAGAATACAGGTCCATGAAAAATGATGAATTAAATAGTGGGGGTTGTATTGCTAAATGGAAATCTGGGGAATGTTATGCATGTAAAAAAAAAAAAAAAAGAAGTAGAAACGAAAAAAAAAAAAAAAACAAGGGCAGCAAAAGAGAATAAATAAATATTGAAAATAAAAGCTAAAAAAAGGCTATGCAAGACAGCTAAATTCACAAAGCTCTTCTGTTCAAATAAAAATAAATATGACGACTAACAAAACAAGCTGATATATTTTAAATGTTACACAGCAAAACCTTTAAGCTAGTTAGAACTATATTAACAACTTTATTATGTTTTTTCAGGAACATCATCAGTTCAGTGTGTGAGTTTTATTCTACATAAATAGACAGGCAAGCCCCAACAGAAGGACCCACATATTTTGAAAATAAGCACTTCTGTGATTGGGCTATACTGCTGATAATTTATCTTCCGCAATTCAAAACATTGTCTATGCCTAAAAAAGAGAGTAGTGATAACATTTCCTCAAGCCTTTCAGTGAAACAAACTCCATTTAGAGGGAACACCTATATGAATTATTGCAGGACAGAGAGATTCATGAACAATCACTTTACAAAATAACGTTTTTTCAGAGGTTTCTGCCAGATTGCTTTTGTAGGCATGTACCTCCCTTCAGTTGTGGGAGAGAGAGACATTAGTACTGAGTCATCAGGAAGAAATGGGCCTTTCATAAAATCCTTTCTTTAAACTGCAAAATTTGTGATTTTAAACAAATTGAAAGAAAAAAGTAGTAAGTCAACAGAGTTAAACCTAGAAATGGACCCATGAAGCCCCTTTAGCTGTATAGTGCAGTCCCTTGCTGATGGTTTTACTCCATTTTCTACACAAGCACTATATATATATATATATTCCCTCATAAATCCTCATGCTACCCCCCCCAGGAAGCACCTAGATGAATATAGATTTTGATGTCACCATAACCACACTAGAGACTCCCATTTCTTCTTTAAAGCCTCCCAACACAAGTGGCTATCAAGTTAATAACCTTTTTCTTCTTTTTTTTTTGTTCTCTTCTTTTTTTTTTTTTAACTGTAGAAACTTGATTTTTTTCTTTAAAGATTTTATTTAATGATGTAAGTATAGATAAAGATTCAGAAAAACAGCCAAGCACTGGTTAGCTCTAGCTTGTGGTAGTGCTGGGGATTGAACCTGGGATCTTACTACTTCTTTTCTGTTCCTGTGAATTATATGACCACAGTTGGGCATTATCCTTCTCTTCTTCTTTTTTTATTTTTTAATGGCCCCAGGAATGGCATGCCAAAATCAAACAGCAATCAGAAATGTACCTCAACTGAGAAAAAAAGTTTAATATAATGTCTAAAATAACAGAAATTCAGATGAAAGTCACTTAAATTAATTTTGTTGAATTGGAGTTTTCCAATGGTCTAAATTGTATAGAATGTGCTAGTAATTGTTTTCCAAGAATAGCTCAAAATCCACAACCAAATTGCTCTATATCTTAGAAGAAAGTACAGTACTAGACCATTGGCTCTTAAATTATTCTCCCCTCATTTGGTCTTAATTTTATCAGATCTTTTTTGACTTTAGTGGGCATTTCACATAGAAATTACAAGATAAGTGGAGATAGAGTGGGTGGTACAGAAAGTGACATCTGAAGCCCAGATACATGGATACATGTGATGCTTCCAACATGCAGGTGGGAATGGGGGACTTCAACCTGAATCCATGTGAATGGTGATGTGTGAACTCTTATCAGACATACCCATCTCTAAATTTATCATACTTAAGGGATGAATTTTATTCTTACCTGAGAATTAAGTTACAATGGTGGTGAATATTATATGACACTTATATTATTAAGATGTGATTTCAGTAGACTACTCAAATATCTGACAAGATTTGTACTGACAAGTAAACATTATTTAAAATTCTCACATAAAAATTAATAATTCATAGGGTGCAATTAGAGAAAATAGCTGGTATATAACAAAGTTTCTGAACAAAAATGTACCAAATTTAAGTTTAAAATACTGGTAAAAATACTAACCTTTAGGGGGCGAGGTGGTGGCACACCTGGTTGAGCACACAGGTAATAATGTGCAAGAACTTGGGCTTGAGCCCCAGGACCCCACCTGCAGGGGGCAAAGCTTTGTGACTGCTGAAGCAGGATTTCAGGTGTCTCTCTGTCTCTCTCCCTCTCTATCACTTCCTTCCCTCTCAATTTCTGACTGTCTGTAGTCAATAAATTAATAAAGACAAAAACAAAACAAAACCCTAACCTTTATCCAGTAAGGAACTTATATAATATTTATACCCCAGTATCCGATGGCACTTTCAATTGAGATAACTTATCTAAATTAAAACAGGACTTGTAGTGACATAACCACTGAAGGACTTAAGAGTATGTCAACCCCAAATATATCACTTTTGAGTATTGATTGTGGCAAAAAGCACTTTAGAAACAGCAGATAAAAGAAGAGCACTATGACACTCCTTTTTATTCCTGAAAGTGTGAATTTCCTATATATAAAAGATGTCTTCCTTCTCTCAGAAGGAAGCATTTTTAAAATAATTTTTACTAACTTTATTTATTTATTTATTGGATAGAGACAATCAGAAATTGAGAGGGAAGGGGGAAATAAAGAGACAAAGAGACACCTGCAGCCCGGCTTCACCACTCATGAAGCTTTCCCCTGCAGACGGGGACTGCGGGCTTGAACCTGGGACCCTATACACTGTAGTGTGTGCACCTAACCAGGTGTGACATCACCTGCCCCAAGAAGGAAGCATTTTTATCCTTAAGGACAGGTGGTTGAAGTCAAGAGAGCTCTATACAAATGCTCAGGGAAAAAAAAAAGAAAAAAAAAACTAGTATAGCCACTGACCCTTTGAAATATAACTAAAATATACCTACTTGCTATCTACAAAATGGAGGACCCCCAACACTTCATCTGCACTATTCCAGCCTTTAGGTCCATGATTGTTCAACAATTTGTTTGGCTTTGTATGTTAACTCTCTTTTCATTCACCAGGTTCCAGATGCTAGCAGGATGCCAACCAGATTTCCCTGGACAGACAACTCCACCAATGTGTCCTGGAGCTCTGATTCCCCAAAACCCTTCCAAACTAGGGAAAGAGAGGCCGTCTGGGAGTATGGATTGACTGTCAACGCTCATGTTCTTCGGAGAAGCAATTCCAGAAGCCAGACCTTCCACCTTCTGCATCCCACAATGACCCTGGGTCCATACTCCCAGAGGGATAAAGAATAGGAAAGCTATCAGGGGAGGGGATGGGATACAGAGATCTGGTGGTGGGAATTGTGTGGAGTTGTACCCCTCTTATTCTATGGTTTTGTCAGTGTTTCCTTTTTGTAAATAAAAAATAATAAAATAATAAAAATAATTCTTACATCTTAGAAAAAAATACTTTGTGAAGAAAAAAAAATGTCTTACTTTCCTATGCCTCTGCACATACTTCAATCACCTGTGTATAATTCCTCTCTTTGTTCAGCCTTCAGTAAGGAATGTATGTTCCACCCTTTCTGGGTACTCCATCCCTGTGAGGGCTCTCAAGTCCCATCACAGTTCAAATCGGTCTACTTGTTTTCCTCCTGTTTCTGTCTTATGTCATTGTCATTCTTGTGTCCAGACAGAAGAAACCTCTAAGCATAGCATTATACTTATTTGCCTCCCCTAAAACCATCAAATTACATTTTTCTAATTAATACACTTACGTTTTTTAGATACATGTTTCTGGCTTATATAAATATGTGGATTAAAAAAAAAACTTCAGGGCACGACATTTTCACACATTCAAAGAGCTAGATGTTTCAGAAATATTTTGAAAGCAGCCAAATTAATTTTATGTATTCTCAAACCAATGCAGCCTAATTACTCTGTTATAAAACTTCTGAAATGTATTCTTTTAAACATGCAATTACATTAAAATATCAAATGTGAACTGAATGCATCTTTTAAGCAAATCTCTTAAAAATCAACCACTAGTCTAGTCTAGAAAAGCTTCCTTTCAGCAAAATAAAGTGATCTGAAGTCAAGGTCAGATTTTAATTGCTGCATACGATATTAGTTTCCAATGCACAGAGTGTTATTTGATACCAGGGAGGTTGTTTATAATAATCATCAAGGTGTCCAGGTGATAATATAAGAATAAATAAATGGATTTCCTTCATTGAAATGAAGACAACCATTCAAAGGATGTGATGAAAATGATGAAAAATGGTGCTCCTAGAGTAATTGTTCTCAAAAAGAATTTTCACTCCAAAGTTAAAGAACTTAAACTAGGCAGTCATTTAGTCATAGTAATTGGTATAATATTTTTGAAGCATTCATAAATGAAATATTCCCATTTTCTTTAATTCATGGTTGGCACTGTCTAGTTTCTCAAGCAATAAAAGGTGTAGTGTTTGAACATATCAGAAAAGAAGAGCAATCCTCACAACAATGGTGAGTTCATTGCTCAGTTTCTAAGTGCTGATCTTGACTCTTTTTTCATACGGTGACTAGATGACTATGTTTTTAGTGCCCATTAAGTTTGCTCTCCCAGACAAATGGGGCCAGAAAACTGGCACGATATTATTAATTATATATTGATAGCTCTACCAGAGGCAACTCCTCACATCAACCAAGATAGAAGCTATTAAGCTAAAGGGAAGGGGTATGACAGAACATAAAGCAGAGAAAGTAAAGGACAATAAAATCAATAATGATTCTTGTAAACCATATCTAAATGTTTGTCTTATGCCTTTAAATTGACCAGATACAAATATTGGGAAATCTCACTAGATGTTTATGAAAATAATATTGATCAAAACATTTCAAACTTGAGCAGCAATTAAGAAATTCTACATCTCTTACAATGACCCTGAGCTTTTAACTCTTCACATTAGATCATTGGAAATGAACACAGCACCCAAGGGGTCCTCCATCTCTTTCCTGTTTCACATCTAACCATGAAGAACAACAAACAAAGCAACTCTTCCGCCTGGAAACTGACTTCCTTGTTTGGAAGACTAATTGCTGGCGTCGGGGGATGCTAACACCATCACCATGCAGGATAACATGACCTTATTTATTTAGTAAGTCAGTTAGTTAGTTTTGTTTTTGTTTTGTTTTCATAAACACCATCCCCACATATTCAGCTCCATGTGGTGGGGGAAGGGGGGGAGGAGAAGGGGGATGGGATGGGACACAGTCTTTTGGTGGTGGGAATGGTGATAAAGCGACTTTAAACCTGGGCTGACCAGTGGTGGAGTAGCCCTGTAGCTGTCTTCTCTTTCACTTTCATCCCACTTTCTTTGTCACCCATCCATAACCTATATTAAAAACAAAAAGGGAGTGGAGCGGTAGCGGGTTAAGTGCCCACGGTGCGAAGTGCAAGGACCGGCATAAGGATCCCGGTTTGAGCCCTGGGCTCCCCACCTGCAGGGGAGTCGCTTCACAGGCGGTGAAGCAGGTCTGCAGGTGTCTGTCTTTCTCTTCCCCTCTCTGTCTTCCCCTCCTCTCTCCATTTCTCTCTGTCCTATCCAACAATGATGACATCAGTAACAACAGCAGCAATAATAGCTACAACAATAAAAAAAACAAAGGCAACAAAAGGGAATAAATAAATGAAAATAAATAAATATAAATGAATAAATAAATAAAAGACCACCAGGAATACTACTCTGCAATCAAAAGAGATGATATTGTATCCTTTGGAGGAAAAATGTATGGGACTAGAAGTGATTATGCTTAGCAATATAAGTAAAGAGATGGAAAACAACTGCTAGATGGTTTCACTCCTATGTAG